>NC_138778.1:212923953-213491453 GCF_965119305.1 Pelophylax lessonae
CAAAATGCAGTCTGGGGATGTGTGTTTTGTGAATGGTCAGTAGGAGTGGGGGCAAAGACACAATCTAATGCTGGGGTCTATGAGACCTCTGTAGCGCTTACACCCAAGCGGCCTGGATGTATATCTAGAGCTGTACTAATCCTGCCATGTGAACTAGTAGATTTGCCTAACATATAAGAAAGCCTGCATTAGGAGAGTTGCTTTTCAGGGAAAGGAAAGGCTGCAGCTCACAGTAGGGATCCGGTGCATCCCTGTTCACCGATTCAGGTGAGAATCAGGTTCAAAATTGCCTAAATTTGCACCTGAAACGGAGCCAAAGACGCACAGGACCCTTTTCCAGTGCGGACTGCGACTGTCCCAGAGCTGTGTGAACAGGCTCCATTGAAAGTCTGTCATGCGAATTGGATGCGGGGAAACTCGCATCAGTGTGAACCCAGCTTAAGGCTGGGTTCACACTAATGTGATTGCAGACATCGCAGTTTGTATAGCTGAAATCGCATTCGCACCAAAATGGGGAAGAACCCTTTTTCTTGGTCCGCACTGGAATCAGATCGCAAGAGGGCACACAGGAGTCTGGGCAGCATGGGGAAACCTATGGTGCACAGGGAGGGTGATTGGTGCGACAGAGGGGCTATTACTGGAATTGATCCCTTGTGTGGCTCTCTCTGCAGCAGCTGAAAGCAGGGCCATCTTACCGAATGGGCACGCTGTGCAGTTGCCCGGGGGCCCCACTTGCCCGGGGGGCCCCACCTGCCCAGCAACCCAGCCCCAGCCAAGCATTAATCCTGATTCCCGTGTGTATCCCGCCACCGAACTTAGCAGATGGCAAGTGCCTGTCGGCCCTGCGCTGCTCCCAGGCCACTTGGGCCGTGGAGGGGGAGCTCACAACCGCAGGAATGCCTGTCTGCCTCCACAGGAACAGGTACACACAGGACAGTCAAGTCTGACTCCTGTCCATGTGTGTATTCACCGGACCCAGCCGTCGAACTTTGAAGCGGTCATTAACATGGCACTGCTGTACCAATAAATATCGCCTTATCGATAATTTGCATATTTATTCTCGTGGGTGATTGTGTAGGCCGGGCCACAGTGCAATGTATTGCCCGGGGCCCTTTAATGCTCTTAAGATGCCCCCCCCCCCCTGCACTTACTGCACCGATCACCCTCCCTGTTCACATCTGATTTACCCTGCTGCCTGGGCCCCCATGCTGCCCCGGGCCCCAAACAGGAGGACCAGTGGTACCCCCTTATCCACAGCCCTGGGCATGGTAACCCAAATTTTTCATACCTCCTGCTCTACAAATTCCATATACGTGATACTGTAGGAATCAGTGATGTTCTGGTTTGGTATGTGTCACAGCCCCATGCTGTCTGCATCTATTCATATCGTATTCGTGTAAAGTGCCATAATGCATTGCTTCACTAACTGTTCACGTGTTCAGAAGCACTTAGGGATAGATCATGGAAAATAAAGAAAGTATAGAGGAGGTGGAGAAGTGTAATAATCTGCATAGTGCATCCGGAAAGTATTCACAGCGCTTCACTTTTTCCACATTTTGTCACCAGGTACATGGCGCTGCGGGAAGTGCAAATTTTGCGAATGGATCTACGAAAACCAATCATTATATCTACCTAATGGACAACTTCATTCTATAAAACATTATGTTGATTGTCAAACAATAGGCATAGTATATATTATGTTCTGCGACTGTGGCGCATACTATATAGGAAAAACAAAACGAAATTTCTGGCGCCGTATCAAGGATCATATAGGATACGGAAAAAATAATCTTTTGTCTACACCCATTGGAAGACATCTGGGGGTGTATCACAAAAATAATACAAAAGTAGTGAAATTCGCAGCCTTAGAACGTATATTGGAAAACCCGAGAGGGGGGGAATTTGATAAAATTATACTACAACGCGAAGCACGTTGGATTTATTTGTTAAAAGCTACAATAAGTCCAGGACTAAATGAGGCACTAAGTTTCAAACCTTTCCTTTGAGGGGCTTCTCTAGAAGGGCCCCCCTGAGGAAATAATAATAAACCCCCCCCCCCCCCCCCCCCCCCTCATATGCGGAATCCTTCTTCACAGATAAAATAAAATAAGCCCCCCAAAAAAACAACTTTTTTTTAAAATGATTTTTGGGGTGATAAGAGACATAATAATTATGATGTTATCCAATCTCTTTTATTTCCCTCTTTCTCCTTTCCTCTCATTGTTTTTTATTATACGATGTATTTGTAGCAATGATTTTCTCCTTGACTTCCTGTAAAGAGTCCTAGATACAAGCCATATCCATAATGTAAAAATACCTTTCAAAGAATATTAATTCAAATGTTGATATATGATGTATATGCAAGTTATAACTAAAAGTACTATAATACGCCTCAGAATAAACAAATATAAAATGTTCTCTCAATAGAGTGGATATATAGATTATAATATGCATTAAAAGTGCAAATGACATAATGATAATTTGACCCCTCTCTTTTATGCAGAAGCCGTTGTTATACTGGTCACAGCGATCTTATTTTGCATTCTGAGCCAGTAAGGACCTATCTGCCTTTAGTGACAGGGCGGCGATGACCCACCCTCTTACGAGGTTGTTGGTGAGCGCACGTCACTTCCGCAGATCTTTCCTGGCTTCATTGACGCTTCCGGCGGGTGTTCTTCCGCCGAGCGTCATGACCGGATGTAAACAAAGGACGCACTTCCGGTTGCGTCCTAAGGTAAGAGACAATGGCGGGAAAGTGACGCACTTCCGGTGCGCGGAGATAACAAACAAACACCAGATCACAATTCATTAGGTAATGATCAGGTATATATGTGACACATGCACACACCTAGGATATGGCGGGATACGAACAGGCTGATGGAGGCTCTTGGCGCAGTAAGTTTTTTGAGCTTTTTTAAAACTATCTACCTCAATCTTGGCAATATAGTCCAACTAATCTAGACATGCTCTTCTATTGAAATTGTCTTAGGTCGCCCCCTTTTGAACCAGATGATTATACCTTTTCTATCCCTGGGAACTATATTCACAAGCAATTTCAGCTGCAATATTCATAATACCATTGTTTTACACTGGAATATACTCTACTATGTAAGTAATAAAATATATGTATATATGAATATATACACCAACATAAGGGATTTAAATTGAGATATATACCCCCTTTTTGTGAATATAATCTACTATTATCTGATTACACCCTAGCGGATACACTACAAATCTGGGGGGAACTTTTCCATCTAACGTCACAAGACACCAATATCTACTGCTATAAGGGGACTGGGTCCCAATATGGTCTAAGATTAGACAGAAGGATACAAAGGTAAAATGAATTAATTTGGAGATATATTTATAAGTATAGAACCTTGTGGTTTTATGTTTTTGTCTCTCCATTTCTATTGAATGGATGAGATGGAAACAAATAAATATATACACTACTTCTTTTACTAGACCTTCATGTGATACAGCCAATAGCAGCCTCCATATCACTACTCTGATCCCGACCTGAATCCTCGATAGATTCCAGTGTGGGAATTTGAGGTAAATACAACATAAATCATTACTAATATTTGAGGATATTGAAATACCTTTTTGAGATTTATATGTTTTCCCCTTTGCCCCATATATATAGGTGGCCCATTCCACCAGTTTTTGGGCCTTTTTTTCTCCCTCTTCACTTCCCGCCTATTTTTACTACTCTATGATCAATATGATATACTGATACTGATGACCATGGATCACACGGTTTTTCTGCATTTTGAGAGGTGTGTTGTTTTGATTAACAAATTAATAAAAGATATAGGAATAAAATGTAACATAAAATGCTTTGTACTAATTGCATGTTTTCTGTTTCTACTAAAAGAGATAAAATTGTATATTAGCGTCTGAGGTCCAGAAGAAGCTAAGGCGAAACGCGTCGACCTCTTCAGACCACGATCCTAATACTCACAAAGTGTAACTACTACAATATCTGTGTATCTAATATTTTGACCTATAGATATGATGAATGTTCTTATTTCAAATAATATGTATGTCATTGTATAGTTTTGCTTCTCGAACTTTTGTTCTATTTTTTTTAAAAAAAACTTTGGTTAAATAAAAGAATATATGTTTTTTATACTTATGGTAGTCTTTTGCCTACTTAATATGTGCCTTTAAAGTCCACTAAACCTTTATCTCCCTGAGCAAACTTGTTTTGTATCATGGAGTTCCTTTTTCTCTAATTAATAGGATTATGGCACACAAGGGTCAGCTCAACCAAAAACCCCCCTCTTTTCTATAGTAGATATAGGGTGTTACCCACCCATTTTTTCAAGAGCTTTCCCACTTATTTCAACTCTGTCTCTTTTTTGACAAGAACGGAGAAGACCTTTGTTGTAAAAAAGATATATTGTGAAGAAATCTCAAAAAGTATATATATAGATATATACATATTCTATATATGCGTGTGTAAACTATATACACACGCATATATAATGGCGGACTATCTAGGCACATCTTGGGAAGGACTGATGCAAAAGGCACAAAAAGGTACTAAGGAGGAAGGCCTGAGTAATATAGACATCAATGACTTCTTTTTCAAACTAAAAAAATACTTGATCAAAAAATCAAACCTCCACTGGCACATCAAATATTTTGAGCGCTATAATGAGGAGGGATTAAACCCCATAGGCTTAAGAGTGCAGATCTTTCCAAACCTTAGAATAATATCACCTGAATTTAGACAAAACTGGGAAAATACCCTCAAATTATGTTCAAAACAGATGATTACCCAATTATTGGAACAATATAGGGCTGAAATGCTAGAGTTAAATGATGAAATTAAAACGATCTATTCCAAAAACCAGGATATTCGGTCACTCCCAGAATATTTGGTGCGCAATAATGCGCTCCAGACTTTCTTGGAGAAATATAATGGAGAGATTGTAGATAGAAAGGAACAAAAGTATCTCCGGGACAAACTAGCCTTTAACAACAACATAGCATATAGGTGGCCAGTAGGGGGTTTTAGACGGCCTAGGACGTTTAAACAAAACATAAGAAATAGAGATTTTGAAAAAGGAGGCCATGAATCTGACTCATCAAACACGTCTAATATGTCTCACAATTCACATTTTTCGCACGGTAACCACTGGAAATATCGACAGACACGTAAACGCTCAAAATCGGGTGATGGCAACACACAAGGCGGCGGTAAAAAACGCACTATTGAACATGCAAATAAAAAAGCTACACCTATTTCACAAAATGCACAAATTCCATCTACCTTAATGCACGTATTTCACGGGGATGGGTCAGTACGCCCCAAAACGATGTCCACTACACCCAATACACACAATCACACAGCCGAACCACTAGAGGATGATGGTTTTTTAGATCTAATGAACAGTCAATTGGATCTATCCAAACCACAAACAGATCTCACATTAAACCAAAGCACGATAGACAGATTCACAATCAAACTGAACCAACTACAGGCCTAGATATAATAAATATATCATCTTATGTCCTTACGAAAAATGAAAAGGAAGTTCTTTCCTTAGGTCTTACTTTCTGCCCAATTCAGGAGATGAACCTCTTTGAAATTGTCAAAGATCTAAACCTTTTTGGAAGGAAATTAACTTACAAATATTTATTTGATGAGGAAAGAAAAAAGAGGAAACAGGACCACATATTAAAAGAACAGTGGAAGGATTTCAAAGTAAGGGACTTCAGGGCTCTCAAAGACCTCATGGATCTCCTTGAGGAAAATGAGACCGCTGATTTGTCCTCACAAGCAAGTGGAATAGAACTCTCTAATATGAGAACATCTAATGACAATACAACAGAGACACCTACCCTAAGAGGAAAAGATTTGCCAATTCACAAAGTGAAAAAGAAATCAGAAAAATTCCCCTCTCTACAGACGAATCCCAATATTGCAGCATTCATAACGCAGGTGACAAAACAAATTGAGGCTATTCAGATACCAAAAAATAGTAAAAACAATCTTACCCAACAGCAAAAACAAGCCCTGTTGTCCCTGAGTACCAACGACAAAATTGTGGTGAAACCTGCCGACAAAGGCGGCAACATTGTCGTAATGGATGTGGAACAGTACAGAGACATGTGCTTAAATATTCTAAATAACAGGGAATGGTACAGGCTGATAGAATCAGAAATGATAAATACACTACAAAAAGATTTTGCTCAGTTACTCTTCAGAGCACAATTTGGAGGCCTTATAGATAAGGATACTTACCAGGCGATATATGTTAAAAATCCTAAAGTTCCAACTTTCTATGCGCTACCGAAAACGCATAAAAATTTAAGATCACCCCCGGGTAGACCGATAATATCAGGAATAGGATCATACACAGAGCCAACCAGCCAGTACATAGATTTAATTCTTAGAGAACATGTTACCTCTCTGCCATCATACATAAAAGATACTCCGGACCTTCTCAAACGTTTAGAAGGCCTAGTGGTACCACCGGGCACGGTCTTGGTGGCCGTTGATATCGAGGCCTTATATAGTAGCATACCGCATACCAGGGGTCTGTCTGTGATAGAGGAATTTCTGTATGAACGTCCCCTCAAACAGAGGGGCTATATTGATTTCATTCTGGAGGCCTTGGCCTTTATTTTGACAGGGAACGCCTTCGTCTTTGATCGCTCCCACTACCTCCAGGTGCAGGGGGTGGCGATGGGGACCTCCTGTGCCCCATCGTATGCCAACCTGTACCTGGGGGGGTGGGAGCGAACCCTCTTCTCAGACGAAGGCCTAGCCCAATTTTTTCCGCATGTCCTCCTCTGGCTCCGCTACATAGATGACGTGTTCATGTTGTGGTCGGGGCCGGAGGAGGACCTGCGGAAATTCCTCAAATCTTTAAACAATAACCAATTCAACTTGAAATTTACTAATCAATGGAGTCACAAATCTATTCCCTTTCTTGATATCACAATATCCATCACAGAAACAGGAAAAGTAGAGACAACTCTGTACCGTAAACCAACAGCTGGAAACACTGTGCTCCATGCACATAGCTTCCATCCAAAATCACTGGTACAAAGTATACCGTACTCGCAGTACCTGCGACTTCGACGAATATGCTCAAATGATGATCAGTTTCGTCTGGAAGCAAACAAACTTAGAAATAGGTTGCGAGCAAGGGGATATACAACCACAACATTACGAAAAGCGTATAACAGGGCATTCCAAAAAACGAGAGAGGAAACTCTCTTTTACAAAAAAGATAAAAATCAAGAGGGAAGGGTACGTATTATCACTCCATATCATCGTCAACATCACCTAGTTCGCAATATCCTACAGCAACATTGGTACCTGCTCAAAAATGATAGTATTTTAAGTAAATATGTGAACGATTACCCAGAGATTACTTTTAAAAAAGTTAAGTCAATCAGGGATAGAGTCATCAGAAGCCATTTTGATGATAAAAGAGATAAACCAGTCGAGGATATACCAGGTACATGGCGCTGCGGGAAGTGCAAATTTTGCGAATGGATCTACGAAAACCAATCATTATATCTACCTAATGGACAACTTCATTCTATAAAACATTATGTTGATTGTCAAACAATAGGCATAGTATATATTATGTTCTGCGACTGTGGCGCATACTATATAGGAAAAACAAAACGAAATTTCTGGCGCCGTATCAAGGATCATATAGGATACGGAAAAAATAATCTTTTGTCTACACCCATTGGAAGACATCTGGGGGTGTATCACAAAAATAATACAAAAGTAGTGAAATTCGCAGCCTTAGAACGTATATTGGAAAACCCGAGAGGGGGGGAATTTGATAAAATTATACTACAACGCGAAGCACGTTGGATTTATTTGTTAAAAGCTACAATAAGTCCAGGACTAAATGAGGCACTAAGTTTCAAACCTTTCCTTTGAGGGGCTTCTCTAGAAGGGCCCCCCTGAGGAAATAATAATAAACCCCCCCCCCCCCCCTCATATGCGGAATCCTTCTTCACAGATAAAATAAAATAAGCCCCCCAAAAAAACAACTTTTTTTTAAAATGATTTTTGGGGTGATAAGAGACATAATAATTATGATGTTATCCAATCTCTTTTATTTCCCTCTTTCTCCTTTCCTCTCATTGTTTTTTATTATACGATGTATTTGTAGCAATGATTTTCTCCTTGACTTCCTGTAAAGAGTCCTAGATACAAGCCATATCCATAATGTAAAAATACCTTTCAAAGAATATTAATTCAAATGTTGATATATGATGTATATGCAAGTTATAACTAAAAGTACTATAATACGCCTCAGAATAAACAAATATAAAATGTTCTCTCAATAGAGTGGATATATAGATTATAATATGCATTAAAAGTGCAAATGACATAATGATAATTTGACCCCTCTCTTTTATGCAGAAGCCGTTGTTATACTGGTCACAGCGATCTTATTTTGCATTCTGAGCCAGTAAGGACCTATCTGCCTTTAGTGACAGGGCGGCGATGACCCACCCTCTTACGAGGTTGTTGGTGAGCGCACGTCACTTCCGCAGATCTTTCCTGGCTTCATTGACGCTTCCGGCGGGTGTTCTTCCGCCGAGCGTCATGACCGGATGTAAACAAAGGACGCACTTCCGGTTGCGTCCTAAGGTAAGAGACAATGGCGGGAAAGTGACGCACTTCCGGTGCGCGGAGATAACAAACAAACACCAGATCACAATTCATTAGGTAATGATCAGGTATATATGTGACACATGCACACACCTAGGATATGGCGGGATACGAACAGGCTGATGGAGGCTCTTGGCGCAGTAAGTTTTTTGAGCTTTTTTAAAACTATCTACCTCAATCTTGGCAATATAGTCCAACTAATCTAGACATGCTCTTCTATTGAAATTGTCTTAGGTCGCCCCCTTTTGAACCAATTTCAGCTGCAATATTCATAATACCATTGTTTTACACTGGAATATACTCTACTATGTAAGTAATAAAATATATGTATATATGAATATATACACCAACATAAGGGATTTAAATTGAGATATATACCCCCTTTTTGTGAATATAATCTACTATTATCTGATTACACCCTAGCGGATACACTACAAATCTGGGGGGAACTTTTCCATCTAACGTCACAAGACACCAATATCTACTGCTATAAGGGGACTGGGTCCCAATATGGTCTAAGATTAGACAGAAGGATACAAAGGTAAAATGAATTAATTTGGAGATATATTTATAAGTATAGAACCTTGTGGTTTTATGTTTTTGTCTCTCCATTTCTATTGAATGGATGAGATGGAAACAAATAAATATATACACTACTTCTTTTACTAGACCTTCATGTGATACAGCCAATAGCAGCCTCCATATCACTACTCTGATCCCGACCTGAATCCTCGATAGATTCCAGTGTGGGAATTTGAGGTAAATACAACATAAATCATTACTAATATTTGAGGATATTGAAATACCTTTTTGAGATTTATATGTTTTCCCCTTTGCCCCATATATATAGGTGGCCCATTCCACCAGTTTTTGGGCCTTTTTTTCTCCCTCTTCACTTCCCGCCTATTTTTACTACTCTATGATCAATATGATATACTGATACTGATGACCATGGATCACACGGTTTTTCTGCATTTTGAGAGGTGTGTTGTTTTGATTAACAAATTAATAAAAGATATAGGAATAAAATGTAACATAAAATGCTTTGTACTAATTGCATGTTTTCTGTTTCTACTAAAAGAGATAAAATTGTATATTAGCGTCTGAGGTCCAGAAGAAGCTAAGGCGAAACGCGTCGACCTCTTCAGACCACGATCCTAATACTCACAAAGTGTAACTACTACAATATCTGTGTATCTAATATTTTGACCTATAGATATGATGAATGTTCTTATTTCAAATAATATGTATGTCATTGTATAGTTTTGCTTCTCGAACTTTTGTTCTATTTTTTTTAAAAAAAACTTTGGTTAAATAAAAGAATATATGTTTTTTATACTTATGGTAGTCTTTTGCCTACTTAATATGTGCCTTTAAAGTCCACTAAACCTTTATCTCCCTGAGCAAACTTGTTTTGTATCATGGAGTTCCTTTTTCTCTAATTAATAGGATTATGGCACACAAGGGTCAGCTCAACCAAAAACCCCCCTCTTTTCCTGCATTAGGAGAGTTGCTTTTCAGGGAAAGGAAAGGCTGCAGCTCACAGTAGGGATCCGGTGCATCCCTGTTCACCGATTCAGGTGAGAATCAGGTTCAAAATTGCCTAAATTTGCACCTGAAACGGAGCCAAAGACGCACAGGACCCTTTTCCAGTGCGGACTGCGACTGTCCCAGAGCTGTGTGAACAGGCTCCATTGAAAGTCTGTCATGCGAATTGGATGCGGGGAAACTCGCATCAGTGTGAACCCAGCTTAAGGCTGGGTTCACACTAATGTGATTGCAGACATCGCAGTTTGTATAGCTGAAATCGCATTCGCACCAAAATGGGGAAGAACCCTTTTTCTTGGTCCGCACTGGAATCAGATCGCAAGAGGGCACACAGGAGTCTGGGCAGCATGGGGAAACCTATGGTGCACAGGGAGGGTGATTGGTGCGACAGAGGGGCTATTACTGGAATTGATCCCTTGTGTGGCTCTCTCTGCAGCAGCTGAAAGCAGGGCCATCTTACCGAATGGGCACGCTGTGCAGTTGCCCGGGGGCCCCACTTGCCCGGGGGGCCCCACCTGCCCAGCAACCCAGCCCCAGCCAAGCATTAATCCTGATTCCCGTGTGTATCCCGCCACCGAACTTAGCAGATGGCAAGTGCCTGTCGGCCCTGCGCTGCTCCCAGGCCACTTGGGCCGTGGAGGGGGAGCTCACAACCGCAGGAATGCCTGTCTGCCTCCACAGGAACAGGTACACACAGGACAGTCAAGTCTGACTCCTGTCCATGTGTGTATTCACCGGACCCAGCCGTCGAACTTTGAAGCGGTCATTAACATGGCACTGCTGTACCAATAAATATCGCCTTATCGATAATTTGCATATTTATTCTCGTGGGTGATTGTGTAGGCCGGGCCACAGTGCAATGTATTGCCCGGGGCCCTTTAATGCTCTTAAGATGCCCCCCCCCCCCTGCACTTACTGCACCGATCACCCTCCCTGTTCACATCTGATTTACCCTGCTGCCTGGGCCCCCATGCTGCCCCGGGCCCCAAACAGGAGGACCAGTGGTACCCCCTTATCCACAGCCCTGGGCATGGTAACCCAAATTTTTCATACCTCCTGCTCTACAAATTCCATATACGTGATACTGTAGGAATCAGTGATGTTCTGGTTTGGTATGTGTCACAGCCCCATGCTGTCTGCATCTATTCATATCGTATTCGTGTAAAGTGCCATAATGCATTGCTTCACTAACTGTTCACGTGTTCAGAAGCACTTAGGGATAGATCATGGAAAATAAAGAAAGTATAGAGGAGGTGGAGAAGTGTAATAATCTGCATAGTGCATCCGGAAAGTATTCACAGCGCTTCACTTTTTCCACATTTTGTCACAGTCTTATTCCATAAAGGATTGAATTCATTCTTTTCCTCAAAATTCCACAAACAATATACCATAATGACAACGTGAAAGAAGTTTGTTTGAAATCTTTGCAAATTTATTAAAAATAAAAAAACAAAACAATCCCATGTACATAAGGCTACATTCACATGTGGGCACAGCGGATCACGGGCAGAATCACCGCGATTCTGCCCGCGATCCGGAATCATTGCAAATCGCGGGACGCCTGTGTGATGCCCGTGATTTGCAATGGCACCCCAAACGCTGTGCGATGTTGCCGCGATTTCCTCCTGCCGAATCCCGGTAACATCGGGCAAACAGAATCTGCCCAAAAAGGTACAGGAGCTTCTTTTGTGCGTCATGCATCCCGCGATTCTGTTTGCGCGATGTTACCGCGATTCGGCAGGCAGAAATCGCAGCAACATCGCACAGTGTTTGGGGTGTCATTGCAAATCACGGGCATCGCACAGGTGTCCCGCGATTTGCAATGATTCCGGATCTCGGACAGAATCACGGTGATTCTGCCCGCGATCCTCTACGCCCACATGTGAACGTAGCCTAAGTATTCACAGCCTTTGCTTAATACTTTGTTGAAGCACCGTTGGCACCAATTACAGCCTCAAGTCTTTTTGTGTATGACGCTACAAGCTTGGCACACCTATTTTTGTGTCGTTTCTTCCAGTCATCTTTGCAGGACCTCTCAAGATCCATCAGGTTGGATGGGGAGTGTCGGTGCACAGCCAGATTTCAGATCTCTCCAGAGATGTTCAATCGGGTTCAAGTCTAGGGCTCTGGCTGGGCCACTCCAGGACATTCACAGAGTTGTCCTGTAGCCATTCCTTTGTTATCTTGGCTGTGTGCTTAGAGTCGTTGTCCTGTTGGAAGATGAACCTTCACCCCAGTCTGAGGTCCAGAGCACTCTGGAGCAGGTTTTCATCAAGGATGTCTCTGTACATTGCTGCATTCATCTTTCACTTGATGACTAGTCTCCCAGTTCCTGCTGCTGAAAAACATCCCCACAGCATGAGGCTGACACCACCATGCTTCACTGTAGGGATGGTATTAGCCAGATGATGAGCGGTGCCTGATTTCCTCCAGACATGACGCTTGCCACTCAGGCCAAAGAGTTCAATCTTTGTTTCATCAGACCAGAGAATTTTGTTTCTCATGGTCTGAGAGTCCCTCAGGTGCCTCCAAACTCCAGACGGGCTGTCATGTGCCTTTTACTGAGGAGCGTCTTCCGTCTGACCACTCTACCATACAGGCCTAAATGGTGGAGTGCTGCAGAGATGGTTGTTCTTCTGGAAGGTTCTCCTCCCTCCACAGAGAAATTCTGGAGCTCTGTCAGAGTGACCATTGGGTTCTTGGTCACCTCCCTGACTAAGGCTCTTCTTCCCCAATCGCTCAGTTTGGCTGGACGCCTCGCCCTAGTAAGAGTCCTGTTGGTTCCAAACTTCTTCCATTTATGGATGATGGAGGCCACTGTGCTTTTTGGGACCTTCAATGCTGCAGAAATGTTTCTGTACCCATCCCCAGATCTGTGCCTCCATACAATCCAGTCTCGGAGGTCTACAGACAATTCCTTGGACTTCATGGCTTATTTGTGCTCTGACGTGCACTGTTAACTGTGGGACCTTATAAAGACAGGTGTGTGCCTTTCCAAATCACATCCAATCAACTGAATTTACCATACATGGACTCCAATCAAGTTGTAGAAACATCTTAAAGAGGTTGTAAACCCTCTCTTATAACTTGTACCTATTGGTAAGCCTTTAATACTTTAATAATAGCCTATAGGTACTGTAAATATCTTCTAAACCTGCACCGTTCATCGGCGCATGCGCTCTAAAGGAATGGCCACCCGTGCTGGCCAATCAGATGGCCGGGGGACGCGAACCAGAAAGCAGGACGGCCGAACATGTTGGCCATGTCACCGCTGAGCAGGCAGCATTTCGGGGGCTTCGTTCTAAGGTATTTCATAATGAGCTAGTATGCAATGCATGTCTTACAGGGTTTTTTTTTTGGGGGGGTTTACAACCTCTTTAAGGCTGATCAGTGGAAACAAGATGCACCTGAGCTCAATTTTGGGTGTCATGGCAAAGGCTTTGAATACTTATGTACATGTGATTTTTAAATTTTTTTTTATTTTTAATAAATTTGCAAAGATTTCACACAAACTTTTTTCACGTTGTCATTATGGGGTATTATATAAAAATAAATACTCGCGCTATGGTGAAAATAAAGTGAAAAGGGAATTATTAGCAGCAGCTGTGCACCAAGCGTTAATCACTTGTAAAAATGAAAAAAAAAAAAAAAAACTATATATATATACAGTGGGTACGGAAAGTATTCAGACCCCCTTAAATTTTTCACTCTTTGTTATATTGCAGCCATTTGCTAAAATCATTTAAGTTCATTCTTCTTCCTCATGAATGTACACATAGCTCCCCATACTGACAGAAAAACACAGAATTGTTGACATTGTTGCAGATTTATTAAAAAAGAAAAACTAAAATATCACATGGTCCTAAGTATGCAGACCCTTTGCTCAGTATTTAGTAGAAGCCCCCTTTTGATCTAATACAGCCAGGAGTCTTTTTGGGAAAGATGCAACAAGTCTTTCACACCTGGATTTGGGGATCCTCTGCCATTCCTCCTTGCAGATCCTCTCCAGTTCTGTCAGGTTGGATGGTAAACGTTGGTGGACAGACATTTTTAGGTCTCTCCAGAGATGCTCAATTGGGTTTAAGTCAGGGCTCTGGCTGGGCCATTCAAGAACAGTCATGGAGTTGTTGTGAAGCCACTCCTTCGTTATTTTAGCTGTGTGCTTAGGGTCATTGTCTTCTTGGAAGGTAAACCTTCGGCCCAGTCTGAGGTTTTTCTCCAGGATATCCCTGTACTTGGCCGCATTCATCTTTCCCTCGATTGCAACCAGTCGTCCTGTCCCTGCAGCTGAAAAACACCCCCACAGCATGATGCTGCCACCACCATGCTTGACTGTTGGGACTGTATTGGACAGGTGATGAGCAGTGCCTGGTTTTCTCCACACATACCGCTTAGAATTAAGGCCAAAAAGTTCTATTTTGGTCTCATCAGACCAGAGAATCTTATTTCTCACCATCTTGGAGTCCTTCAGGTGTTTTTTAGCAAACTCCATGGGGGTTTTCATGTGTCTTACACTGAGGAGAGGCTTCCGTCGGGCCACTCTGCCATAAAGCCCCGACTGGTGGAGGGCTGCAGTGATGGTTGACTTTCTACAACTTTCTCCCATCTCCTGACTGCATCTCTGGAGCTCAGCCACAGTGATCTTTGGGTTCTTCTTTACCTCTCTCACCAAGGCTCTTCTCCCCCGATAGCTCAGTTTGGCCGGATGGCCAGCTCTAGGAAGGGTTCTGGTCATCCCAAACGTCTTCCACTTGAGGATTATGGAGGCCACTGTGCTCTTAGGAACCTTAAGTGCAGCAGAAATCTTTTTGTAACCTTGGCCAGATCTGTGCCTTGCCACAATTCTGTCTCTGAGCTCTTCAGGCAGTTCCTTTGACCTCATGATTCTCATTTGCTCTGACATGCATTGTGATCTGGAAGGTCTTATATAGACAGGTGTGTGGCTTTCCTAATCAAGTCCAATCAGTATAATTAAACACAGCTGGACTCAAATGAAGGTGTAGAACCATCTCAAGGATGATCAGAAGAAATGGAAAGCACCTGAGTTAAATATATGAGTGTCACAGCAAAGGGTCTGAATACTTAGGACCATGTGATATTTCAGTTTTTCTTTTTTAATAAATCTGCAACAATGTCAACAATTCTGTGTTTTTCTGTCAGTATGGGGTGCTATGTGTACATTCATGAGGAAGAAGAATGAACCTAAATGAATTTAGCAAATGGCTGCAATATAACAAAGAGTGAAAAATTTAAGGGGGTCTGAATACTTTTCGTACCCACTGTATATATATATATGACCGCGCTAGCATCATATAGACATATATATATATATATATATATATATATATAAGAGAAAAAAAAGTGATATAATCAATATCAAGTGCTCTTGTGCTCCAATTTTCTTAAAAGTCCTGAAGTGCTCCACATATATTCATTCTGTGATGTGACACACACACCCTTTTGTGTCCCCTACTTACTAGAAACAATGGACCCCCCAGTCTATTAGTCTGGGAGCAGGCTTGATTAAAATAAGACGGATGGGTCACAATTAACTGATCAAGAACTCCCCAGTAGCCTCTAAGATGTTCCAGTGATTCTCAAGTGCGGAACAAAAAGAAGGAGCGAATAGTGAAGTACCGTAGGGTTGCAGTTTAATAGCGCAATAAAAACATTCTTACAAAATGGTAGTAATAAAACAGCATGTAAACAGCAATATGCTTCCGCGAACGCCGTAACCACCATGTGTCCCATGACAACTGGAAGGGACATCGTTACAACTCTATACCAGAAATTACGTCAACGCGTTTTGCCCTCCTACATGGCGTCATCAAGGTCTATATGAATATATGTGGAGCACTTTAGCACTTTTAAGAATATTGGAGCACTTTAGCACTGTACATTGATTATACCACTTTATCTGGACTTTTATATATATGTTTTTATGAGGCTAGTGCTGTTTTATTTTATATATATATATATATACTAACAAAATTATAACCGCAACACTTGTTGTTGCCCCCATTTTTCATGAGCTAAACTCAAACATCTAAGAAAACTCAGATTCATCCGTGAAGAGAACACCTCTCCAAAGTGCCAGACACCATATGTGAGCATTTGCCCACTCAAGTTGGTTAGGACGATGAACTGCAGTCAGGTGGAGACCCCGATGAGGATGACGAGCATGCAGATGAGCTTCCCTGAGACGGTTTCTGACAGTTTGTGCAGAAATTCTTTGGTTATGCAAACCGATTGTTGCAGCAGCTGTCCGGGTGGCTGGTCTCAGACGATCTTGGAGGTGAAGATGCTGGATGTGGAGGTCCTGGGCTGGTGTGGTTACATGTGGTCTGCGGTTGTGAGGCCGGTTGGATGTACTGCCAAATTCTCTGAAACGCCTTTAGAGACGACTTATGGTAAAGAAATGAACATTCAATTCACGGGCAACAGCTCTGGTGGACATTCCTGCAGTCAGCATGCCAATTGCACGCTCCCTCAAAACTTGGGACATCTGTGGCACTGTGCTGTGTGATAAAACTGCACATTTTAGAGTGGCCTTTTATTGTGGCCAGCCTAAAGCACACCTGTGCAATAATCATGCTGTCTAATCGTCATCTTGATATGCCACACCTGTGAGGTGGATGGATTATCTCTGCAAAGGAGAAGCGCTCACTAACGCCTCGTAGACACGATCAGAGAATCGGACGACTTGTTGCATGATACTAGTATCTAATTCTACAATGCGTACTAAACGTATGATTTTTTTCGCACGATTCTGGAAAAGCTTCCTGGTTGCATAGCTACGTATCCGATAATGCAAAAAAAAAAAAAAAAAAAAAAAAAAAATGGCAGCCAGGCTTTTTCCGGGTTATCTTCACGTTTCTGATCTGGTCTTTGTTTTTTGGATTTTTAGCGAACACATATACTTATTAAACGATTGTCGTTCGCTAGGCTATCGTACGACAAAAGTTTCCATGTTTGTCCCTTCAGATTTTGTTGGACGAAATGTTGTGATTGGGTGTCGAAAGCTGTGTACTAGCAATCAGATTATTGTGCGATTAATTCGAAAGCAATTTTTTTGTCTCATTATTCGATTGTGTGTACGAGGCATTACACAGATTTAGACAAATTTGTGAACAATATTTGAGAGAAATATGCCTTTTGTGTACATAGAAAAAGTCTTAGATCTTTGAGTTCAGCTCATGAAAAATGGGGACAAAAACAAGTGTTGCGTTTATATTTTGGTCAGTATATATATATATATATATATATATATATATATTTTTTTTTTTTTTTTTTTTCCATTATGGGGTATTGTATGAAAAATGGGGACAAAAACAAAAGTGCTGCATTTATATTTTGGTCAGTGTGTGTATATATATATATATATATATATTTTTTTTTTTTTTTTTTTCCCCATTATGGGGTATTGTTTGTAGAATTTTGAGGAAAAAAAAAAAAGAATTTAATCAATTTTGGAACAGTGGTTGTAACATAACAAAATGTGGAAAAAGGGAAGCGCTGTGAATACTTTCCAGATGCACTGTACATAAACAATAATTAAGAAAAAGAGATAATCAAAAATGACAAGATTTTTTTGGAAACAGAAATTCGTAAAAATATATCCTTAGTTTGCTTTTGTTTTTTATGCAAAGTTGTCCCTGAAGCATTATGCAGGTGAAAATGGTGATCAGGGGTGCCCAGTTTAATTTTAATCACTCAGGGGCATTTCTTTACGCAGCTCTGCAGATGTCATGAGCTGGCAGAGGAGTGAGGGACGGAGTTTGGCAATGGCTGACTACTACTGGGCAGGCACGGTTTTGGTCTGCTGCCATATCTCCAGCAGGTCTCCCTTCCTCTTCATCACTCACCTTCTACAGATACTTCCCGGCTGCGGACGAGGTCTGTCTTATTCCCGACTAGGATGATTGGAATGTTTTCATACTGACGTGTCCGTCTCAGCTGGATCCGTAATTCCGAGGCGCTTTCGAAGCTGGAGCGGTCGGTGACCGAGTAGACGATGATGTAAGCGTGACCTACACACATGGCAGCGCTGTCACATCCCCCTTCAGATTTCTAAAAATAAGGAGGAAAAAAGAAAGTTAACGCTGGCTGAGAAGGCGTAGTGTGATACATTGTGTCATAGAAATGGTTGTGGTGTGACTGGCAACTCCGCCAGTACTTGTGATGGGTGCATCAGGCGCATTCCCACGCGCATGAGCACTGGCAGAAGATTGGCGAATGGGCGTATGCTGGTTCGCCACGCATTACACCATAGAAGCGTCCATTTGCTGGCCTATATAAGACTTCTGCTCAGCCCATCAAGTTGCTGGATTGTCTTCAGCTTTCCCTGTGTCCTGAGAATTCGCTACCTTCTTTGGATTTCCAGTTGTGACCCGGCTTGTTCCTGACCTGTCTGCTCTCCTCTCCTGGTTTGACCCTTGGCTTCGTCTCACCTTCCTTGCTCCAGTTTTGGCTCTTCAATATTTGGCCCACAGACTTGCTATCTATCTGCCTGCCCACCGATACTTGACCTTGGCTTGCTTAACAGACTTTGCCTATGCCTTCTTCCTGCCCTCTTGTTGTGACCTTGGCTAAGTTCCTGTTGCCACTACCTGCCTGAGCCCCTGGACTGCTTCACCGTGTTTGACCCTCTGCTAGTCTCTTCACCTGCTGCCTGGTTGCCCAGTTGTCAAGTCCATCTGAAGACTCCAAGAGGACTACTGCCCAGCATCCTTCTGGAGACCACCGGTCTACTCCTGGGACCCTGTTGGCAACCAGTGCTTCTGTGGGCGCTACATCTTCTGTTCCAACCTCAGGGGTGTACCGCACTCAGCCGCAAGGGGAGCCCTCTCTTCATCTCGGCCTCGGATAAGGTACATGATACATTGTTACACTGTTTACCTTGTTCGTACATTGAGAGCCGGTGTTCTAAAATTTTGTCGGACCCGTGAAAATTCCGGGCCTCGTCACTTCCGGGGACGCTACGTCATAACCCAGCTGGTGCGAGCCCCGGTTGCGCATGCGCACAAGACAGTTTTCAAGGTCCGATGAAATTCTAAGACTTAGGGAATAGCTGACTCAGAGGAGGAGGGGCTGAGGTGGGACGCAAACACCGCTGCGGGAACATTTTAAAACACGTGAGGCGGAAAGGAAGTGAATATATACTTCCTTCCCCCTCCTCTAAGTCAGCTCTGCAACGTGTTTTAAAATTTTCCCGCGGCGGTGTTTGCGTCCCACCTCAGCCCCTCCTCCTCTGAGTCAGCTGTTCGATAAGTCTTAGAATTTCATCGGACCTTGAAAACTGTCTTGTGCGCATGCGCACCAGGGCTCGCACCAGCTGGGTTAAGACGTAGCGTCACCGGAAGTGACGAGGTCCGGGAATTTTCACGGGTCCGACAAAATTTTAAGCAAAAATAAACAAAGTGAAAAGTGAAGGTGTTTTTATATTTTATTTATTTATTTTTGCTCTTTTGAAGTAGAGGCATCTACCTATGTTATTTTAGTCTTAGCGCGAGAGATTTGCATTATCTCTTGTTTGTACATTATTGAAATGTCACAAAATGACATTTCATTCAGCTCTATACACCGCAGCGTTTGCGTTGTGATGTAGTGCATCGCAATGCGCCATAATACATAAAAATGTAACCTGTCATCCATTTTTTTTTTTTAGCGCATGTCAACGCAGCACAGCTGTGTGAGCTGAGACAACAGAACATAAGGCGAATTGCCTTGTCTATGTTTTGGGACTACGTGCACAAATTTGGGAGATTACCGGAGTGAAAACCCCCCAGTACCCTACAATGACGGCCACAAAAAAGGAGACATGTTGAATAAAATCATAACATTTTTATTATTAGACCAGTTTAAAATATTTCGAAAAAAAAGTTGTAACATTCCAGCAGGGGAAAAGATATCATACAAAAAATATATACATAATAAAATCAATATATAAATAATACAATCCATACAGTGGTATTATATGGGGTTGTCTGCAGGGCTGCTGTTAGAAATCATGGGGGCCCCATATAGCCTACCTGGCAGGCACCCCCGAATATATCAAGACAATTCTTTCACTAAAAATACACTAAAATCATTATTAGCGGACACAAACATAACAGAGAAACTGTGTGAATTAGCCGTTTTTAATTGTTTTTTAAATTTTTATTTTAAAAATGTAGAACTTTTTTTTTTAAATGTTAAAAATGTTTACAATTATTTTATTTTACAATTTTTAAAAAATTGTACAGGACAGGGAAGCTATCAGCGATGCGGTGGTGGTGTTACATTGAAAGGGGGGCACATGGAAGCGGGGGTCAGAAGCAGACAGAACAGGGACGGTGATCGGTGTCAGAGAAGCAATTACGGGAATGATGCCCTGTGTCTGTGTCTCTTCCGGCAGCAGGTGAAAGTTGGCAGGAGGGGGAGAAACTGGCTTTCAGCTGCTGCATAGAGCCACACAGGGCTTCATTCTGTAGCTTAGCCTCTGCTCCGACCGCACGGTTCCCCGTGCTGTTAGGGCCCCCCCTTGTGCCCGGACACCCTACAGGAGGACTGGTGGCCCCCCCTACCGTATCAGCGGCCCTGGTTGTCTATGCAGTCTGTCTGTGTGGTCAACGTTTCGCCACTAACTTGGCTTTTAAAGAGGTTGTAAATCCACTCTTATAACGTGTACCTATAGGTAAACCTTTAATAAGGCTTACCTATAAGTAATGTAAATATCTGCTAAACTTGCACCGTTTAGGAGATATTTACTTTTAATGCAGCCGATGAGGTCATCGGCAGATGCGCTCTAAAGGAACGGCCACCCATGCCATTCCTTCAGAGCCCTTTGCCGCGAATGCGCGGGTGTGATGTCATCGCCTCCAGCCAATCAGATGGCCGGAGGACACGAACCAGAAAGCAGGACGGCCATGTCACTGCTGAGCGGGCGGCATTTCGGGGGCTTCGTTCTAAGGTATTTCATAATGAACTAGTTTGCGATGCATGTCTTACAGGGGTTTTTATTTTTAATTTTTTTTTTGGGGGGGGGTTACAACCTCTTTAAGGATGATCAGTGGAAACAAGATGCATCTGAGCTCAATTTTGGGTGTCATGGCAAAGGCTTTGAATACTTATGTACATTTTTTTGTTTTTTATTTTTAATAAATTTGCAAAGATTTCAAACAAACTTTTTTCACGTTGTCATTATGGGGTATTATATAAAAATAAATACTCGCGCTATGGTGAAAATAAAGTGAAAAGGGAATTATTAGCACCAGCTGTGCACCAAGCGTTAACCACTTGCCGACCGCCGCAAGTACATATACTGTGGCGGTCAGCCCCTCCTGAGCAAAGTGACGTATCGGTACGTCACTCGCCCGCGAGCCAATAGGGGGCGAGCGCGCGCCGCCGGAGGCGCGTTCCAGCTCGTTCACTACCATCACCGCGCGAGTGACAGGCGGCTCCCTTGACAGTTAGAAGCACGCCCCTAGGGACACACTTAACCCCTGGATCTCTAATAAAGTTAACCCCTTCCCTGCCAGTGTCATTTTTACAGTAACAGTGCATATGTATAGCACTGATTACTGTAGTAATGTCACTGGTACCCCCAAAAGTGTCACAAATGTCTGTCAAGGGTCCGATCTGTCCAGCGCAAAGTCGCAGTCCCACAAAAAAAAAAAACGCAGATCGCCACAATTACTAGTTAAAAAAAAACAATCAAAATACGCGTATTGCAATTTTTTTTCACCATAAATATGTAGCAGAAAACAAGTTGGCCTAAAATGTTAAAACATTTTCATTTTTTACATTTTTTGGGGGGAATTTCATATAAAAAAATGTGAAAATATATATATATATGTGTATCAGGGTTTTCTTCTTTCATTTTTAAAAGCGATTAACCACCTAAGCCCCGGAGGATTTGGCTGCTCAAAGACCAGGGCCTATTTTGCGATTCGGCACTGCGTGACTTTAACGGACAATTGTGCGGTTGTGCGCCGCTGTACCCAAATAAAATTGACGTCCTTTTTTTCCCACAAACAGAGCTTTCTTTTGGTGGTATTTGATCACCTGTGCGATTTTTACTTTTTGCGCTATAAACAAAAAGTGAGTACACCCCTAAGTGAAAAATTACCAAATTGGGCCCAAAGTGTCAATATTTTGTGTGGCCACCATTATTTTCCAGCACTGCCTTAATCCTCTTGGGCATGGAGTTCACCAGAGCTTCACAGGTTGCCACTGGAGTCCTCTTCCACTCCTCCATGATGACATCACGGAGCTGGTGGAGGTTAGAGACCTTGCGCTCCTCCACCTTTTGAGGATGCCCCACAGATGCTCAATAGGGTTTAGGTCTGGAGACATGCTTGGCCAGTCCATCACCTTTACACTCATCTTCTTTAGCAAAGCAGTGGTCATCTTGGAGGTGTGTTTGGGATCGTTATGTTGGAATACTGCCCTGCAGCCCAGTCTCCGAGGGGAGGGGATCATGCTCTGCTTCAGTATGTCACAGTACATGTTGGCTGTACAAGCTGTACACTCACTACTTTACATTGTAGCAAAGTGTCATATGTAGCGCACTCATTAACCCTGCACTCTGTACACAACACATCCCTGAGCTCTGCACTCTGTACATGGGGCACCCCTAAACTCTGCACATAATGTACTCTTGGTATTTATTGCGCCATTAAGATACACCCACTGTTCCGCTTATAGTGGATCATCGGGGGGAGGAAGTGGTTGAGTTCCTGCACCTATTCTATCAGACAAAAAGCCTTGGGTAAATTGATATAGTCTTACACATTCAACTGGCCCTTTAAGGGCAACCATAATGCTGGTGCGGCCCTTGATAAAACTGAGTTTGACACCCCTGCCATAGATGGTTCCATTTTTTTTTTCATTAAATCTGTGGATGGGGGAATCACTGCTGCTAAGCTATTGTGTTCTGAGAGTGGGGAGACTTTACCACCATCAGAATGCACTGATCAGCTCTTCCGGCTATAGACGACAGCACCGGTTGAAACGGCATTCATCCAACAGCCTGGTAGACTGGTAGATCAATCTGTACAATCACTGTCTCCTACATGGATCATAATTCAGCAGGTTCCTGCTGAAAAGGCTGAATTTCGATCCATGTATAGCTGGCTTACGTTGTGTGTCAGACATGAGTAGCTGCGACTTTGCTGTGTATGCCGGTGTCTGTTCTTGCTGAGCCACCTGAGAGGCTGGACAGCTCCCTGAACTATTCCTTGAACAATCTTGCCTTGAACCTTGTTTCTCTTAAACCTTGAAGCCTTTGCTCCTCCCATGAACTTCCTATTTTAGCCATGCCTTGGCACTTCCTGTTTGCCAGTATATTCTGTCACGGTCAGGGGTCAGGCTCAGAGACCAGTAGCTACAGCAGTAGAAAGGCTCCCACCGACCGGCTGGATAAGTGCAGCAGCAGGTCACCCTGGTGAATGACACAGGCTCATCGAGGTGTGGAGTCTAAGCACTAACTGGTGTTCACCACCAGAGCTCCTGATAGTGGAAATGGGTTTTTCTGTGTGTTAGTACCAGGTCACTGTTCCCAGGGTCACTCCACCAGAAGGTGAGCAGGCCTGGGTCCAGAAGCTGATATAGCAGGTTCGGTTCAAGCAGAAGTGTAGTCTGTAAACAAGCCAAAGGTTGGTAACAATTGGTTGCAAGTGGGGATCAAGCAGAAGAGTAGTCAAGGAACAAGCAAAAGGTAGCTAATGAGTGGAAGCGGAGATATGGACAGCAGCAGGAGTGACAAGAGCGACATATTGGCTGGAGAGAGCACAATAATCTGGCAAACAGGCAGCACAAAGGCATGGCTAAAAGTGGAAGTTCATGGAAGCAGCAAAGGGTTCAAGGTTCAAGAGAAACAAGAATCAAGGCAAGATCTTTAAGGAATTGTTCAGGATGCTGTCCAGCATCCAAGGTGGCTCATCAAGAAGAGACACCACCAGACATAGCAGAAGTCCTAACCAGGGTTGGCCCTATCATGGGTCCTGCTGGGCCCATTGGACCCAGGCAGAACTTTGAGAGGGGCAGCAAATTGATGCCCAAGATTTTTTTGCAGCAGTTTTGTGTGTCCTAAGTTTGCAGGGCATTTCCCCATCTCATACTGCCACCCGTAGTGCAAACTGATGAGTATGAGGAAGCAGAGCATCTCCTCTGGAGAACGTCTCTCACGTGATTGCATTGTGCACAATGATGTCAGACATCAGCGCACTCCATCTCAAGCAAGGCAGGCTGGGATTCCTAGGGTGGTGGCCGCGGCAGACAAAGGAGCAACAGGAGGACTGAGTACAGACAGTGGGTGTTTGGTGGACCCGTCTGGTAGTTATGTAAGAAAACACTATGTATAATATTTTCATATTTTCTAAACTATTACACACTATTACACACACAATGCAGCCCCTTACAAATTTTGCATATAGACAAGGTGCTGTTGCATGCAAATCTGACTTCCTGATAAATGTAATTTTAGTTTTAGTTATCATGATATCAAATAATGGATGTGGGGGCCTTTTGGTCAGTGTGATTTTTTTTTTTTGGGGGGGGGGGGGCATTTCATTCTTTGCCCCAGGCAGCACAATGTCTTGGGCCAGCCCTGGTCCTAACACAAATGCTCCCTCAGACCTAGAAATAGTAGATATTTGCTCTAGGTTGGTAGCACTGATCAGAGCGATGTAGGAGCAAAGGAAATCTAAGTCTGAATGCTGCTGGGAAATGGAACGTGTAAAAGCAAAGCACTTATTGGCAGGCTGATCAAAGTTAAGGTTTACGGATGTATAACAGGAAGCAGCTTTGATGAAGCTGGTTGGGTTGCAGCAGAGAATAGGAAGTTCTCCAACATTTGAAACTCACTATGTGATCTATCCACAAGCAACAGCCTCCTCCATTGCTCCTCACCGAAGTTGTATTGTGTATACATTCCATACATACGCAATAGACAAAAAGCAGTAAAAGTGCCAAGTGAGTTTGCCAAACCTTGAGACTTATATGAAATCCAAAGAGATAGGATGTTCTGTTCAGAAGTCAGAACTAAGTGGCTTACCTGAACTTCACAGATGTCCATCAAGAGAAGGCTGGTGTCCTCGCCATCCACGCTCAGCGTGCACTTGTAGAACTCTGAATGAAAGGGTTATGTGTTATCGAAGAGGCAGAAAGCAACGTGTTATTATAGGCCATACCAATAAAAACACAACATTGTTTTGCTGATATTGTTTTTATGTTCTTCTTATAAAATACCTTGTATCCCTTCTGTGCTTTACTCCAGCGATGACGGGTTCAGGCACCTAGGACCCCTTCATCAGGCCCCTATTACATGCCTGACGAAGGGGTCCTGCGTGACTCAGAATCTTTGCACTTTTCCTGATGTGATGTGATCCCTTTGCAATAAAAAGTTTCTTTTGACTGCTGTGCAACATCCATGATGTGCTGGCAAACATGTATGTTTATCTGTGATAGATCCAGTGTCCAGCTGGTGATCGCTGTAGCACCCACAACAGATGTGCCTATACCTAGGAAGGTGTGCAATGGGAATATGAACTTTTCGGGTTCAGGCACCTGTCACAGTTGCGTCCGTACCGCCGATATCTCTGCTGCCAATATTGAGGCAACCCTCTTCAGTGGTTGGGTGGTCACTGATAATGTAACTCCTGCACATCATCCCCAGAACTTGGCCCAGTGAGTCGAGTTTACTGCACTGCCCCTGTGCTGTACAGTGTACACAGGAAATAAAATATTGCTAGGGGAAGGAGGAAGAAGTTTTCTTGGCAGAAAATATCTTGCTCATCCATCTGATCTGCAGATGAATGAAACCGAGTAAACACAAAGTAGCAATAATGTTGCTTTGTATCTCTAAGGCCACTTTCACACAGGCGATCCGATCCACCTGTCAGTTTTTCAGGCGGACCTGATCAGATGCTCCATGCATCCTTATGGAGCAGGAGATGTCAGCGTAGACATGTCTGCTGACACCCGCTGCTATCCGATCCTGTCCGTGAAATCCGGACGGATGGAAACCCTATTTTCCATCCATCCAGCGGATCGGATGAGAACGGACAGGCGGACCATTCTCATCCGATCTCCCCATAGAGGACAGCGGGGAATCTGACAGCTCCGTCTCCGCACACAGAGCGGAGATGGAGCTGTCATACACCTGCTCAGCGGGGATCGGCAGATAGATCCCCCCGCTGAGCAGAACGGACTCCGTCGACAGAACGGACCGTGTGAAAGGACCCTAAAGCTAGCCATTCATTACACAATTTTTTCATCTATTTCAATTTATTTACCTTCAACTATGTAGCGCAATGGCCTGCCTGATTGCATACAAATAGAAAGTGTTTAGGTTTCACCTCATAAATGGTTTTGGTAAATCTAAAGGACAATTGTGCAAGAAAGCTGTATAATGTATAGCCAGCCTGAGTCTGCACAGTGTTTATTAACAAGGTACATTATTGACCACAGTGCCTAGAGCTGGCTGCTGTATTTACACAGCAAGTCCTGGTTGTCATTTTGACAGCCGGGCATTGCTAGGTCAAGTGGCAGGGGGAGCAGCAGCGGGGGGGGGGGAAGGAGAGGGCATGCTACATAAATACTGTATACTTTAGAGAAGTTATTTTTGGTCGTACGTTGCATGCCTAAGGTACAAGAGTGGTTGAAAGTATAATAATAAAACGCATAAAAATGCACACTATCAGGGTGTTGTGCTCCTCACAACCTTAAAAGAGAAGTATGGATTTTTGTTTTTTTTATGAACCATATTTACCTAGGGGGATGCGGCATTGGTCAGGTGCTGCATCTGTCCCCCGCCAACTCTAACACTGAGAACCGAGTGGTCAAACACCACCAATCACTCAGTTTTCAGAACTTCCCGAGCAGAGAACTGGTGGCTGTCAGTCAGCGCTGTCCGTTCTAGCCCCCCCGCACTCACTGGAGGGCTGGGCTGTGGAGCAGGCGGGAGTGGCCGGCTCAGGCGCTCAGCGGCTTACTGAGAGGCTGAGCCAGGTGTCAGTCCAGGCATGTGGGGGGATCCCGACCATATGGTCGCCAACTTGCCTGAGTCTAGCCCGCTGTCTGCTGGAAAGGGGTCACAGGAGATGCAGAACGAACTGCACTCCTGTGATTCATGGGAGAAGTACAGCCAAAAGAGCTTTGCCTATACTTCTCCTTTAATGTTTTGTGGCAAGAAAATCTTGATATTGTGTATTGCACTTTTGGAGTGGTAAAATGATGGGTGTAGCCTGGTAGGTGTGCAGCGTAATAGAGCAATGGCAATACATCAGAGCAAGCACTTACTGTATATAAGTCAATGAACATTTCTCAAAAGTAAACCATATTTACCTAGGGATATGCAGCATTGGTCGGATGCTGCATCTGTCCCCTGGCAGCTCTAACACTGAGAGCAAAGTGATCAAACATCCCCCTCTGATCGATCGGTTCTCAGTGCTTCCCTAGCAGAGAGCTGGTGGCTGTCAAGTTACCGCTGTCCGCTCTGCCCTCCCTGCACTCGCTGGAGCGCTAGGCTCTGTAGCGGGCGGGAGCAGCAGGCTCAGGCTCTCAGCGGCTCAATGGGAGGCTGAGCCGGGTGTCAGTAAAGGCATGCAGGGGGTTCCTGACCATATGGTCGCCAACTTGCCTGAGTCTAGGACGCTGTCTGCTGGAAACAGGTCACATTAGTGAAGAACGTACTGCACTCCTGTGATTCATGGGAGAAGTACAGTCAAAAGAGCTTTGCCTATACTTCTCCTTTAATGTTTTGTGGCAAGAAAATCTTGATATTGTGTACTGCACTTTTGGAGCGGTAAAATGATGGATGTAGCCTGGTAGGTGTGCAGCGTTATTGAGCAACGGCAATACATCAGAGCAAACACTTACTGTATGTAAGTCAATTAACATTTCTCAAAAGTTAATCATTTTTTTCACTGTTGTTTAAAGTGGACCTGTTAATAGCTGTACAAGTTTGCATGAATAAATTCCTAAAATGTCCAATATACCATAACATTATTTTCCAAACAATCTCCAGCTTTTATTATTAAAAAGCATTGCCTAGGCTGAAATGATCTCATCGGTCTGCTGCAGGTAGGAGGAAGCATTACCTGTTTTCTCTCCCCCCAGTAATCAGACTTGCAACATTGTAAAAAGTCAAAAGGTGAGAGGCTGCAGCAAGGTCTGATCTGTGTCGGGCAATTTGTGAACACAGCCAAGAGCTGTACAAGCACCAGAATTTACATGATTGTGTCATTTCTGTCCCAGTCCAGGAAGTAGATGGAGGCCCTGGATGAAACCTAAACAGACATGTGTTGTCCTTCTTGAGAGAAAAGCAAGTGCAACACTGACATTACATAGCATGGATGTACATAACATGAAAAATAGATCTTATGCTAGGTTCACTTTAACCCACAAGAGCACTGCTCCAGTACTGGAAAATGAGTGCTCTTGTCCTTACCTTGTTGCTGATCTGGTGTTTCTCTGTCCTGCTCTCTTCTGAAAATTCCCACCAAGCTGGTCTTTCCAACCCCTGGGTCTCCCAGAAGAACCACCCTGAAGATGCCATCCCCTGTTCCATTGGTACTTTCGGATCCAGCTGATTCACTGCTGCACGCGTCAGGCGTAGGCTGAGAAGGTGGTGGTGCACGTACCTCCATTATAGGGTTACTGTTCTGTGAGCGGATCTGATGGGCACAGGGCAGGGGCGTGCTGGCTCTTCTCCGGAGGGGGGCACGAGCGGCACACATCTGAACCCGTATAAAGAGAAATAATTTGTTATCCCGCTAGCTGCTACAGTTGCTAGACAACCAACAGATAGATATTAAAGGATTGCCCCATTTTCTACATTGCTCTGGGGTCTTCAGTCCTGCCCCTACAGCCCCGACCAATAGATTGCAACCTTGGAAGCCTGACTGCCAACTGGGGCATTTGGGTGGGCTTCCCCTTTGCAACTGGAGAAGGAAAATGTACTGGAAGGAGGTCAGTGACTGGAGGCTGCAGGTCATGAATGGCCAGCACATAAGGGATGCACAATCTACTGCAAAATTCGAAAGCAATCCACAGGCCTATTTATAAGTGTTCACAGTCAATATATTGATTCCAACTCTTGCTCCTATTTATAAAGCTGCTCTGGGCAATGTATTCATGCAGCCTGGCTGTGTATGTTGTTTAATGGTGCACAATAATCCAACAAAATCTAATTATATATAGAATTTGACAGTTTAGACGCGCTATCTGCCCATTTTGTAACAAAGTGCTTTTGTGTAAATTAAATTGGCTATGGCCACTCCTCACACTAACCTTTACCAAAACCAAAACCTCCACCAACATACCTGTAAACCCAAACTGTACACTAACCTCCCAATAACACCAAACTACACACTAACCCCCAACTCTCACCGTAATCTCTTTGTAAACCCAACCAGCACACCAGCCTTCCTTCTAACCCCAACTAGCACACTAAATTCTATGTAGACCCAACCTGCACACCAACCACCGTGTACCACCAAACTACACAGCAACCTCGCTCTAACCCTCGTGTAACATCAATCCACGTACAAACCTCCATTTAACCTATACCTGTACACTAACCTCAATGTAACTCCAATCTACGCACTAACCTCCATGTAACTCCAATATACACACTAACCTCCATGTAACTCCAATCTATGCCCCGATCTTCATGTAACTCCAATCTAGGCACTAACCTCCATGTAACTCTAGTCCACGCACTAACCTCCATGTAACTCCAATCTACGCACTAACTTCCATGTAACTATAATCTACGCACTTACTTCCATGTAACTATAATCTATGCACTAATTTCCATGTAACTATAATCTACGCGGTAACTTCCATGTAACTCCAATCTACGCACTAACCTCCATGTGATTCCAATCTAGGCACTAACCTCCATGTAATTCCAATCTAGGCACTAACCTCCATGTAACTATCTAGGCACTAACCTCTATGTAACTCCAATCTACGCACTAACCTCCATGTAACTCCAATCTACGCACTAACCTCCATGAAACTATAATCTACGCACTAACTTCCATGTAACTATAATCTACGCACTAACTTCCATGTAACTATAATCTATGCACTAACTTCCATGTAACTATAATCTACGCGCTAACTTCCATGTAACTCCAATCTACGCACTAACTTCCATGTAACTCCAATCTACGCACTAACCTCCATGTAACTATAATCTACACACCAACTTCCATGTAACTCCAATCTACGCACTAACTTCCATGTAACTCCAATCTACGCACTAACCTCCATGTAACTATAATCTACGCACTAACTTCCATGTAACTCCAATCTACGCCCTGACCTTCATGTAACTATAATCTACACACCAACTTCCATGTAACTCCAATCTACGCACTAACTTCCATGTAACTCCAATCTATGCACTAACCTCCATGTAACTATAATCTACACACCAACTTCCATGTAACTCCAATCTACGCACTAACTTCCATGTAACTCCAATCTACGCACTAACCTCCATGTAACTATAATCTTCGCACTAACTTCCATGTAACTCCAATCTACGCCCTGACCTTCATGTAACTATAATCTACACACCAACTTCCATGTAACTCCAATCTACGCACTAACTTCCATGTAACTCCAATCTATGCACTAATCTCCATGTAACTTTAATTAACACACTAACCTCCAGGTAACTATAATCTACGCACCAACTTCCATGTAACTCCAATCTACGCACTAACTTCCATGTAACTCCAATCTACGCCCTGACCTTCATGTAACAATAATCTACACACCAACTTCCATGTAACTCCAATCTACGCACTAACTTCCATGTAACTCCAATCTATGCACTAACCTCCATGTAACTATAATCTACACACCAACTTCCATGTAACTCCAATCTACGCACTAACTTCCATGTAACTCCAATCTATGCACTAATCTCCATGTAACTTTAATTAACACACTAACCTCCAGGTAACTATAATCTACGCACTAACTTCCATATAACTCCAATCTACGCATTAACCTCCATGTAACTCCAATCTACGCACTAACTTCCATGTAACTCCAATCTACGCACTAACCTCCATGTAACTATAATCTACGCACTAACCTCCATGTAACTTTAATTAATGCACTAACCTCCAGGTAACTATAATCTACGCACTAACCTCCATATAACCCCAATCTACACATTAACCTCCCTGTAACCCTCATAGAAGGTCAATCCACACATTAACCTCCATGCAACCCAAACTTGTACACTAACCTCCATGTAACATCAATCCACACACTAACCTCCATGTAACGTCAATCTACACACTTACCTCCCTGCAACCCTCATAACATCAATCCACACACTAATCTCCATATAACCCAAACCTGTACACTAACCTCCATGTAACTCCAATCTATGCACTAACATCCATGTAACCCTGACACTCACAGTAATCTCCCTGTAAACCTAACCCAACCAGCACACCAGCTCCCCTTTAAACCCCAACTAGCACACTAATTTCTATGTAGACCCATCCCGCACACCAACCAAAATGAACCCCCAAACCGCACAGCAACCTCGCTCTAACCCTCACGTAACATCAATCCACATGCAAACCTCCATGTAACCCAAACCTGTACACTAACCTCCATGTAACTCCAATCTATGCAGTAACCTTCATGTAACTCCAATCTACGCACTAACCTCCATGTGACCCCGACCCTCACAGTAATCTCCCTGTATACGGAACAGGTAAACTACCCTCCTTGTAGCCACAACTGACACACTGGCCCCCATGTAACCCCAATCTACACACTAGCCTCCCAGTAACCCTCATATGACGTCAATCCACACACTAACCTCCATGTAACCCAAACTTGTACGGTAACCTCCATATAACATCAATCCACACACTAACCTCCCTGTAATCCTCGCATAACGTCAATCCACACACTAATCTCCAAGTAACTCCAATTCACACTCTAATCTCTAAGTAACCCAAACCTATAAACTAACCTTCATGTAGCTCCAATCTATGCACCAACATCCAGGTAACCCTGACCCTCACAGTAATCTTCCTGTAAACCCAACCAGCACACCAGCCCTCCTTCTAACCTCCCTTTAATCTCCATGTAACGTAAATTCACATACTAACCTCCATTTAACCCCAGTTTTCACACCAATTTCCATGTAACTCCAATCTACACACTAACCCCCCCTGTAACCCTCATACACGAACCTTCATGTAATGCAAATTTGTACACTAACCACCACGTAACATCAATCCACACACTAATCTCCATGCAACTCCAATTTACACACTAATCTCCATGTAACCCAAGCCTATACACTAACCTCCATGTAACTCCGACCCTTGCACTACTCTCCCTGTAAACCAAAAACAGCACACCGGCCTTCCTTTTAACCCCAACTAGCACACTAACGTCTTTGTAGATCCAATCTGCACACTAACCACCATGTACCCCCAAACTACACAGCAACCTCGCTCCAACCCTCATATAACCTCAATCCACATGCAAACCTCCATGTAACCCAAATATGTACACTAACCTCCATGTAACTTCAATATATGCACTAACCTCCATGTAACTCTAATCTACGCACTAACCTTCATGGAACTCCAATCTATGCACTAACCTTCATTTAACCCCGACCCTCACAGTATTCTCCCTGTAAACCCAACAGCTAAACTATCCCTCCTTGTAACCACAACTGGCACACTGGCCCCTATTTACCTCCAATCTAGACACTAACCTCCCTTTAATCTTTATGTAACGTAAATTCACACACTAACCTCCACCGAACCCCAGTCTACACACCAATTTCCATGTAATTCCAATCTACACACTAACCTCCCTGTAACCCTCATATAACCTCAATCCACACACTAACCTCCATGTAACCGAAATTTGTACACTAACCTCCATGTAGTGTCAATCCACACACTAATCTCAATGTAACCCAAACATGTACTCTATCCTCCTTGTAACTCCAATCTATCCACTAACGTCCATGTAACCCTGACCCTCACAGTAATCTCCCTGTAAACCCAAACAACACACCAACCCGCACACTAACCACCATGTACTCCCAATCTACACACTAACCTCACTCTAACCCTGACCTATACACTAACCTCCATGTAACCCCAATCCACACGCTAACATCCATGTAACCCCAATCCACACACTAACCTCCAGGTAACCCAAACTTGTATACTAACATCCATGTGACCCCAATCCACACACTAACTTCCATGTCACTTCAACCCACACACTAACCACAAAGTACCTTCAAACTACACACTAACCTCTCTCTAAGCCACGTGTAACCTCAATCCACCTTTTAACCTCCATGTAACCCCAAAGCTCACAGTAATTTCCCTGCAAACCTAACCATTACACTAGCCCTCCTTGTAACTCCAACCCCCACACGAACCACCATGTAACCCCCAATCTACACAGTAACCTCCCTCTAATCCTAATCTTTAAATTAACCTCCACGTAGCGTCAATCCACACACTAGCCTCCATGTACCTCAATTTACACACTAACCTCCATGTAACCAAAACCTGTACTCTAACCTCCATGTAACCCAAACCAAATCTGTTATCTAACCTCCGTGTTAATCGAAACCAAACCTGTACACTAACCTCCCTGTAACCCAAACCAAACCTGTATTCTAACCTCCATGTAACCCAAACCAAATCTGTTATCTAACCTCCATGTTAATAAAAACCAAACCTGTACACTAACCTCCATGTAACCCAAACCAAACCTGTATTCTAACCTCTGTGTAACCTAAACCAAACCTGTACACTACCCTCCATGTAACCCAAACCAAACCTGTATTCTAACCTACGTTTAACCCAAACCAAACCTGTACACTAACCTCCATGTAACCCAAACCAAACCTGTACACTAACCTCCATGTAACCCAAACCAAACCTGTATTCTAACCTCCATGTAACCCAAACCAAACCTGTATTCTAACCTCCGTGTAACCTAAACCAAACCTGTACACTAACCTCCATGTAACCCAAACCAAACCTGTACACTAACCTCCATGTAACCCAAACCAAACCTGTATTCTAACCTCCATGTAACCCAAACCAAACCTGTATTCTAACCTCCGTGTAACCTAAACCAAACCTGTACACTAACCTCCATGTAACCCAAACTAAACCTGTATTCTAACCTACGTTTAACCCAAACCAAACCTGTATTCTAACCTACGTTTAACCCAAACCAAACCTGTATTCTAACCTACGTGTAACCCAAACCAAACCTATATTCTAACCTCTGTGTAACCCAAACCTGTACACTAACATTCATACAACCTAAATCAAAACTGTACTCTAACCTCCATGTAACCCAAACCAAACCTGTATTCTAAACTCCGTGTAACCTAAACCAAACCTGTACACTAACCTCCATGTAACCCAAACCAAACCTGCACACTAACCTCCATGTAACCTAAACCAAACCTGTATTCTAACCCAGTGTTTCTCAACTCCGGGCCTCGGGGCACACTAACAGGCCAGGTTTGCAAGAAAACTGAAATACATCACAGGTGATATCATTTGCTGCTCAGTGATTGCAGTATTCTAGTCTGCATCTCCCCAAGGTAATACTTAAAATCTGGCCTGTTAGTGTGCCCCGAGGACCGGAGTTGAGAAACACTGTTCTAACCTACGTTTAACCCAAACCAAACCTGTACACTAACCTCCATGTAACCCAAACCAAACCTGTACACTAACCTCCATGTAACCCAAACCAAACCTGTATTCTAACCTCCATGTAACCCAAACCAAACCTGTATTCTAACCTCCGTGTAACCTAAACCAAACCTGTACACTAACCTCCATGTAACCCAAACCAAACCTGTACACTAACCTCCATGTAACCCAAACCAAACCTGTATTCTAACCTCCGTGTAACCTAAACCAAACCTGTACACTAACCTCCATGTAACCCAAACTAAACCTGTATTCTAACCTACGTTTAACCCAAACCAAACCTGTATTCTAACCTACGTTTAACCCAAACCAAACCTGTATTCTAACCTACGTGTAACCCAAACCAAACCTATATTCTAACCTCTGTGTAACCCAAACCTGTACACTAACATTCATACAACCTAAATCAAACCTGTACTCTAACCTCCATGTAACCCAAACCAAACCTGTATTCTAAACTCCGTGTAACCTAAACCAAACCTGTACACTAACCTCCATGTAACCCAAACCAAACCTGCACACTAACCTCCATGTAACCTAAACCAAACCTGTATTTCAACCTCCGTGTAACCCAAACCTGTACACTAACCCCCATGTAACCTAAACCAAATCAGTACACTAACCTCCTTGTAACCCAAACCAAATCAGTACACTAACCTCCATGTAACCCAAACCAAACCCGTATTCTAACCTCCGTGTAACCTAAATCAAACCTGTACATTAACCTCCATGTAACCTAAACCAAACCTGTATTCTAACCTCCGTGTAACCTAAACCAAACCTGTACACTACCCTCCATGTAACCCAAACCAAACCTGTATTCTAACCTACGTTTAACCCAAACCAAACCTGTACACTAACCTCCATGTAACCCAAACCAAACCTGTACACTAACCTCCATGTAACCCAAACCAAACCTGTATTCTAACCTCCATGTAACCCAAACCAAACCTGTATTCTAACCTCCGTGTAACCTAAACCAAACCTGTACACTAACCTCCATGTAACCCAAACTAAACCTGTATTCTAACCTACGTTTAACCCAAACCAAACCTGTATTCTAACCTACGTTTAACCCAAACCAAACCTGTATTCTAACCTACGTGTAACCCAAACCAAACCTATATTCTAACCTCTGTGTAACCCAAACCTGTACACTAACATTCATACAACCTAAATCAAACCTGTACTCTAACCTCCATGTAACCCAAACCAAACCTGTATTCTAAACTCCGTGTAACCTAAACCAAACCTGTACACTAACCTCCATGTAACCCGAACCAAACCTGCACACTAACCTCCATGTAACCTAAACCAAACCTGTATTTCAACCTCCGTGTAACCCAAACCTGTACACTAACCCCCATGTAACCTAAACCAAATCAGTACACTAACCTCCATGTAACCCAAACCAAATCAGTACACTAACCTCCATGTAACCCAAACCAAACCCGTATTCTAACCTCCGTGTAACCTAAATCAAACCTGTACATTAACCTCCATGTAACCTAAACCAAACCTGTATTCTAACCTCCGTGTAACCCAAACCTGTACACTAACCTCCATGTAACCCAAACCAAACCTGTACACTAACCTCCATTAACCCAAACCAAACCTGTACACTAACCTCCGTGTAACCCAAACCAAACCAGTATTCTAACCTCCATGTAATCTAAACCAAATCAGTACTCTAACATCCATGTAACCCAAAAATTAGAGTACTCTAACCTCCATGTAACCTAAACCAAATCAGTACTCTAACCTCCATGTAACCCAAACCAAATCAGTACTCTAACCTCCATGTAACCTAAACTAAATCAGTACTCTAACCTCCATGTAACCTAAACCAAATCAGTACTCTAACCTCCATGTAACCTAAACCAAATCAGTACTCTAACCTCCATGTAACCTCAAACAGCAAACTAAGCCATCCAACCCATAACCCCAACCCCTGCACTTACCTCTGCCCCACAGCTGACTCAACAACAATGCCCTCTGTATTTTGCAAGCAATCTCCTCTCACCGAACTGCTCCTAGTTCTGTTTTGTTGAAATGAGTTTCTGGGTATCTTCAATAATTTACTCTTCTGTTGGAAAATAATATCTTGTGAAACTGCAAAATCCAAGACTGGTCCTTGTGTTCAAACTGACAGTCCCTGTAGTCCAGTAGTCGCTGTACGCTCATTCAAATGTCTCCAAAATCCACTTGATGGTTCTTGTTTTCAGAGTCCAAGTGTGTTCACAGAAACCGCAGCAATATCTCAGTTTTTGTGTTCTCTGTGCTCTCAGAAACAGTCCTTGAGTACCCAGAGTTGGTTGTCTTTTTTTTATAACTCCATGCTCCTTTTGCTCTTGAACTCCCTTGAGAGTCCTTGCGCTTTGAAACTTTTGTTCTCACAGAACTGTTCTCATGGACTGTCCGCCCGTCCTTGCAGTCCTGTGGTTTTCACAGTCAAGTCCGATAATACCGCAGCCTTTGTCTCTGTCCCTAAATTCTCACTTAGTCCTGCTCTTCAGGCTGTGCTCTGAAAAACAGTCCCTAAGTTCCCACCAACAGTCCTTGTAATATCACAGTCCTTGTGTCCTCTTTGGTACTGTTTGAATAGACTGAAAAGCCCACGGTTTCCAATGCAAAGTTCTTGTAGTAATACGGTTCTTTTGTTTTCCTGGACAGTCCCTGTTTTCTCACAAGGAATCCCACACTTAAAGCTGTTCTACATCTGGCAGTTCCTTCATTATTCCTGCTGACAGGCCCTGTCCTTCTATTGGTTCATGAGTTGTCTCTGCATTTCAGATGTTCTACTCACTCAGCATCTGGCTCCGGAGCTGACAAATGAATCCTGAGCAATCATCCAGCTGTGTTTTATAAGACAGGCTCTCAGTGGTGCGGTCCCTCCCCCTGAACACAACAGTGACCACTCTACAGAAGTTGGCTGTGCAACCAAAGCTACAGCAATCATTAGACAACTGCTTTGCAGGGACAAAATGAAAATGTCGTTGATATTATTATAAAGTGCCGTATGTAATCATATTTAACCACTTTACCACCGGAGGATTTTGCTGTCTTACGTCCAGGCCACTTTTTGCGATTCGGCACTGTGCGAATTTAACTGACAATTGCGCGGTCATGCAACGCCGTACCCAAACGAAATTTACGTCCTTTTTTTCCCACAAACAGAGCTTTCTTTTGGTGGTATTTGATCACCTGTGCGATTTTTACTTTTTGCGCTATAAACAAAAAAATAGCGAAAATTTTGAAAAAATAATATTTTTCACATTTTTTTATATGAAATTCCCCCCAAAAAAATGTAAAAATCAAAAATTTTTATCATTTTTGGCCAATTTGTTTTCTGCTACATATTTTTGGTAAAAAAAAAAAAAATTGCAATCGTATTTTGATTGGTTTGCGCAAAAGTTATTGCGTTTACTAACTAAGGGAAAGATTTCTGTCATTTTTGGTGTTTTTTTTTAACGAGTAATGGCGGCGATCTGCGATTTTTTTTGCGGGACTGTGACATTGTGGCGGACAGATCGGACCCCTGACTGACATTTTTGACACTTTTGGGGGTACCAGTGACATTACTACAGTAATCAGTGCTATAAATATGCACTGTTACTGTAAAAATGACACTGGCAGGGAAGGGGTTCATTTGGTGCTTACTGACATGTGTGGGGGGAGGTGACAGTGACACAGGGACAGATTGCAGGTTCAGCTATGCTGAACCCTGCAATCTGACCCTGCCTGTCACTTAGGAGATCCGCCTGCTCTGTTTACACAAGCGGGCGGATCTCCACACTCGATTCCCCGACGATCGGGGAAGAGCAGCGGCGATCGCCGCTGCTCCTCCCCTGGCCCAACTCCTGCTGTGAATGAATACAGCGGGAGCGAGCGCGTTTCGAGGCTTAGCCTCTTCCTACAAAGGCTCTGAGGAAGAGGCTATGCCTCGAAACGTGTAAGCCTTTCCAGCTTCAGAGGACAACACACCCTTTGATCTTGATGCTGATGGCAACATACCTATTTGATATGCTTGTACCAAGGAACTCGTTTGTGAGTGTTTTTATACCTTTTATTAAAAAAAACTTTTTTAGAGGATAATGCACTAGGCCGGTGCGCCCTTGTGCTTGTTTTGTTACATAAGTGTCACAGCCTTTGCTCAATACTTTGTTGAAGCACTTTTGGCACCAATTACAGCCTGAAAGTCTTTTGGAGTATGATGCTACAAGCTTGGCACGCCTATTTTTGGGCAGTTTCTCCCGTTCTTCTTTGCAGGACCTTCTCAAGCTCCATCAGGTTGGATGGGAAGCGTCGGTGCACAGCCATTGTCAGATCTTTTTAGTAGTGTTTAATCAGGTTCAAGTCTGGGCCACTCAAGAACATTCACAGAGTTGTCCTGTAGCCACTCCTTTGTTATATTTTCTGTGTGCTTAGGGTCGTTGCCCTGTTGGAAGATGAACCTTCGCCCCAGTCTGAGGTCCAGAGCGCTCTGGAGCAGGTTTTCATCAAGGATGTCTCTGTACATTGCTGCATTAATCTTTCCCTCAATCCTGACTAGTCTCCCAGTTCCCCCTGCTGAAAAACGTCCCCACAGCATGATGCTGCCTCCACCATGCTTCACTGTAGGAATGATATTGGCCAGGTGATGAGCGGTGCCTGGTTGCCCCCAGACATGACGCTTGCCATTCAGGCCAAAGAGTTCAAAATTTGTTTAATTGGACCAGAGAATTTTGTTTATTATTGTCTGAGATTCTTTTTAGGTGTCTTTTGGCAAACTCCATGCCTGGCCACTCTACCATACAGGCCTGACTGGTGGAGTGCTGCAGAGATGGTTGTTCTCCTGGAAGGTTCTCCTCTCTCCACAGAGAAATGCTGGAGCTCTGTCAAGAGTTACCATCGGGTTCTTGATCACCTCCCTGACTGAGACCCTTCTCCCCCGGGCGGCCCGCTCTAGGAAGAGTTCTAGTGGTTTCACTTCCATTTATGGATGATGGAGGCCACTGTGCTCACTGGGACCTTCAATGCTGTTAAAAAATTTCTGGACCCTTCCTCAGATCTGCGCCTCGATAAAATGTTTCGGAGGTCTACAGACGATTCCTTGGACTTAACGGCTTGGTTTGTGCTCTGACATGCATTGTTAACTGTGGGACCTTCTATAGACAGGTGTGTGTCTTTCCAAATCACATCCAATCAACTGAATTTACCACAGGTGGACTCCAATCAAGTTGTAGAAACATCTCAAGGATGATCAGTGGAAACAGGATATACCTGAGCTCAATTTTGAGTGTCATGTACATTAAATTTTTTTGTTTTTTTTATTTTTAATAAATGTGCAAAGATTTCAAACTTCTTTCACGTTGTCATTATGGGGTATTGTTTGTACAATTTTTAAGGATATTACACATATAATTTCCTAACAACTCATCATACTTTTGGCCAGCACTAGGACAATGGAAACGCCAACAAAATAACCCCATTTTGGAAAGCAAACACCCCAACACATAATCTAGGAGGCATTCTTTTGAAAAAGGTCATTTTTTTCCACAAGTTTTTGGAAAATGTGGAAAGCAAATGAAAACGCATTTATTTGTTTTTTTACACAAAGTTGTCCTTTTATAAGATATTTCTAACACATAGCACGTACATAGCATTTCTTTTTGTGGTATTTAAACACATCTGCATTTATTTTTTGCACTATAAACAAAAAAATACCGACAATTTTGAAAAAAAAAACTAATTTTTTTTATTTTCTGCTTTAAAACACATCCAATAAAAAAAAAAAAAAAAAATCAAATGTTTTTATCAATTTAGGCCAATATGTATTCTGCTACATATTTGTGTTAAAAAAATCCCAATAAGCGTATATTGATTGGTTTATGCAAAAGTTATAGCATCTACAAACTAGGGGATATATACTGGAATTTATTTTTCTTACTGGTAATGGCGGCAATCAGTGGCTTATAGCGGGACTACAATGTTGCGGTGGACAATTGGAAACTAACTGGCACTTTGTGGGAACCAGTGACACTGAACCAGAGTCACTGTACTAATAACGCCCTATATAAGCAGCAAAGATGGCTGACAGTAAAGTAAACCTATTGTTTGCCCAGAATAGGTAAAATACTGGTGCCTTTTAAGAAACATTCGGTATGATTTTTTTGTTGTTTGCATGACCAAGGTCACATTACGCATCTTGAAGGTCGTGTCCTTTGATGGTTGTTCTAGGCCTCTCCCAGGAGCTATACAGGCATTTTCTGGCTGTGGGGGATATTGAGAACCATATCTTCATCAGGAGAGCAACTGAAAAGAGGAAAAAGCCTACTAATTAGACCTACATTTACAGTGCTAGATATTCAGTTGTCCTTGGACCGCTGACACTCACATGGAAAATCGACAGATACGAGTAATACTAAATACATTAAAGTAATTGTAAACCCTTCATTAATAAAACATATTATACTTACCTGCTCTGTGCAATAGTTTTGCACAGAGCAGCCCCCGATCCTCCTACTCTCGGGTCCCCGGCCGGCGATCCTGGCTCCTCCCCCTGCTGAGTGCCCACCATGGCAAGCCGCTTGGTATGGGGGCACTCGTGCAAGGTTGCTCCATGACACACAGAGAGCTTCTCTGGCCAACCGCCCACTCCCTCCTCACTGGCTGTGAATGACAGCAGTGGAAGACAATGGTTCCCGCTTCCGTCTCTGAGCCTTTGAGGAGAGAGAGAGCCACAGGATCGAGATTGGGCTCAAGTAAGTATAAGGTAAGGTAGAAAAAATAAAAATATTAAAGTAGCATGGATCTAGTGCCAGGAAAATCTAATGCCTCATACACACGCAACGATTATCGGCCGACCGATCGTCCGACTTTTGTCCAGAGTGGTGTTTTGTTGGTTGGAATGTGCCTAGACTGCACACGAATTTTCTCGGCCAACAAAAATCTACTTCAGAAGTGATGTCATGTGCTGGTTAACTTTCCGTGTGTTTTTTCTTGCCCAGTCTTGCTCATTAGATTTTTCCCTGTCGAAATCTGTACTGACTGATGGAAAATCGGCCGTTCTGTTGACGGCCAACAAAAATTTTATAGCATGCACACCAGATTTTTTTTCGGCCGAAAAGTCGGAGTCGGTTGTCGGAAGCATCATACTAACAAGCCAAAAAACGGCCGATCGGACGTTGGCCGAAAATTCCCGGCCAATAATCGATGCGTGTGTACGGGGCTTAAGGCTGTCTTGAGAGCAAAAAAGTGTAAAAAAAAAAAAAAAACCTGCAGCCTTTAGAACCACTTTAGGACAGGTAAATATACAAGTATAGGCAGTCACAGTAATTCAACACTAATTCTTGCATAGGCTACCAATCAGGGATGCTCAAACTACGGCCCTCCAGCTGTTGCAGAACTACACATCCCATGAGGCATTGTAAAACTCTGACATTCAGACATGACTAGGCATGATGGGAATAGTAGTTTCTGAACAACTGGAGGGCCATAGTTTAAAGACCTCTGGGCTACCTAATATGATGGAGATATACTGTATACAACAATAAGTATAACATCAGATACGTGCTCACCTAGGTTTGCCAAGAAGAAGGTCTCTGCAAAATCTGTCTTTCTCCTCCTTCCAAGACTTACACAGGGAGTCTCCTGATTCCTGCAGATTTAACACCTCATCTTGCAGCATCACCACCATCTGTAGTAAGATTTTAGAACTTAAAGTGTATTTCTGGTCAAAAACTAAAATGACTTACTGTATATACTGTAAATGTCCAAAGATATTACAGTGTTTTCAGTTTACATTTATAGCATGAAAATACCCATCACTCTTTCCATAGAAAGCTACTTCCTGCAACAGTGGCTACTCTCTACCAGGTTGTCTAAATATTTGACCAGTGTAGCCACCCTATAAATTGTTTCTCCCTACATAATATACTACTCCTGCTGACGTTGCCTTATCACTTTCTGCCCCGCTCTTCTCCCACAACATCCCAGTAGACCATGGGTGTCCAACCTTTTGGATTCTCTAGGCCACATTTAGTGTAGAGACATTTTCTCGGGCCGCATATAAAATATATACTATAGTTAAGGTATATAATTAATAAAATGCCGCCGTGCCCTTCCCGCGCGGCCGCACCCCCCCACACTAATTTAACACAACTAGAGGATGATCAAATGAAATGGAATCAGTATACGGAGGTTTACTTCTTCTGAGAGATATTAAAGGAACACTCTAACCACCATTACCACTTCAGTGATTTGAAGTGGTCATGGCGGTAGGAGTCAGAAACTCTGCACATGCTCACCTCCCCCCCCCTCCCCTCCGAGGCAGCCTCTGCCTACGTTAGTTGGAAGCCGCTGTGGCCATGCCCCCAACCCGACTTCCTTCCTCCCCAGCAAAAAAAAAAAATTGTCAGGGGGCAGTGGGCCGCATTGCCTGGAGTTCCGGGCCGCATGTGGCCCCCCCGGGCCGCAGGTTGGACATGCCAGTAAAGCTCTAGCTCCAACTTTTACACCACGGAGACTGACTGGAAGAGGCATCTCCCATTACCACAATGCATATAGAGATTTTAATACCCCATCTGATGCTGCAACAGTGATGCTGGCACTTTAGGGCCAAAATGAGAGGAAAGCAGTGGCTGTAAGCACATGCAGAAATAATTTCTACTAAACATAGGTATATCAGGAGCTGTAAATTCTATTGATTACCTTACATGTCTCATGTGTTTTAAAAAAAGAAAACATGATGTTTGAGAAAGTATGGGAGCCATGGAACAGATATCCAACTGGTGACTCTTAGCTTTGTGGCCGGCGGCCTGGGTTCTGGGACTGTGGGGTTCGGAGTGTAGAGTCTGGTCCAATTCATTTTCTCTCTTCTTTCATCTTTACTCTTTTCCTTTTCTTTTTTTTCTCTACTCTAAAACTCTGAGGTTATCATTACTGGGTTCTCCCAATTGTCAAGCTTGCATGTGGAAGTGATGCCTGTCCTTAGGGATGGGGTCATGACACGCATTGATATCATTTTGTTTTCTTGTTCAGCAACGAAAGTTTGGTGTGCCTTATTGTATTCTATACAAACATAAACAGAGAGCCGGTTCACATTACCGCAACCAGAAAGTCGTCCCATGAAGGAGCGACTTTTTAGCGTGACTTTGAAGAGACTTTTGAAGAGACTTTGAAGAGACTTTGAAGAGACTTTGAAGAGACTTAAATGATAGGTGACTTTGTCTGTGGGGAATGCCTGGGTAATCTTTTTCTTCTTCCTGGAAAGTCTGATCACAGTCGCTTGAAAATAGATAAGGATCCGACTTAGAGGCGACTCCCATTGAAGTCTATGTGCACAAGTCGGATAGAGGTCGCCTTGAAGTAGTACAGGAACCTTTTCTGAAGTCGGAGTGACTTCAGTAGTGCATATTAAGACGGTTCTCATTCATTTACATTGAATTTGTAATGACAAGCGACTTGGGGCGACTTGAGGTCGCACAAGTCACGCCCCAAGTCGGAGTACTGTGAACCGGGTCTTACTCAGAATAGAAGATAGCCCACAAGGGTGGAATGTTCCATACAGTTTGGGAAAATTTTCATTGCCTCAAGAAGATTTCTTGGCATAAACTGGTGGGCTTTTGATATATGTTAGACAATTGGGGAAGACATGTTCTTTTTATTATCTCCTTGTACTTTCTTTGTTATTGTGAAATACTTTAATAAAAACATTGAAACAGGAAAAAAAAGAAAACATGTCTCTCTCCACCATAGACTCCACCGTTGTTTCCGATCTTGGGCAACCCCAACTTTACCTGAGGCCTCCAGAATCTACTGTTTCAAAAACTACGTAAGCTAGGACATTTCCAAGCCTCCCACTTTCTTACAGCAGGAGAATGGCAATCGATCGATCAGCTGATGGAGGAGCAAGGCCCCTTTAAGCTAACTTTCTGGGGTGCTCTCTCCAAATTCACCACTTCCTACATTCCCTTCCCAATCAGGGGGGATATGAACGCAACCTCGCAACTATTAAGGAACTCTGCTCAGAGGCCGTAAGGGCGCGCTCTCTAAAACGTACAACCTCCTGATTATGCCGGAGGAGGGATTCCAGCTGCCCTGGCTGAGAAAGTGAGAGGCAGACTTAAACTCTACATTCACACCCGCCCAACAACAAAACATCATCACACTCTCACTCACATCTTCTACTTGTACGAAAATGCAGGAAACAAACTACAAAATCCTGACAAGATGGTACCGCACACCCCAAACACTGCATAAAATTTTATCCCGACCAATGCTGGAGATGCCAGGAAGAGACAGGTACTATACTACATATATTCTGGTCTTGCCCTAAACTTTGGAGAGAGGTTGGGGAAATTCTCAAGGAATTCACTGACAATGAAATCTCATATGATCCAGCCTTTTTCCTTCTACATGCAAGGAAAATTAAGACACTATAAGCGATCCATTATTTGCCACCTTCTAAATGCAGCTAAGTCCTGTATTCTGTTATACTGGAAAAAACAACAACCCTCAACAGTTAAGGACTAGATACATAGAGTAGAAGACTGTAACGGAACCTCAACCCACACTGTACTTGTGGTCTTCAGTCAGTATACAGCTTCCTTGCAGTCATGAACATAGATTTAAAATCCTAGCCGCCCCCATACAAAGCTAGCCAACAACTTAGCTTGTACTGGAATCTCTCTTTATTGAACAGTCACACAGAATTTATATACAGCATGGACCCCCCCCCCGATCAGATTACCACACACAGGTCAGGGGTTGCCTGATTACATTATCATATGCAGATTAAATTGTATACAGAAATAGAATGAACATATCTAAAGAACAACCAACACAAACAGTATACTATTTCCACTCAGCAACTAACAGAGGACAATGATTCAATCAACTTGAGCCAATTAACTAGCAGGCTTTCCGTCCTCGCGCTCCTGAAATACAATACACATTATCTCAATACACAAACAATAGGGAAAGCCTGTCTCTGACATTGAAGGGCATAGAACAGAAGCCAATGTAATTATCTCTTTCAATGAACATGTTCAGAATCAAACAGGAAAAGTCCTCACATATTTCTCGAGATACATGGCTAACAAATATTACTGTCCCACTTGAAGCAAACTAAACCATTAAGTATCTGTCTTTCACTCCCAGTGATGGTGAGTACCGTCACAAAGACATCAACAAAATGGAAGACCTCATGCTAACAGCCCAACACAAAAGAGAAAAATACAAGACCTGGAATGAGTTTGTCCTCTCGGAAAGGGGGAAAAAACCTTGTTGGCCCACTGACGTAAGGAACCATAAGAATATACTAAAGTGCCCCTGGCAAGCCCTGCTAATCAATCTTGTGACCATCCCGACCTATCCCCCCCCCCTTTTCTTTTTTTCTTCTCTCTTCCCCCTGCTCCCACCTCCCCCTCTAACCTTCACCCCTCTACTTTACCCACCTTCCTACTCCTTTTTTTGTAATTCATAATACTAACCCTTCTGGAAAAGAGGACGAATGGGTAATGTTGCCTCACATACGACACCTACTATTATCTCTTAATAAACTATTATATAAAACAGTACCATTAAGACGACACAATATGTTACAATATACTGGATACTGTGCGAAATATGTGAAGCTGTCTGTGTATATTCTTTCTTCTTCTCATTACTATATGACCATTCTTGTATTGTTGTTGCATTGCCTGTTTGTACCTCAAAAAAAATATATAATTTGAAAAAAAAAGAATAAGAAAAAATGTGGTTTATGACTTTAGATATCCTGGAAATTAGATGTAAACCCTTGTAGGGCATCAATAATACCACTTTTTGCGACTCTTGGCTGCATCCATCAGTTGTGGGTGGAGTGCCCCAAACAGGGCCTGTCTTCTACCCAAAATGCTCATGCAGTACAAGTATAGGCTGCATAACAAATCCTATTTTTCCAAGTTGGCTACATCTCCTGCCACATGACAACCAAAAAACTAAGCATGGATCAGTTAGGCCCCTTTCACATTTGTGCGACTTGTCATGCAATTTGGGACTGCAAAATCTCATGACAAGTCATTCTCCATTATTTCCAATTAGTACCATTCATATCTGTGCGACTTGAAGTCGCACCGACTTCAAAGTAGTCACTGCACTACTTTGGCACGATTTTGAAGCGTCTTAAGGCCAAAGACATTCAAGCCCAGTCAAACTCGCATCAAAATCGCGGCAACAAAGTCGCGGCAAAATCGCGGTAAAATTGTGCGACTTTGAAGTGAAAGGGGCCTTATTGGTAGAAATTTGTTTTTATTTCAGATATTAAAAAAAAAAAACATGAACCAGTTAGACAAGTCCCACTGACCTGCTGATAGGCCTGAATTTCTTGCTTCATCTCCTGGTTCTGCAGACACATTCGTCTCAGAGACAAAGGCAGACACTCTATGTGTTGCTGTTGGAAAAAGTTAAAGTCCAGACATAAGTAACAGGCACAAATTAATGCAGCTCTCTACACACTTGGGCGACTTTTCCTGCGATTTGGGACTGCAAAGTCGCATGACAAGTCGTACTCCATGATTTCCAATAAGTACCGTTCATATCTGTGCGACTTCAAGTTGCAACGACTTCAAAGTAGTCCCTGCATTACTTTGGTCCAACTTTGATGCGTTTTGAGGTTCATAGACATAAGCATTGCTTCAAGGCCAGTCAAAATGGTAAAATTGCTTCAAAATTGCATGACTTTTAGGTCACACAAGTGTGAAAGGGGCCTAAAAACATCATTAAATGTATTTTAAAAATGCAAGTTGTGTAAGTAGCTATAAAAATTGACCTGGTATTAGCCTGCTGAAGTCGTCTGTATAGAAAGCGCAGACTGAGAGGGGAAGAAGCAGCTCAATGAGCCAATCAGTTGTGCTTCAGGGCTAATGTTCCGGCAAGGAACATGACAAAAGCAGAAAAGAGCACAGCGACTGATGGGCTTATCATTCTGCTGCCTTCATTTCATTGTCCTGTCACAGGTTGAGGTAAGAACAAGACCTGAAAAATGTTACTCTAAAGCGGAGTTCCACCCAAAAGTGGAAGCTCCGCTTTACTGCTTCCTCCCCCCCTCCGGGCACCAAATTCTTTTTTGCTAGAAAATTACTTAGAACCCCCAAACATTATATATACTGTATATATATATATATATATATATATTTTTTTTTTTTAGCAGAGACCCTAGAGAATATAATGGAGATCGTTGCAATATTTTTTATCACACCGTATTTGCGCAGCGGTCTTACAAACGCATTTTTTTCTGGAAAAAAATAAGAAAACAGTAAAGTAAGCCCAATTTTGTTCTATAATGTGAAAGATAATGTTACGCTGAGTAACCAGATACCTAACATGTCATGCTTCAAAATTGAGCAAGCTCGTTGAATGGTGACAAACATTGGTACTTAACCACTACATGGCCGCCCACCGCAGATCTACTGCGGCAGGCAGCCGCTCCTGGGCAAACCGACGTAGCACTATGTCGCTCGCTCAGGTGACTCTAGGGGGCGAGCGCGCTCGTCAGCCAGGGAGCCAGTGCGTGTGACAGGCGGCTCCGATGGCCGCCGGCCACTCGCGATCTCCCGCCGCTGAGAGAGAAGGACAGACGGCTGATGTAAACACAGCCCTCTGTCATTCTCCCTGAAGTGATCACAGAGGCTATGTGATCCTGCTATGTAGGATCAAATGTCTCTGTTAGGACATTACAAGCCACGCCCCCTGACAGATAGAATCACACCCCTAGGGACACATTTAACCCCTTGATCACCCATACTGTTAACCCCTTCCCTGCCAGTGTCATTATTACAGTAACAGTGCATATTTTTAGAACTGATTACTGTAGTAATGTCACTGGTACCCCCAAAAGTGTCAAAAATGTCAGTTAGGGGTCCGATCTGTCCGCCGCAATGTCGCAGTCCCGCCAAAAATCGCAGATTGCCGCCATTACTAGTAAAAAAAAAAAAAAAAACACAATAAAAATGACATAAATCTTTCCCGTAGTTAGTAAACGCAATAAGTTTTGCGCAAACCAATCAAAATACGCTTATTGCGATTTTTTTTTACCAAAAGTATGTAGCAAAAATTGGCCTAAAATGGTAAAAAATTTTGATTTTTAATTTTTTTTGAGAATGTCATATAGCAGAATGTGAAAAATAGTTTTTTTTTTCCATAATTGTCGCTCTAATTTTGTTTATAGCGCAAAAGATAAAAATTACAAAGGCGATCAAATACCACCAAAAGAAAGCTCTGTTTGTGGGAAAAAAAGGACATCAATTTTATTTGGGTACGGCATTGCACCACCGCGCAATTGTCCGTTAAAATAACGCAGTGCCGAATCGCAAAATAGGACCTGGTCATTATGGGGGCAAATCCTTCTGGTCCAGAAGTGATTGTAAAGTAATTTTTTTTTTAATAATAAACATGTTATACTTACCTGCTCTATACAATGGTTTTGCACAGAGCAGCCCCGATCCTCCTCTTCAGGGGTCCCCTGTCGTTACTCTGGGCTCCTCCTCTATGCCGTGTGCCACCACAGGAAGCCGCTTCCTATGGCAGCTCACATGCTGCGGGTTGTGACATGGCGGATCATTAGCTATAGTGGTAGATGCCTTTTTACGTGAGTTCACGTCAGTCAGGAACTACCCTCACCGGCCACTTTATTAGGTACACCTGTTCAATTGCTTGCTAACACAAATTGCTAATCAACCAATCGCATGGCAGCAACTCAATACATTTAGGCATCTAGACGTGGTGAAGAGGACTTGCTGAATTCAAAACCAAGAATCAGAATGGGTGAGAAAGAGGATTTAAGGGACTTTGATCGCGGGATGGTTGTTGGTGGCAGACGGGCAGGTCTGAGTATTTCTGGGATTGTCACACACAACCATCTCTCGGGTTTACAGAGAATGGTGGGAAAAAGAGAAAATATCCAGTGAGCGGCAGTTTTGTGGAGGAAAATGCCTTGTTGGTGTCAGAGGCCAGAATGAGAATGGGCAGACTGGATCAAGATGATAAAAAAGCAACAGTAACTCAAATAGCCACTCGTTCTATCCAAGGTATGCAGAATAACATCTCTGAACCCACAACAAATCAAACCTTGAAGCAGATGGGGTACAGCAACAGAATACCACACCGGGTGCCACTCCTGTCAGCTAAGAACAGGAAACTGAGGCTACAATTCACACAGGATCACCAAAATTGGACTATAAAAGATTGGAAATTGTTGCCTGGTCTGATGAGTCTCGGTTTCAGCTGCAACATTCAGATGGTAGGGTCAGAATTTGGCATAAACAACGTGAAAGGATGGATCCATCCTGCCTTGTATCAACGGTTCAGGGTGGTGGTGGTCCTGGTGGTCATCGTAGTGGTCAGCACAGTGGTGTAGTGGTTAGCACTTTTGCCTAGCACCAAAAGGGTTGCTGGTTCTAATCTCCACAATGACACCACCTGCATGGCGCTTGCATGCCCTCCCTGTGCCTGCAATGGATTACTCCCAGTACTCCAGTTTCCTCCCACACTCCAAAGACATGCTGGTAGGCTAGTTGGCTCCTGTCTAAATTGGCCCTAGTATGTGTATGTATGAATGTGAGTTTGGGACCTTAGGGTTGTAAGCTCCTTGAGGGTAGGGACTGATGTGAATGTACAATCTAAAGCGTTGCATAAATTGATGGCACTATATAAGTACCTGAAATAAATAAAATATTTTCTTGGCACACTTTGGGCCCCTTAGTACCAATCCAGCATTGTTTAATCACCATGGCCTATCTGAGTATTGTTGCTGACCATGTCCATCCCTTTCTGACTACAGTGTCCCCATCTTCTGATGGCTCCTTCCAGCAGGATAATACACCATGTCACAAAGCTCCAATCATCACACCACTGGTTTCTTCACCATGACAATGAGGTCACTGTACTCCAATGGCCTCCACACTCACCAGAGGTCACCGTACTCCAATGGCCTCCACACTCACCAGAGGTCACCATACTCCAATAGCCTCCACACTCACCAGAGGTCACGGTACTCCAATGGCCTCCACACTCACCAAAGGTCACGGTACTCCAATGGCCTCCACACTCACCAGAGTTTACCGTACTCCAATGGCCTCCACACTCACCAGAGGTCACCGTACTCCAATGGCCTCCACACTCACCAGAGGTCACCGTACTCCAATGGCCTCCACACTCACCAGAGGTCACCGTACTCCATTGGCCTCCACACTCACCAGAGGTCAGCGTACTCCAATGGCCTCCACACTCACCAGAGGTCAGCGTACTCCAATGGCCTCCACACTCACCAGAGGTCAGCGTACTCCAATGGCCTCCACACTCACCAGAGGTCACCGTACTCCATTGGCCTCCACACTCACCAGAGGTCAGCGTACTCCAATGGCCTCCACACTCACCAGAGGTCAGCGTACTCCAATGGCCTCCACACTCACCAGAGGTCACCGTACTCCAATGGCCTCCACACTCACCAGAGGTCACCGTACTCCAATGGCCTCCACACTCACCAGAGGTCACCGTACTCCATTGGCCTCCACACTCACCAGAGGTCACCGTACTCCATTGGCCTCCACACTCACCAGAGGTCAGCGTACTCCAATGGCCTCCACACTCACCAGAGGTCAGCGTACTCCAATGGCCTCCACACTCACCAGAGGTCAGCGTACTCCAATGGCCTCCACACTCACCAGAGGTCAGCGTACTCCAATGGCCTCCACACTCACCAGAGGTCACCGTACTCCATTGGCCTCCACACTCACCAGAGGTCAGCGTACTCCAATGGCCTCCACACTCACCAGAGGTCAGCGTACTCCAATGGCCTCCACACTCACCAGAGGTCACCGTACTCCAATGGCCTCCACACTCACCAGAGGTCACCGTACTCCAATGGCCTCCACACTCACCAGAGGTCACCGTACTCCATTGGCCTCCACACTCACCAGAGGTCACCGTACTCCATTGGCCTCCACACTCACCAGAGGTCAGCGTACTCCAATGGCCTCCACACTCACCAGAGGTCAGCGTACTCCAATGGCCTCCACACTCACCAGAGGTCACCGTACTCCATTGGCCTCCACACTCACCAGAGGTCAGCGTACTCCAATGGCCTCCACACTCACCAGAGGTCAGCGTACTCCAATGGCCTCCACACTCACCAGAGGTCAGCGTACTCCAATGGCCTCCACACTCACCAGAGGTCAGCGTACTCCAATGGCCTCCACACTCACCACATCTCATCCAATAGAGCACCTTTTGGGATGTGGTGGATCTGGAGATTCCCATCATGGATGTGCAGCCGACAAATCTGCAGCAACTGCGTGATGCTATCATGTCACTATGGAGCAAAATCTCTGAGGAATGTTTCCAACACCTTGTTGAATCTATGCCATGAAGAATGAAGGCAAAAAGGGTCCAACCCGGTACTAGCAAGGTGTACCTAATAAAGTGACCAGAGTGTATATTTAGGGGTCTGGCAGCCCATGTTTTAAAAAAAAAAAAAAAAGCAAAAACAAAACAAAGTCCAACATAAGCTTTCCTGCACAGGGGTTCTTCTCCAGCAAAATACACAAAATCCTTAACCACTTGCCGACTGCCTAAGGACGATTTACGTCAGCAGTCAGCCCCTCACAGGCAAAGCGACGTAGTACTACGTCGCTAGCCTGTGAGGCTCTAGGGAGCGGGCGCGCTCCGGCTCCCGCACGGACCCCCCCCCGCACGTGTGCCCGGTGGACCCGATGTCGCGATTGTCCGTTACAGCGGGAGAAAGTCAGGCGGCTAATGTAAACAAGCCGCCTGTCATTCTCCCCTGTGTAAGAATGGTGATCAGACGGTTCTGCTATGTAGGACCGTTGATCTCTGTTCTTACACCTCAAGCCACATCCAATCACAGTTAGAATCACGCCCCTAGGGACACATATAACCCCTCCCTCTCAAAAAAAAGTTAACCCCTTCACTGCCAGTGTCATTTTTACAGTGCATATGCATAGCACTGATTACTGTAGCAATGTCACTGGTAACCCCAAAAGTGTCAAAAATGTCAGTCAAGGGTCCGATCTGTCCGCTGCAATGTCGCAGTCCCGCAAAAAAAAAAAAAAAAAAAATCGCAGATCGCCGCCATTACTCGTTAAAAAAAAAAAAAAAACAATAAAAATGACAAAAATCTTTCCCTTAGTTAGTAAACTCAATAACTTTTGCGTAAACCAATCAAAATACGCTTTTTGCGATTTTTTTTACCAAACATATGGTAAAAAAAAAAATTGGCCTAAAATATTAAAAAATTTTGATTTTTACATTTTTTTTTTTTAAGAATTTCATATAAAAAAAATGTGAAAAATATTGTTATTTTTGCAAAATTGACGCTTTTTTTTTTGTTTATAGCTCATGATCAAAAAAAAGTCACTGGTGATCAAATACCACCAAAAGAAAGCTCTGTTTGTGGGAAAAAAAAGGACGTCAAATTCGTTTAGGTACAGCGTCGCACGACCGCGCAATTGTCCGTTAAAAGTCACGCAGTGCCAAATCGCAAAATAGGCCCTGGTTAGGAAGGGGGTAAAATCTTCCGGGGCTTAAGTGGTTAATGTGCACAGCCTCAGTGTCCTCAATCCGGGGACTGTCCCTGGAAACCGAGGACGTCTGGTCACCCTATCTTACAGCCACCAGCAATTCTTCCTCCATCAACCATGGGCATTTGTCTTACCGTCCCTTAGCACTTTCTTTTATGAAGATCTAAACAGAGAGGGTGACCTAGAAACATCCATGTGGCTGAGGCCTCACCTGACCTTGTCTGTATTGGCTCCCACAGATTTCTGGTCTGATTTATCAAATGCTGGACAGAGCCGGTTTCTTTTGTCAACTTCTGTCACATACCTTGATAAACGCGGTTTGGAATTAAGATAGGTGCTTCCAAATATTGGTCAGTGGATTTAAGTCCTTTTTTGGAGTGCTGCTGGAAGATTTACTGCAGGGAAGAATGCAGCTTATAGAAGAGGCTCAGCAAGGATCCTGTATGGAACATGCCAGACATAACTTCATGAAGAAAGGAGATCCCCTGATAACACAGCCTTCCCAGCACAGATATGGGAGACAAAGGAGCTCTTCTACATAACTATAGAAGCTTCATCATTTGTTTTTTTATTATCAATAGAACACCCACGATGTTATCCTTAACATAAAAGTATATAAGGAGATGTGGAATGCTGGATGTGTTATTAAAGTTCAGCTTTCCAGTTCTTGGATGAGGTATCTGAACAGAGGCGGAACTAGAACCTTCAGGGTCCCTGGTGCAAGACACCATGGAAGGCCCCCTAGACCCCTGGCCGGGGCCCTTCCCTTCAAACCCGGGGCTCTTCCCAATGATCCAGGGGGCCTTTACTCGCGTTGGGGCCCTTTATTACTGTCCCGAAGCGGAACCCTTTTACAAGTTCTGCAGTGGGCCCCACTTCTTGCCATCTTGGGGCCTCCCCACGATAGTGGAATGCCAGGGCCCGGTCGCAAGTGTGACCTTTGCGATCCTTGAAGTTCACCCACTGGTGTCAGTAGTTTTTATTTTTTGGTATTTTAATTGTATTATTTTTTATCATTTTATTTAATTTTTTTACAATGTCACTGACTATGACTCTGTCCATTCAGAAAAGGAAGGAGCTGGTAAATTACATATTTACTGACCCCTTCCTGGTTCTCTATTGTGACACATCCCCTGCAGCAGCCGGCAGGAGAGGGGAGGGAGGGGGTCCAGGGGAGCACACAGGGGCCCAGAGACAGCAGAACACAAGTAAACTGGATAGGAGGAGAGATAGGGGCAGCATTCAGAGGAACTAATCTCCTCCATTTTCTTCCTGCAGCTACAGGAGGGAAAAGGACAGTGATTTCTCTACATGCTGCCCCCGCCCCTCCTATCCAGGTGTACAGGGGAGCCGCAGAGGCCCCCTGAAACATGGGGCCCGGTTGCAATTGCACCCCCTGCAACCCCTGTAGTTACGCCCCCGTATCTGAATTAATTTTCCTTCCTCTTTTCCTTTCGCCTGGCCTTTCTGCCAGCACTTCCTTTCCTACCTGGAAGTGGAAGTAATGATTTTAGGCCGCGTTCATATGGGGTGTATTACAGGATACGCCCGTCCCTACAAGGGCCATGTTTACCCGCATAGGGATGCCCAGTTGTTCCATGCATCCCCATGCAGTCAGTCCCATTGATGTCAACTAGTCTGCAGCGGCTGCACCGACACAGCCGCTGCTCTCAATTTGATATCTGTGGGCCCCGTGTGAACAAGGCTTTTGTCTACATCAACTTTTCTCAACCTGTTAAACATTGTTAACCCTTGAAATAATGTGTAGGTCTCAAGGAGACGCTAGTAAAATTATTATATCTACAGCTCTTGCTACATTAGCATGATCTGCGAATTGTATATATAGGAAAAACAGCTCAAGGTTTTTTACCTTCATGCATTCTATGTGCAGCAGCACCCCCAGGCCCTCCTAATACTTACCTGAGCCCCATTACGATCCAGCGATGTGCACGAGAGCCTCGACTTTCCGAGGACTCTCCCACCCGCAGTTGTCAACCACAGCCAGTGAGCCAATGAGGAGAGGGGGGCAGGGCCAAGCCGTTGCTTTGTGTGTGAATGGACACGCAGAGAAGGCTTGGAAGCGAGTCTGCTATGGTGCCCCCATTGCAAGCTGGGGGCACTCGGCAGGAGGATAGGGCCAGGAGCACTGGCAGGGGACCCAAGAAGAGGAGAACAGGGGCCGCTTTGTGCAAAACCACTACACATAGCAGGTAAGTATAAAATGTTTGTCATTTTTAAAAAATTGCCTTTAATATTACCTTAAAGAATAGAGAATGTGGTGTTTACTTGGCATGTTGGGTCAATTCTTAACACCCCTTGTGCTATACAACAAAATTATTGGTATAAATATTGGTCAGAAATTAAACTCAAGACAATGAAAAAAATTGCAGTGGTACTTTACATGGTGGTAAGTAGAAAAAAGCCCCCCTAATATGTTGGTCAGTGAAAAAGTGCCCCCTTACTTTGGCTGTGTGAGGGAAGGTTTGCCCATAGTACAAATGGTGTTCCAAGGCGCATACGTTTATACAGGCAACTATGCCGGTGTGCACAGACGTGTGCATATGCACACGCGCATGCCCGGGTGTGCACAAGCCCGTCACTAATACTGGTGCCAAATTAACTGTTTAAAACCGGGCTGCTGCACTAGCTCACTGCTGTCTGATCTACACCATTCCCGTGTAACCTGCTACTTGCTTCTGTACTTAACACATTGTTGCTGACCCGGCTTGCCTTTGACTACATCTGAACAGTGAACACCATCCCACCCTGACCCCGGCTTGTCTCTGGATTCTGACTCTGCCTTCTGCTTTAATTGATCTGCTCCACTGTTGCTGACCTTGGCCTGGGATCCAACTACTCGTTTGACTGCTGTTATCCTTTATCTGCTCATCTGTTTCTGAGCAGGCTTGTCTGATCCTGCATCCTGCTTTACTCTGTCTGTCAAGTGCCTGATGACTGGTCCTCTTCTTACTCGGTCCTCTCCTGCCTGCCAAGCATCCGCCAGCCTTCTGTCCTCCAGCCCCGGTCTGCTAGCGTCTACCTGCTACCTGCTGTCTTTACCACCTGGCACCTGCTGTCTTTACCACCAGGAAGCACAAACTACCTACCTGCACAGATCTTTGAACAAAATACAGGGACTTATGCTCTCGTGGCCACTGTCTCACTACCAGGGGCCCCTGAGCCAAAGCTGTAAGCCCTGGTTCACACCGAATGAGGCTTTGAAATCGAGCTACTTCAGTGCAATTTAAAGCCGCCGGTCGGTGCAATTTCATGTGCGGCTTGCTGAAATCTGTGGGACTTCATACACAGATGTCAGTACAAGTCACACATAAAATTACAAAAAATAGTGCAGGAACCTTTTCAAAGTCACACCAGTTTGAATGGTTCCACAGCCAAAAATAGGGTGCGACTTGTCACGTGACCTCGATCTGTAAAATCGCATGACAAGTTGCACCAGGGTGAACGAGGGCTAAGAGAGGCCTACCTCTTCACATCAGGCTCTACCACCACGTACATGAAAGGCTGTCAGTAGAAAAGTGCCCCTGTACAATGGGGGAGGGGGAAGGGGGGTCAGGGGGTGAAGGTCCACCTTATATTAGTGGACAACAGGAGGAGGACACATGCACATTAGTGATAAGGAATAATTGTTCTGTTACATTTGTTTTTAGGGTAAGGAATGCCCTGTTACATTAATGCTCTGTGTAATGCCCCCCCCCCCCCCCTTATGCTCAAAAATACGAGTGCTGGAGTCCACACATATTTTGCAGATTTCATTTATTAAAAATTCAAGTGGTCCAGTCTACAGAAGAAAGCCAACGTGTTTCGGCTTACAAGGCCTTACTCCTAGTGTCCTCTTATGATCTTATGGGTCCCAAGCCTCTAGCTCGGCCAAGTTAGCACCAGAACTGTAAAGGCAGAAGACTGATCCATTAATGCCCACAGCTCAAGAAACTCCTAGAAACCTCTGGAGGAACCCTAGGACTCCACCGAACCCTGGTTGAGAAAGGCTGGTCTACATGTACACAGCTCAAGAAACTCCTAGAAACCTCCGGAGGAACCCTAGGACTCCACCGAACCCCTGGTTGAGAAAGGCTGGTCTACATGTACACAGCTCAAGAAACTCCTAGAAACCTCTGGAGGAACCCTAGGACTCCACCGAACCCTGGTTGAGAAAGGCTGGTCTACATGTACACAGCTCAAGAAACTCCTAGAAACCTCTGGAGGAACCCTAGAACTCCACCGAACCCTGGTTGAGAAAGGCTGGTCTACATGTACACAGCTCAAGAAACTCCTAGAAACCTCTGGAGGAACCCTAGGACTCCACCGAACCCTGGTTGAGAAAGGCTGGTCTACATGTACACAGCTCAAGAAACTCCTAGAAACCTCTGGAGGAACCCTAGGACTCCACCGAACCCTGGTTGAGAAAGGCTGGTCTACATGTACACAGCTCAAGAAACTCCTAGAAACCTCTGGAGGAACCCTAGAACTCCACCGAACCCTGGTTGAGAAAGGCTGGTCTACATGTACACAGCTCAAGAAACTCCTAGAAACCTCTGGAGGAACCCTAGGACTCCACCGAACCCTGGTTGAGAAAGGCTGGTCTACATGTACTGTTAAGCCTGGTAATGCGGCCACAACCAATCCCTACTGCACTGCCATGGTAGCATATGAACAGTATGAAAGCACACAAGGTAACAGTTGTGCGATTATTTCCAAAATACAGTGACTACCTTTCCTAACACTGCAAAACACACACTGGTGTGTGTTACATGAAATCATACTGAAGGGAATATAAAGACTTCCACTGCTGTTGTCCTGAAAATGCTGTGGCTTCAAGAATTTCTCATTACAGGACCTGAAACAAGCCAGGAGCCAGAACTCCTGGTCTGTATATTGTTTCTCGTCAGCCCTGAAGCCATGGGATAATCATGAAGGCCAGGAAGCTAGCATTGTGACCTAGGGTGCCGCTCCAAGCAAGTGTGTAATATGATGTGGTTCCCTACGGGTGCTCAAGAAAGAGGGTGCTGTCATCCAGTTTCACACATCCAGTCGGTAAGAAAGGTATAGGATGCCGTTCAACCAACCTGATCCAGGTTAGGTGTGAATGATGGCCTCAGCCAGCGCTGCTCCCCTGATCACATATCTGACGCATTTTGTCCTGCCCGCCGTGGTCATAGAGGAAGCTAGCATTATCAGAAAAGATCAAACCCCATTTCCTTACCTCAATTACAGCCTGTAGAGCATCCTCCATCACTTTCTGTTGATCCTCAAGCAATTTCTGAAGCTCTGTTTGGGCTAAACCTTCCACATCAACTGCCTGGTCCTGTGTAAAATCAAAGCAAGACAAAAAGTTATCAATGTGGCCATACAGAGGGCAATGACTGACCATTATAGTTCCAGCTCAGCACCTCGGATGACTATTCTTGCTAGTTCATTGGATTACTCACATAGTGTATAGACATGTCTACCACAACAGAAGAGCTGAGGAAAAAATGAGCATCACTGTCCAGAATATGAGTATATTCGCAGTAAAGTAACATAATAAAATCGGTCTGTTGCAAAGCAAACCACCTCTGTAAAACTCTCAGATGGAAGCTGCTATGCTAGTTCTGGGATAGCAACGTCACATCCAGAGAACATGAAAGCATTCGGTTTCACTGCCAAGTGGCCTGAAGTCAAGGCACCAGGACTGCTGTTAGATATAATGGAGCGCCGTACAGCATACCTGGCAGGGCCCCCTCTCCCGAATTTATCAAGACAATATTTTTACTAAAAATACACTAAAATTATTATTAGCGGACACAAACATAACAGAGAATGTAAAGAAAAAAAATTATTACGGTATTTTGTTTTTTAAATGTTAACAATTTTATTTTATTTTACAAATTTTTTAAATTATCTATTACAATGTTTAAAGATTATTATTTTCTTTTTTACAGGACAGGGAAGCCTGCAGCGCTGCAGGGAGGGGGGGGGCATCACAGTGAAAATGGGGCACACGGGGAGCAGGGATCTGAAGCAGGCAGAACAGGGAGGGGGATCGGTGTCGGAGAAGCAATTACAGGAATGATGCCCTGTGTCAGTGTCTCTCCCTGCAGCAGCTGAAAGCTGGCAGGAGGCGGAGAATCTGGCTTTCAGATGCTGCAGAGAGCCGCACAGGGCTTCCTTCTGTAATTGCCCCTGTGCTCGACCGCACCGATTCGCTGTGCTGTTGGGGCCCCCCTGTGTGCCCAGGCCCCCTACAGAAGGACTGGTGGTTCCCCCCCTATCAGCGGCCCTGCAAGGCACCATTGACACTTTACGTAGAGGGAACTTGCGTTCCTGCTCACGACTTTGTGTGAGCGATTTTCACGTGATTCCAGGTGTCACGCATAGCGCAGCCCATTCACTTCAATGGGCTGCCCTATGCGCGTCTGTTGCCCAAAAGAAGCTCCTGCTCCTCTTTGGGCAACAAGCGTCACACCCCCTTATGTCCCTTTTGCCGCAATTACAGGAGGATGCTGTCGTGCAACAATATCGCACCACATCACATCCACCCGCCAGTCCAAATTGCCAAATGTGAATAGGGCCTAAGACTCGGTTCACACCTATGCAGTTTGCTTCTGATAGTTTCTGCAGTGCTTTTTGCTGTGCGTTTTTGCACACGCAATTTTACAGCAATTTGCGTTTTGCATTTTTTAAGCTTTTTTTGGGCCAATTTTTTGGATAGATTAAAAAAGGCAAAACGCAAATTGCAGCAAAAAATGCATTACATGCTTTTCTGCAGCTTCTCCATTGAAGTCTATTGAACCAAAAAAGCCCCAAAAAAAAAAAAAAAAAAGCACCGTTTTGCATTTAATAAAGTCCCTGACCCTTTCCAAAAACTCAGTGGCTGAAAAAAGCATAGATGTGAACGTGTCCCATAGGAAACCATGTTAAATGCAAAAAAAGCACCAAAAAAACGCATAAGTGTGAACCTAGCATAAAGCAGCAACTATATGATGCTTTTACCATGGGAATTTTGCTTTGTGACCAAATTGTGATTGCTATGGGGGAATGATAGATATATTTCACTTGCGCCAATGGATATAGTATAGTCAATAAATAAATAAGTAAATACTAAAGTGTGATAAAAGCAGCTGCTATGAACCAAAATTTAAATAGATGATAACAGTGCGTATGCCTATTGCACCCTTCCCATGGCGCTTGCTACTAGTGCTTGTGGTACAAATCAATTAACACATAATGATTGATAAAAACTATTGTGCAATAGGTTTTAAAAATTCCTTCAAGTGACATAAAGTGCATACATAAAAAAAATTAAATAAATAACATCAAAAAATTAATAAATTCATAAATGTGGTATAAAGTGCATAAATGGTATATGGATATAAATTTAAATAAATAGCTGTGTGTATAGCAGTAAAAAAGCTGAGTAAAAGTCCATCACACTCAATTAAAGTGCTAAAACATATAAAGTGCTCCGTGATAGTAGAACTGAGGGAATCTTATAGACCATCCACCAAACAGTCCTTCTAGTGGGTATATGGATGATAGCGAGAGGATGAGGACGTCACTTCTTGTGACGAAACGCGTAAGTTTGGAACGCACACGGTGACGTCAGTAAACGTGGTTGGAACGCATACCGGAAGGGTCTTGCGTTCCTGCTTTCAGCCCTACAGTTCCCGGGATAGCAGTGAGACGCTACACAGATCCTATTTTTGATATTGCCTGATCTTTTACGTTGCATCCTATTCAATTTTAACCCGGAATTGGGAAATAAACCGTTGCGGAATTCACTATGAGGAGTCCAGTCTCCTTTTTTTTCCCATTTGTCTAGCCAAGGAGTCACCGATCTAAGAAATCAGGAAGCAGCAGGATTTCCTTCCCGGGGGACGTTCAATTTTGGTCACGGTGACCACACAAGCTCATGTGTGATCTTACTATCTGGTGAGTAGGCAATTTACCTATCTCACTAGCACCTATGGGGGAATGCATGCAGTTTTATCCCCCCCCCCCCCCATATTTTACGCATCAGCTTCATGCCTGTTTAATTTCATTCCTTCCATGTCTGTCCCCACCTCCTCTCACCTGATGGGTCTCACTGAGTATACGCAGCTGTCTCTCCAGGTCTGCAGCCTGCAAGACTGCCACAGAATGCCCACGGTCCCTGTACTCCCGCAGCTGCTGCACATGCTTCTGGGCCTCCTGTACCTTCTCCTCACAGGCCTGTAGCTGCACATTGAGAACTGTAAATGGAAGGCAGACAGTAAGGGTCAAACACAGCCAGTTTAAAGAGAACCAGTTAGGCATCCCATACATAAGTCAATAAGCGGGTTCATCAAAAAAAATTAAAAAATGGACCCGATTTCCCCATCAACACTTCATATGGATGGGGAAATCCTCCTGCTGAGTATTCTGACAACAGGGAGTCCGAATTACTGACCACAGCTGCAAAGTTTTCTATTTTTGGTTTAAGCTGCTGAACACATAACTGTTTTACTAATCTATACTGAACAAAATTATAAAAACGCAACACTTGGTTTTGCCCCCATTTTTCATGAGCTGAACTCAAAGATCTAAGAAAACCGGGATTCATCCGTGAAGAGAACACCTCTCCAAAGTGCCAGATGCCATAGAATGTGAGCATTTGCCCACTCAATTCGGTTACGACGAAGAACTGCAGTCAGGTTGAGACCCCCATGAGGATGACGAGCATGCAGATGAGCTTCCCTGAGACGGTTTCTGACAGTTTGTACAGAAATTCTTTGGTTATGCAAACCGATTGTTGCAGCAGCTGTCTGGTTGGCTGGTCTCGGAGATCTTGGAGGTGAAGATGCTGGATGTGGAGGTTCTGGGCTGATGTGATTACACGTGCTCTGCGGTTGTGAGGCCGGTTGGTTGTACTGCCAAATTCTCTGAAACGCCTTTGGAGACGGCTTATGGTAGAGAAAGGAACATTCAATTCACGGGCAACAGCTCTGGTGGACATTCCTGCAGTCATCATGCCACTTGCACGCTCCCTCAAAACTTACGACATCTGTGACATTGTGCTGTGTGATAAAACTGCACATTTTAGAGTGGCCTTTTATTGTGGCCATCCTATGGGCTCTTTCACATGGTCCGTGCTGCTCAGCGGGGATCGATCCGCCGATCACCGCTGAGCCGGCGGATGACAGCTCCGTCTCCGCTTGCAGTGCGGACAGGGAGGTGTCACAGCTCCCGCTGCTCTCTATGGGGGATCGGATGAGAGTGGACCGCCTGTCCACTCTCATTCGATCCGATCCCTGAACGGATGGAAAAATAGGGTTTCCATCCGTCCAGATTTCACAGACAGGATCGGATACGGATGGCAGCGGGTGTCAGCGGAGGTGTCTCCGCTGACATCCGCTGGCCCATAGAGCTGCATGGAGGATCCGATCAGATCCACCTAAAAAATCGGATCTGATCAGATCGCCCGTGTGAAAGTGCACTAAGGCACACATGTGCAATAATCATTCTGTCTAATCAGCATCTTGATATGCCACACCTGTGAGGTGGATGGATTATCTCCGCAAAGGAGAAGCGCTCACTAACACAGATTTAGGCCCCTTTGACACAGTGGAGTCCGTCAGCAGACTCAGTTTTTCTCAGTGGGGGATCGATCCGCCGATCCCCCACTGAGCAAGCGGATGGTAGCTCTGTCTCCGCGCTGTGTGCGAAACAGAGCTGTCAGGTCCCCGCTGTTCTCTATGGGGGAATCGGATGAGAACGGACCGTCTGTCCGTTCTCATCCAAACCGATCCGCCAGACGGATGGAAAATAGGGTTTCCATCCGTCCAGATTTGACGGATCGGATGTCAGCGGACATGTCTCCGCTGACATCTGATGCCCCATAGAGATGCATGGGACATCCGTTCAGATTCGCCTGAAAAACGGACAGGCGGATCTGAACGTTCCGCATGTGTGAAAGGGGCCTTAGACAGATTTGTGAACAATATATAAGGGAAATCGGCTTTTTGTGTACATAGAAAAAGTCTTAGATCTTTGAGATCAGCTCAAGAAAAATGGGGGCAAAAACAAAAAAAAGTGTTGCGTTTAGAATGTTGTTCAGTATATAAGCGTTATGTATTGACAATGAACTGCGTTCAGATCCGTAAAAAAAGACAGTGTATGTGTAGTAACTGCGGGTATAAACTGTACCATTTTATCAGACAGGAGGTCGGCCAGTGTTGCCCACAGTGAATCACTAATGCCTCGTACACACGCAATGATTATCGGCCGACCGATCATCCGTCTTTTGTCCAGAGTGGTGTTTTGTTGGTTGGAATGTGCCTAGACTGCACACGATTTTTCTCGGCCAACAAAAATCTACTTCAGAAGTGATGTCATGTGCTGGTTTACTTTCCGTGTGTTTTTTCTTCTCTGAGCATGCCCAGTCTTGCTCATCAGATTTTTGTCTGCCGAAATCTGTACTGACTGACGGAAAATCAGCCGTTGTGGTGACGGCCAACAAAAAATTTATAGCCTGCACACCAGATTTTATTCGGCCGAAAAGTCGGAGTCGGTTGTCGAAAGCATCATACCAACAAGCCGAAAATCGGCCGATCGGACGTTGGCCGAAAATTCCCGGCCAATAATCGATGAGTGTGTACGGGGCATTAGGCTGCATTCACATCTAGGCGTTTTGAATCGCGGGCAGTTTTGTCACAATTCTATAGCGCCAAGGTGTAAATGATAAATCGCAGAAAGCACATTTGAGATGCTATTCATTTAAATGGCAGTGCGGTTCTGCCGCGATTGTCATGCTGCAATCACGGCAACCCACAACGTGTGAAGCTCGTTGCCCAAAAAAAGTTCAGAAGCTACTTTTGGGCAACATGCTTCACACGATGCGGGTTGCCGCGAATACAGCGTGATCTATCACGCCAGAACCGCACGCCGATTTTAGGTGCCATTCATATGAATGGCATCTCAAATGTGCTTTCTTCGGTTTGACATTCACTCCTTGGCGCTTTGCGATTCACGGGCAGAATTACGGCAAATGTGAATGCAGCTTTAGGATGCTCTTTACTTGTAGGTAAAATCAAACCGGATAAAAAGCAGAAAATAAATAATTAAAGCACATCTCTGGAAACAGAAAATGAAGCAGTAAGGAATTAAGCAGCTCAAATTACCTGTCATTTGCCAAGAAATAATTCTGTCTGCTGACTTCTTAAACCCGTATTTGTCTGAGCTATTATGTTTCTTCTTAACAGTTGCAGAACGAGTTCAGTGAAATAAATAGAACAAGAAAATCACTAGTCTCTCCGACCAGGATTAGATCTGCCAAGGAGCTTTCAATAGCAGAAGTCCTTATATAAATCTATATAAAAAAGTATGTTGGGTTGGAGTGAGCTTATTTCCTAACATTGCGCCCATCTGCTACTACATGCAATATGCGATTTTTATGTGAATTGCCTGTTCATACATGAAAAACGTAAGTTGTTTACTTTTGCATAAATTCATTTTTTTGGATGGTATCCCACTATGTGCAGCATTTTTGTTTTTTTGGAGCACTTTAACCTCCCTGGCGGTGACTCGGGGTGGATTTTTTAGTCTAGGATCGGTATCCCCGAGTCACGCTCGGGGTAGATGTGCAGAGATCGCAGCGGTGTCTCTTACCTTCTCCTGGCGATCCAGCGATGATCTCTCATTGCTGTGACCGCCAGCCGAGAGTCCCGCCGCTCTCCGTCGGTGTGATGACTTCCTAGTTCCATTCCCTGCAGCAGCAATGCTGCATGGGAGCGGAACTGGGAGGGAAATTCAAACGTTGCACCAAACACAAACACAGAACACACTTATATTATATATATGTGTATATATGTGTGTGTGTGTTCATGTGACTCTATGGTAACAACATTGGAGTCCATCATCTCCACACCTTAAAGCGGAGTTCCGGCCTCGGGGGTCAATTTGAGCTAAAAATACCCCCGGTACAGTCAGGGTTAGTACATTCCATAATGGATAGCCTCTGTACTGTCCCGGGTCGCACTTACCTGTAAGAAGAAATACTTACCTTGAAAATTTCTTCTCCAGCGCTGCCATCTCAGGTGTGGGCAGCTGAAGCCGCAGCGTCCCTCTTCGTGTCCTCTTCGTGACGTCGGAGTCCCACAATGCACTGCACCGGCCCCGCTCGTCAGTTCCGGTGCAGGCGTGGCATCCCTGCACAGCTTCTGGGCATGCCATGTTTAGCAGGGAATTCCGCGCCTGCACCGGAAGTGACAAGCGGGGCCGGTGAAGGCACATTGATACCTGGGAGCGATGACGTTCAGCTCCCAGAAATCATCGCAAACCAGAAGTGACGGCGCGGGCCGCGGCCGCAGAGGGAGGAAGTGGAAGGAAGGTGAGTATATTTTCTTCTATAATAAGGTAAGTGAACAAAAAAAAAATCTCCAGTATCCATTTCTTTTTCAGGTTCCCCTTAGCAAGTGGATGGCCCAAAATCGATTTTACCCCCTTCCTGCCCAGACCAATTTTCAGCTTTCATCGCTGTCATATTTTAAATGAAAATTGCGCGGTCATGCTACACTGTACCCATATGAAATTTTTTTCACACAAAATACAGCTTTCTTTTGGTGGTATTTAATCACCTCTGGGTTTTTTTTCTTACAAAAAAAAAGTTTTTCTTATTTTCTGTGAGTAAATCTTGAAAATAAGTATTTTTTCTCCTTGATGTGCACTGATAGGCTGCACTGATGGGCACTGTTGAGGTGGCACTTATGGGCACTGATGAGGAGGTACTAATATGCCGCACTGATGGGCACTGATAGGTGGCACTAATTAACACTGACGGGCGGCACTGATGGACACTGATGGGCAGCACAGATGAGCAGGCACTGACTGGCAACGCTATGGGCACTGATGGTGGGCACTGTTTTTGAGTTTTTCTACTAATTTCCGTTATTAAAGGCACTGATGATCAGTACCCCGATTACCTTTTCTTGGTTCCCTTTTGAGGAGGAGCCACTGATCGGCTCTCCTCGCCACACACTCTGACAGTGACAGTGACTCTGACATCCCTCCTGAGGACTGACGACCAGAACTGGACAAAATACTACAGATGCGGTCGGACCAGAGTTTTATAAAGTGGAAGGATTATAGTTTTATCTCTGGAATACATCCCTTTCTTTATGCATGCTAATATTCTGCTGGCTTTGGCAGCTGCAGCTTGACATTGCATGCTATTGCCTAATAAAGTGTATTGTGCTTTTATGTTTTTAGTCCCCAAGTGCTAAACCTTACACTTCTCCACATTAAACCTCATTTGCCATGTCGTTGCCCACTCTGTTATTTTGTTCAGGTCATTGTTATTTTAAAAAAAAAAAAATCCTTTAAAATTGGCATTGGCAATGCATATGTTTACATTAAAATCCTTTTTATTATCATCTGGCAAGGACATTTATATGCCTCGTACTAGGTATCGACCGATTATCGGCAAAGCCAATATATCGAGGGCCGATATGCACTTTCCCCGATATATTGGAATCGGCCCCGGAGGTTACCGATATTTCGGAAAGTGCTGTACCGGAGTGTTACCTGCAGCCCAAGGCATCACCCCGGTACTGGCGTCCATAGCCGACGGTCGACTGTCTTGTAATGACAACTGATGCGGCTTAGAAGCCGTTCGGCTGTCATTACAAGGAGCGGGAGGGGACATCTCTTCCGCGGCTCGCTCGGGAGACCCGGGCAACCAGCCTGCACGGCCACCGAAGACCCGATCACATCACTTCTGGGTACTCGGCACCAGATTTAAAAAAATGACAACATTCAAAACAGCCAAACTTGGCGTTTTGAATGCTTTTAAGTGCAGAGGAGGGGTTTGGGGTCTTTTAGAACCCCAGCTCCCTCCACAAGAGTACCTGTCAAGTGAAAAAATATATATATATTTTTTTTAATATACGAAAATATCGGCCCATATCGGCTGATACCGATACGCAATGACCAAAATATCGGTATCGGCAATCAAAAAACGATATTGTTCAATCATTACCTCGTACACACGATCAGATAATCGTAATAAAAAAATCGCTTTCTAATTGATCGCACGATAATCTTATCGTTAGTATACAATTTTCCACAGCCGATCACGACATTTCATTCAACAAAATCCAAAGGGACAAACACGAAAACTTTTGTGGTAAGATATCCTAGTGAACGACAATCGTTTAATCAGTCCAGTATGCGTCCAATAAAAATCAATAGACAAAGACCACGCATGATCAGAAACACTAAAATAACCCTGAAGAAGCCTGGCCGCCATTGTTTTTGTTTTGCACTATCCAATACGTAGCTATGCAACCAGGAAGCTTTTCCAGAATCGTACAAAAAAAAAAAAAAAATCATACGTTTAGTAGGCATTGTTGAATTCGATATTCGTATCAGGCAACAAAATGCTATCGATAAGTCGTCCCATTATCTGAAAAAGGACTGGAACCTCCAAAAAAATTTATTGTTGGATTCCCCCCCCCCCCCCCGTTAAGACCTCCTTTGCCAGTTCCAGGGAAAGTTTATTAATCAGGGTGTAACAGAAATCAATAGAAATCTGGACATGGCCGCCTCGTCAAAAAGATAGGGAAGCGTAAATCTCCTGCACAGGATTACTGGAAGTCTTGCTACTGCTGCTGAACTCTGGGGATTACCATTCTGCTGTCAGATCTCTTCTTGATAAATTGTATTGCCATAGGTACAATTGTAAGCATGCAGTGATAACATTTCACACAAGCACTCATTCCTCCGATATTCTCACCAGTTAAACGTTCCTGTCTTTCTGCTCTGGTCTTCTCCACATCTTGTTGAGCATCCCGAATCTGGCGGTCAGCCCAAAGTTGAACCGCTAGGACATTACTCTGAGGGAAGACAGACAGACAGAAACTGCTAGGACATTCTTTTGAGGAAAGGAGGACAGATCAAGCCACTAGGACTAGGCTATAGATCAGTGATGGCGAACCTTGGCACTCCAGATGTTTTGGAACTACATTTCACATGATGCTGAACTACACTGCAGAGTTCACGAGCATCATGGGAAATGTAGTTCCAAAACATCTGGGGTGGCAAGGTTCACCATCACTGCTATAGATACCATCTTAGCAGGACTCACCCCAGCTCTGTCATACTGCAGCAAGCGCTGGGTGGCGCTCTTCATGCTCCCATCTTCCATATCAGTAATAGTTTTCAGCAGTGCGGCATTGTCCTGCTCTAGGCGCTGGCAGCGGGCATGCAGCGTAGACATTGATGTTTCATTATAGGGCTAGATAAAGTAGAGGGCGGAAAAAACTGAAATTAGCTATGGAGAATAACAAAAGAAAACTCACAGCAACTATTTAGACTCCAATTCGTACCAATGAAATGTCAAATATAATTGGCTTCTATGGGTTACTGCGTGCTGTTTTCATAAAATAATGCTTTCTCTAAGGCCTTCTCCAAATAGATCCAGAAAATTCCAGGATTAAGCAGCCAACTCATATTATGTACCACACAGAGGCGTAACTAGAACCTACCCCAATGCATGAAACCATGAAGGGCCCCCGGACCCCTGGTCGGAACCCTTCCCTTCAAGCCTGGGGCTCTTCCCACTGATCCTGGGGCCCTTTACTCTCGTTGCGGGGTCCTTTTGTTACAGTCCCGCAGCGGGACCCTTTCACAAGTTCTGTAGTGCGCCCCCTTCCTGCCAACTTGCGGCCTCCCCATGGTGGTGGAATGCCAGGGCCCGGTTGCAAGTGTGACCTTTGCAATCCTGGAAGTTCACCCACTGGTGACAGTAGTTTTTATTTTTTGGTATTTTAATTGTATTTTTTGTTATCATTTCATTTTATTTTTTTACAATGTCACTGACTATGACTCTGTCCATTTAGAAAAGGAAGGAGCTAGTAAATTACATATTTACTGACCCCTTCCTGGTTCTCTATTGTGACACATCCCCTGCAGCAGCCAGCAGGAGAGGGAAGGGAGCACAGTGGGGGGGGGGGGGGACTGGGGGAGCACACAGGGGCCCAGAGTAAGGAGAACACAAGTGAACTGGATAGAAGGAGTGGCGGGGACCAGGGGAGCACACAGGGGCCCAGAGACCGCAGAACACAAGTGAACTGGATAGAAGGAGTGGCGGGGGGGGGGGGGTGCCAGGGGAGCACACAGGGGCCCAGAGTAAGGAGAACACAGGTAAACTGGATAGGAGGAGAGATAGGGGAAGCATACAGAGGAACCGATCTCCTCCATTTTCCTCCTGCAGCTACAGGAGGAAAAAGGAGGACAGTGATTTCTCTACATGCTGCCCCCACCGCCCCTCCTATCCACAGGGGAGCTGCACAGGCCCCCTGGAGCATGGGGCCCGGTTGCAATTGCAACCCCTGCAACCCCTGTAGTTACGCCACTGGTGCCACACATTACAATACTGCTAACATCGCTTGTACTCCATTTATACCCATTATATACAGTCAGGCCTGCTGATAGGGGGACCACCAGGCACAAGGGGGAGCCCCCAAAAGCACGGGAAATCGTGCAGTCGGGCAATTACAGAAGGAAGCCCTGTGCGGCTCTCTTCAGCAGCTGAAAGTCAGTTTCTTCCCCATCTGCCAACTTTAACCTACTGCGGGGAGAGACACAGACACAGGGCATCGTTCCTGTAATTGCTTCTCCAACACCGATCCCCCTCTCTGTTCTGCCTGCTTCTGACCCCCCCCCCTTCCCGTGTGCCCCCCCTTTCACTGTGCCCCTCCCCCCCACCATGCCAGTGCTGCTAGCTTCCCTGTTCTGTAAACACTTTTGTAAGCTGGGTATCTTTGGGGATCTGTCCATCCCTTCTAGTGCTAAGAGATTCCTCCGTATTCTTTAGTTTTAGGCAAAGAAGTCCCTACTAATATCATGGAAGGGATCGATATTTTTAACCACTTGCCGACCAGTCACTGGGACTGTACTGCGGCAAAGTGGCTCGATTCCGTCCAGCTGGACTCCTCCCCCTGTAGGCGTCGCTCGCGTGCCGCCGGAGGCTCGCTCCCGCTGTTTTCAGTCACAGCGGGAGTCGGGCCAGGGGAGGAGCGGCGGCGATCGCCGCTACTCTTCCCCGATCGTCGGGGAATCAAGTTTGGAGATCCATCCGCTTGTGTAAACAGGAGCGGCGGCGATCGCCGCTACTCTTCCCCGATCGTCGGGGAATCAAGTTTGGAGATCCGTCCGCTTGTGTAAACAGAGCGGGCGGATCTCCTAAGTGACAAGGAGTGACAGATTGCAGGGTTCAGCATAGCTGAATCTGCGATCTGTCCCTGTGTCACTCAGTCACCTCCCCCCACACACGTTAGTAAGCACCAGGCATACATTAACCCCTCCCTCTCCAATAAAGTTAACCCCTTCCCTGCCAGTGTAATTTTTACAGTAACAGTGCATATTTATAGCACTGATTACTGCAGTAATGTCACTGGTATCCCCAAAAGTGTCAAAAATGTCAGTCAGGGGTCCGATCTGTCCGCCGCAATGTCGCAGTCCCGCAAAAAAAAAAAAAAAAAAAAACGCAGATCGCCGCCATTACGCGTTAAAATAAAAAACAAACACCAAAAATGACAGAAATCTTTCCCTTAGTTAGTAAACGCAATAACTTTTGCGCAAACCAATCAAAATACGCTTATTGTGATTTTTTTTTACCAAAGATAGGTAGCAGAAAACAAATTGGCCAAAAATTTTAAAAAATTTTGATTTTTACATTTTTTTGGGGGGAATTTCATATAAAAAAAATGTTAAAAATATTATTTTTTTTAACACTCTTTTTTTGTTTATAGCGCAAAAAGTAAAAATCGCACAGGTGATCAAATACCACCAAAAGAAAGCTCTGTTTGTGGGGAAAAAAGGACATAAATTTCGTTTGGGTACGGCGTCGCACGACCGCGCAATTGTCAGTTAAAGTCGCACAGCGCTGAATCACAAAAAGTGGCCTGGACGTAAGACAGCAAAATCCTCCGGTGGTAAAGTGGTTAACAAGATCTCTGTGGTTAAAACTGGTCAATGACTCACTTCTGCTATATAAGCTTACCTTTGAGAATAGGAAAATAAATAAAAAACATTTCACAAAATATGGGATTGGTGGATTGCCTGTCCTCTGACCCTAAAGCCCCGTACACACGTACTGATTGTCGGGCGAACGATCGGCCGTCTTTTGTCCGGTGCTGTCGTGTCTGTTGAAAACTGCTAAAGACTGCACACGAATTTTGTTGGCCAACAACAGCCGACTGCAGAAGTGATGTCATGTGATGGTTAACTTTCAGTGTGTTTTTTCTTTTCTGAGCATGCCCAGTCTTGCTAATCTGCTCTTTGTCGGCCGAAATCTGTACTGACTGGGAAACAATCGGACGTTCTGGTGACGGCCAACAAATATTTTAAAGTCTGCACGACAGATTCTGTTCGGCCGAAAATGCGCTGTCGGTTGTCGGAACCATCATACTAACAAGCCTACAATCGGCCGATCGGTTGGCGGCCGAATATTTACGGCCGACAATCGGTACGTGTGTACGGGGCTTTACTCCTGAATTGCCACGAGTATAAAAATGTCTTTATATATCACTACCTATACGTCACACTTTGAAAAATGGCGTACTTGCTTATGGTGAAACTGTAGGTGAAGTTGTGTACATTCTATGTAATCACTGACTGTAAATTTTACATGTAAAAAATTATTAAAAAGGGTTAGTTCACACAGGTTCTGTTATGTTTGTGTCTGCTAATATTGATTTTAGTGTATTTTTTGTGGAAATATTGTCTTGATAAATTCAGGGGGGGGGGGGGGGGCTGCTAGCTAGGCTGTACGGGGCCTCGTGATTTCTAAAAGCAGCCCTGTATACAGTATGAAGCAATGCTTCTAAGTAGCAAGAACAGTGGACTTTGGTCACTGTTATAGTAGATAATATATTTATTGTACATTGCTGACATCTAGTGGTCATTGCAAGAACTCCATTTAGAGTATAATATGGTCTAATTCTCTGTAAGATTTCGAAAAACCAGGTTTAGGTTTATTGAAAAAACTAAAGTAAATCCAGGGCTTTTTTTCAGCGGGAACACGGGGGAACGCAGTTCCGGAACCTCCAGTCTGAATGTATGCAATGGCAAAGGGGTGCTGGGGCCAATGGGGTGTGCTGAAGGGCCTACTGATGCTGGCTGCTGGGGGATCTATTGTTGCTGGGATGAATCTATTGTTGCTGGCCGGAATTATGTTGTGGGTGGGGCTTTTTTTGCACTGGAGGATTTTTTGTTGCTTGGGGGAACTATTGTTGCTGGGGTGAGCCCATGACATCCTGAGCTCAGAGGAAGTGGGGTGAGCCGATGACAGCCTGAGCTCAGAGGAAGTGGGGTGAGCCAATGACAGCCTGAGCTCAGAGGAAGTGGGGTGAGCCCATGACATCCAAAGCTCAGAGGAAGTGGGGTGAGCCCATGACATCCAGAGCTCAGAGGAAGTGGGGTGAGCCCATGACATCCAGAGCTCAGAGGAAGTGGGGTGAACCCATGACATCCAGAGCTCAGAGGAAGTGAGGTGAGCCCATGACATCCTAAGCTTAGAGGAAGTGAGGTGAGCCCATGACATCCTGAGCTCAGACGAAGTGGGGTGAGCCCATGACATCCTGAGCTCAGACGAAGTGGGGTGAGCCCATGACATCCTGAGCTCAGAGGAAGTGGGGTGAGCCCATGACATCCTGAGCTCAGAGGAAGTGGGGTGAGCCCATGACATCCTGAGCTCAGACGAAGTGGGGTGAGCCCATGACATCCTGAGATCAGAGGAAGTGGGGTGAGCCCATGACATCCTGAGCTCAGAGGAAGTGGGTGAGCCCATGACATCCAAAGCTCAGAGGAAGTGGGGTGAGCCCATGACAGCCTGAGCTCAGAGGAAGTGGGGTGAGCCCATGACAGCCTGAGCTCAGAGGAAGTGGGGTGAGCCCATGACATCTAGAGCTCAGAGGAAGTGGGGTGAGCCCATGACATCCAGAGCTCAGAGGAAGTGGGGTGAGCCCATGACATCTAGAGCTCAGAGGAAGTGGGGTGAGCCCATGACATCTAGAGCTCAGAGGAAGTGGGGTGAGCCCATGACATCCTGAGCTCAGAGGAAGTGGGGTGAGCCTATGACATTCTGAGCTTAGAGGAAGTGGGGAGAGCCCATGACATTCAGAGCTCAGAGGAAGTGGGATGAGCCCATGACATCCAAAGCTCAGAGGAAGTGGGGTGAGCCCATGACATTCAGAGCTCGGAGGAAGTGGGGTGAGCCCATGACATCCTGAGCTCAGAGGAAGTGGGGTGAGCCCATGACATCCTGAGCTCAGAGGAAGTGGGGTGAGTCCATGACATCTTGAGCTCAGAGGAAGTGGGGTGAGCCCATGACATCCTGAGCTCAGAAGAAGGGGGTGAGCCCATGACATCCTGAGCTCAGAAGAAGGGGGTGAGCCCATGACATCCTGAGCTCAGAGGAAGTGGGGTGAGCCCATGACATCCTGAGCTCAGAGGAAGTGGGGTGAGCCCATGACATCCTGAGCTCAGAGGAAGTGGAGTGAGCCCATGACAGCCTGAGCTCAGAGGAAGTGGGGTGAGCCCATGACATCCTGAGCTCAGAAGAAGGGGGGTGAGCCCATGACAGCCTGAGCTCAGAGGAAGTGGGGTGAGCCCATGACATCCTGAGCTCAGAGGAAGTGGGGTGAGCCCATGACAGCCTGAGCTCAGAAGAAGGGGGGTGAGCCCATGACAGCCTGAGCTCAGAGGAAGTGGAGTGAGCCCATGACAGCCTGAGCTCAGAGGAAGTGGGGTGAGCCCATGACATCCTGAGCTCAGAAGAAGGGGGGTGAGCCCATGACATCCTGAGCTCAGAGGAAGTGGGGTGAGCCCATGACATCCTGAGCTCAGAAGAAGGGGGGTGAGCCCATGACAGCCTGAGCTCAGAGGAAGTGGAGTGAGCCCATGACAGCCTGAGCTCAGAGGAAGTGGGGTGAGCCCATGACATCCTGAGCTCAGAGGAAGTGGGGTGAGCCCATGACATCCTGAGCTCAGAAGAAGGGGGGTGAGCCCATGACAGCCTGAGCTCAGAGGAAGTGGGGTGAGCCCATGACATCCTGAGCTCAGAGGAAGTGGGGTGAGCCCATGACATCCTGAGCTCAGAGGAAGTGGGGTGAGCCCACGACAGCCTGAGCTCAGAGGAAGTGGGGTGAATAATGTCGGCAGTCATGCACTCTGGAAGACTGAGGACATCTTGTGGTGGAAAAGAAGTACTGTATTCTGAGCTTAACAGCACAAAGAGGGTCCTTAGCACATTTTGTGCTCTGGACTAAAGGGGACTATTGCAGCAAATTTGTTTTTTTTTATTTTTAGTTCTAATGATCCGTTTTTCTTTTGGGCCTCACCCTTTTGGGATGTTCTGTGTGAGGGATCAGCAAGAAAATTGGACAACTTTTTCAGAAGCCAGCACTGAAATATTTCTCAGATTACAGGGTAACTTTAAAGGAATACAAGTAATACCTACTAGCAGAAAGTGACTGCTACGCGTGTCTCTTGTCCTATGATGTTTCTTGTCTAATCGCCGGTCTGTTGTTGCGCCTGGAGGTTTGCCCCTTGTCCTTTTTGGACTGTCAGTTCCGATACGTAGAAAACCTAATAAATACATACATTAAGACTTATAGGGGGAGATTTACCAAAACTGGTGCACACAGAACCTGGTGCAGCTGTGCCTAATAACCAATCAGCTTCTAAAACGTCAGCTTGTTGAAATAAGTTTTGAGAATAAAACCTGGAAGCTGATTGGTTACTATGCACAACTGCACCAGATTCATTGGGCACCAGATTTAGTAAATATCCCCATAGTGAATAAACAAAGCAATAACTAAAGGATCTGAACTCCAGGTATTTTTTTATTGCATAGTTACATTGGTTCAGCTTGGACCAAATGTAAGTAAACACATTCCATATATGTGGGACTGTTGTGGAAGCGCTGAATCATGTTGCCACTACTACAGTGATAGCCTCGGTCTTCTGAATCCTGTTCCGGACTGCCATTTATTATTTTTTTAATACAAGGAGTTTTCCGATTGGATGAGGTTGAGATTGTGACATCACCACTCTGCTTCTCCATGATGTCCAATCAGAGAACACCTTATATTCTTTAAAAAAATACAGGGCGTTTTGTATATTCCTTTCTCAACTCTAACAGTGCCTCTCTATCCTACGTGCTTAAGTGGGAGTAAGACCTGTCCCCTATTGACCTTGCAGACTGGAGCACGGACCTGGTCCAGCATAGCAAAGTGCTCCTTTAACCACTTGCCCTCCCTTCCATTTTTTGTGATATGGCACTATTACTTTAACCACTTCCGGACCGCCCACCACATATATACTGCGGCAGGGCGGCCCGGCTGCGCAAAATCATGTATAGGTACGTGATTTTGTGCAGGGGCTCTCGGGGGCGCGCGCGCTGCCGAAGCACTGCTCCCACTGTGATCAGATACAGAGGGAGCCAATCAGCGGGAGCCACGATGGCCGACGACAACCCGCGATCGTGCAGAGGAATGACAGAATACCTTGCAAACAAGGCAGACGGCTGTCCTGTCACAGAGGCAGAGAGAGATCTTGTGTTGCAATTTACCTGAAACACAGATCTCTATTTTCCTCTAGCACATCCTTGGCACCCCAGATGTTTTGGAACTACATTTCCCATGATGCTCAACTACACTGCAGAGTACATGAGCATCATGGGAAATGTAGTTCCAAAACATCTGAAGTGCCAAGGTTCGCCATTATTGGCCTAGGAGCACACTTAACCCCTTGATCACCCCTAGTGTTAACCCCTTCTCTGCCAGTGTCATTTATACAGTAACAGTGCATATTATATAGTACTGATCACTGTACTGGTGTCACTGGTCCCCATTAAGTGTCACTAAGTGTCAAGATTTTTCCACCGCAATGTCGCAGTCCCGTTAAAATTCGCTGATCGCTGCCATTACTAGTAAAAACAATTAAAAAAAAAAAATTCCAAAAATCTATCCCATAGTTTGTAGATGCTATAACTTTTGCGCAAACCAATCAAAGCACAATTATTAAGATTTTTTTTAACCAAAAATATGTAGCAGAATACATATTGGCCAAAAACTGATGAAAAAATTCAATTTTTTAAATCTTTTTTTTATTAGGGATGTTTTATAGCAGAAAGTAAAAAATATTTTTTTATTTTATTTAAAATTGTAGGCTTTTTTCTGTTTATAGCGTAATAAATAAAAACCGAAGAAGTGATCAATACCACCAAAAGAAAGCTCTATTTGTGGGGTAAAAAAAGACATCCATTTTATTTGAGTACAGCGCTGCACGACCGCGCAGAAAATGGCCTGGTCATTAAGGGGGTAAAACCTTCTGGAGCTAAAGTGGTTAACTAACAATTGTCCGGTCGTGCGACGCTGTACCCAAATAAAATTGATGCCCTTTTTTCCCTACAGATAGAGCTTTCTTTTGGTGGTATTTGATCACCTCTGCAGTTTTTATTTTTTGCGCTATAAACAAAGAAAAGACCGACAATTTTGGAGAAAAAAAATATTTCTTACTTCTGCTATAAAACAAATTCAATAATAAAATGTAAAAAAAAAAAAATCAAATGTCTTCATCAATTTAGGCCAATATGTATTCTGCTACAAAAAATCCCAATAAGCGTATATTTATTGGTTTGCGCAAATTTATTGCGTCTACAAACTATGGGATAGATTTAGTGACTTTTTAAAATATTTTTTGCTAGCAGTGGCGGCGATCAAACTACAAAAACATACATTTTTTTTTATTGTTACAAGTAATGGTGGCAATCAGCAACTTCTAGTGGGACTGCGACATTGCGGCAGACAAAACGGACACCAAATGACACCTTTTGGGGACCAGGGACACTAATACAGTCATCAGTGCTAAAAATATGCACTGTCACTGTACTAATGACACTGACAGGAAAGGGGTTAACATCAGGGGTGATCAAAGGGTTAAATGTGTCCCTAGGGAGTGCTTTCTAACTGTGTGGAAGTTGCTTGTACTGTGGAAAGGCAGAGATCCGTGTTCCTGCTTTGCAGAAGCACAGGGTCACTACCTTCCTTTCTCACAGAACGGCAATCTGTCTTGTTTACATAGGCAGACCGCCGTTCTTTCTCTCTCGGGAACGATCAGCGGGTCCTGGCGGATATCGCGTCCACCGGAGCCGCTGAGTCCAATCACAGCAGGAGCATGTCAACGGCAGTGCGTGTGTGCACCCCAGACCTAGAGGTGCAAGATCATGTACAGGTCCTGCGTAGAGGAGCTGCTTTGCCGCTGTATGTATATAAATATATCATTGAAGTCAATGCAGGTCGCTCCGGGTCGCCCCAAAGAAGCTCCGGACCCTTTTTCTAAGTCGGAGCGACTTGTGTCGCTCCTATTAGAACGGGTCCACAGCTTCTCTATGGCAGGCGACCTACGGCGACCTGTCAGGCGACCAGGTCGCCTGACAGGTCGCCCCAGTGTGAACGGGGTCTTAAGTTCATTGACGGACACAGCTCCTGATGCATATCAGTAGGGTTATGCTGCCCCCTACAGGAGTAGGACACTAGACAGAAAAAATGTTCTGGCTATGCCTATGGGCACTCCCGGAGGGTACACCCTCTATCTTCCTGCAAAGGATGTCAGTTTTGTATCAAAGCAGTGTCAGAGAAGTACCACCAACCCAACTCAAAATAGAGGGGCGGGTACTGCGTCCGTCAATGAACTTAAGAGAAAAGGATTTTACGGTAAGTCAAAGTTCCAGTTTTCTCTATCGTTCATTGACGGACGCAGTTCTCTCTGATCCATATCAGTAGGGACGTCCCAAAGCAGTGCCATAAAATGAGGGGTGGGAACAGAAGAAAAGAACAAGTCCCAAAGGCTAAACATAGCCAACCAGGCAACCTAGGACTCATCAGAACAAAAGATGAGGCCCACCTGAAACAGTAAACACCCTCAAGGAAGGCCAAAAAGCCCTCCAGACGGCAGCCAGCAAAAACTTTGCGGCCAAAAGAGGCATCTGCAGATGCCAGCTCATCCACCTTATAAAATGGTATGGCAGGGCCAAAGATCCCAGCAATGAACTAGGTCCTTACTCCTAACTAGGCAGATTAAAACTGACATCCTATGCAGGAAGAGAGAGGGTGTACCCTCTGGGACTGCCATAGGCGTAGCCAGAACTTTTTTTCTGCCTAGTGTCCTACTCCTGTAGGGGGCAGTATAACCCTACTGATATGCATCAGGAACTGCGTCCGTCAATCAACAATAGAGAAAAATGAATGCATCTATTTGCCATTTAAATGCTTCATCTTTTTCTAGCTGGGAAAATGTCAGTTGTAGCCTAACTGGTTGCTTGCTATACATAGCATATACAGTTTCACTTTCTGCCACCTCTAGAATATATAAATGTTACCTATAGGAGGCAGGCTTCTTGCAGTGGTCTCTATCACACCCTTATGGTGCTGGACACATGGGCCCTTTGAGGTCTTGCAGGCGGCACAGCTGTGTCCATTCATTGTTCTCCTCTGCCACTTGCTGTAATCCTGGCGGACAAAAAAAAAACGGAATTTTTGTAAAATCTTACCGTAAAATTCCTTTCTCTGAGTCCTCCGACAGTCGCCGCCCACTCACAAGTCTTCACCAATGGGTATTGACCTTTGCTCCGCAGGAGTAGCTAGGCAACAAGAATTGTTAATAACAAAAGCTTTAGGCATAGACACACCCCTAGGGGCTGTCCCCTCAGTCAATACCTCCCTGCACCAGCATTCCCAACTCAGTTTGGTAGCATAGCAGTAAGAGTACATAAAAACCCCAAAAGAGGGGCGGGGGGCGGCGACTGTCGGAGGACTCAGAGAAAGGAATTTTACGGTAAGATTTTACAAAAATTAAGTTTTCTCTTACGTCCACCGACAGTCGCCGCACACTCACAAGTCTTCACCAATGGGATGTCCGAAAGCAGTGTAGACATGAGGGGTGGGAGACGCAACCGTAGAAAAGGCAACGCAGTACCCACATCAGAGAAAGGAACCTTACCACAGTAAGAGAACCAACTGGGCAACAGGAAAACATGCTCAACAGGAACAACAACCCAGGAAAACAAGTAACCCAGGGGTAAAACACCCCAAAAACCAAGGGCCCAAAAAAACAAGGGTCCCTAAGAAACTGCCGCACTGAGAACTTTACGGCCAAAGGAGGCATCGGCCGATGCCTGAACATCCACCTTATAAAATTTAGAGAAGGTGTGAACGGACGACCAAGTCGCCGCCTTACACACCTGGGCCACAGACGCCTGATGTCGGTAAGCCCAAGACGTACTCAAAGATCTGGTAGAGTGCGCCTTCACAGGGAAGGGAGGAACCTTCCCCTTCAAAGCATAGGCTTGCTCAATGGTCTGTCTGATCCATTTGGCGATGGTCGCAGCCGACGCCGCCATGCCCTTCCGTGGTCCCTAAGGAAGGACAAAGAGGGAATCCGACTTGCGAAAAGATTTAGTGGACGACAGGTAAACCCTGATAGCCCGGACAACATCCAAGGAATGCAAGGCAACCTCCTTCGGATGCTTAGGCTTCGCGCAGAGCGAAGGCAAGACAATGTCTTCATTAAGGTGAAACTCTGAGATCCTTTTCGGAAGAAAAGAGGGGTTAGGTCGCAAGACCACCTTATCCTTGTGAATCACCAGGTAGGGAGAGCTGCAGGACAAAGCCGCCAGCTCCGACACCCTGCGAGCCGAAGTGATCGCCACCAAAAAGGCAACCTTTTTGGACAATAGAGACAACGAGATCTCCCTGATCTTTTCAAAGGGAGCCTGTTGCAACACGGACAGAACCAAGTTCAAGTCCCATGGAGGCAAAGGTTCCCTCCTAGGAGGGACCAAATGTCGCACCCCCTGAACAAAGGTGCGAATCAATGAATTAGACGCCACAGGGCGTTGAAAAAGAACGGCCAGCGCAGAAATCTGACCCTTAATCGTGGCCAGCGCCAAACGCTGGTCCACTCCAGTTTGAAGGAAAGCCAACACTCTCAACACCGAGTATGAGCGAGGGGAATACCCCCTGGACTCACACCAGGCAAAGTACGCTTTCCAAGTACGGTAGTAAATTTTTCCCGAAGAGGCTTTTCTAGCCTTGATCAAAGTGGGAATGACCTCAGGGGAGAGACCCCTATCCTTCAGGACCTGGCTTTCAACAGCCAGGCCGTTAAAGCCAGCGATTGTAAAGCAGGATGGAATATCGGTCCTTGAGACAGAAGGTCTTCCCGAAGCGGCAGGTGCCACGGAGCGTCGACTGCCAGATTGACGAGGTCTGCGTACCAAGACCGGCGAGGCCAGTCCGGTGCCACCAGAATCACCGTATGCGGTTCCGAGGTTAACCTGCGAAGGAGCCTGGACAACAGCTGAATCGGTGGAAAGGCATACATCAGACGATACTGATGCCAGGGCGCCACTACCGCGTCCGAGGCGTCCGCCCGCGGATCGCGCGTTCTTGCCACGAACCTTCCCACCTTGTTGTTTAGACGAGACGCGAACAGGTCCACATATGGGGAACCCCAGTTCGCGCACAACATCTGGAAGACATCCGGGTGAAGGGACCATTCCCCCTGGTCCAGGGACTGGCGACTCAGATAGTCCGTCTGCCAGTTCTCCACCCCCGGTATGTGAACTGCCGTTATCGCCGGGACGTGCGTCTCGGCCCAAGACAGAATGTCGGCCACTTCCCGAGCCGCCCGGGCACTCCTGGTGCCCCCTTGATGGTTGATATAGGCCACCGCGGTGGCATTGTCCGTCTGAACCCGAACTGGACGGCCCCCGAAGCCGGTCCGTCCATCGCAGAAGACAAAGCTTTATCGCCCTCAATTGCAGAATGTTGATCGGAAGGGAGGACTCCTCCTCCGACCAAGTTCCCTGGGCGGACAGAACGCCCAGAACACCACCCCAGCCCGACAGGCTGGCATCCGTGGTGATCACCGTCCATAATAATGGACGAAAAGACTTGCCCCCCGACACCGCCGGGGACTGGAGCCACCACAGAAGATCCCTTCTGGTGCGTTGGCTCAACGAGACCCGCAGATCCAGGGATTGCGGCCGCCCGTCCCACACGGCAAGAATCTCCGCTTGGAGACCCCGCGTGTGAAACTGGGCAAAGGGGATCGCCTCGAAAGCCAAGACCATTAAACCTAGACATCTCATGCATGTCCGGAGAGACGAGCGTCGGTAGTCCCTGAGGGACCTGACCTCGACCTGAAGTGTCCGGAGCTTGTCTTCCGGTAGGAAGACCTTCGCTTGAACAGAGTCCAGAATCATTCCCAGGTAGGGAAGACGAACCGAAGGACACAGAGTCGACTTCGGAATGTTTATGGTCCAACCGAACTCCTGCAGTGTCCGCATCGTGGTGGACAGGTCGGTCACCAGGCTCTGACTGTCATTTGACCTTATCAGGATATCGTCCAGATACCCCAAGACAGCAATGCCCTGTGCTCGTAACAGGGCCAGAACCGGCGCCAGCACCTTGGTAAAAACCCGCGGAGCCGAAGCGAGACCGAAAGGCAACGCAGCGAATTGGTAGCGATCCTCCGCAATGGCGAATCGAAGGTACCTCTGGTGACCCTCGAAAATGGGGATGTGTAGGTACGCATCCTTCAGATCGATGGAGGCCATGAATTCCCCCGGACTCAGGGCAGCCACCACCGAGCGCAGGGATTCCATGCGGAACTTGCGAACCCGCACGAAGCGGTTCAGAGCTTTCAAGTCCAGAATCGGACGCACCTTGCCCTCCTTTCTGGGCACAGTGAACAGATTGGAGTAAAACCCCCGAAATCTGTCCCGATGAGGCACCGGAACAACCACCCCTTGGGCCCGCAGGTCCCGCACCGCCAGGTGCAGATCCTGCAAGCGCTCCGGAGACAGCTGAAGATTTGAGGGAAAAAATCTGCCCGCCGGCCGAGAGACAAATTCGATCTTGTAACCAGATCGAACGATTTCCTGAACCCATCTGTGGGTCAGCCAAGGTTGTAGGAAACCGCGCAGACGTCCCCCCACCCCAGAAACGGGTGAGGGCGCCCCTTCAGGCGGAATTGGCGTGGGAAGTCGAACCGGCTGGCCGGACTTCTGCTTACCCGCCCACGGCTTCTTCTGGGAGCCTTGGCCTTTGAAGGGCTTGCCCTTGGATTGCGACCGAAAGGCACGAAAGGACCCCTGAGAGGGCCCAAACGAGGAACTCAGTTTTCCACGGAAGGACTTATGCTTGTGAGACTGGGGCAAAAGAGTACTCTTGCCCCCGGTAACTCCTTTAATCAGAGTGTCCAAAGCCTCGCCAAAAAGGCGAGATCCCGCGTAGGGAAAATCCGCCAGCGTCTTGTGAGAAGATTTTCAGCCATATCAGACGACGGTTCAGTATCGCCACGTTGGACAGTCGCGCAGCCAAGGGAGCTAAATTCAAGTCCGCATCACACAAGTACATGACACCTTGATGGATTTGATCCACCATAGCCAACGTGGTAGGCGGAGCCGAATCAGCCACCAGGGTGCGCCTGAGCACCTTCGTCCAATCTGCCACAGCCTGGGCCACCATAATGGAAGCAAAAATCGGCTTCAGCATAGAACCAGCAACCATATAGGCATGACGGGCAAGAGACTCCAGCCTCCTGTCCGTAGGGTCCCGGAAAACCGGGGTATCCTCAGAAGGAACCGCAGTAGCCTTGTTCAAAATGGCCACCGCGTGATCCACCTGAGGCGCCACACACCAACGCTCGTCGGTGGAGGGCGCAAACGGATAAAGCAGTTTACACCTTTTTCGGCACTGTAAATGGTTTCTTTAAATTGCGCCACTGCTCATTAACAGTATGATGAAATTCTGCAGGGCAGGGAAAAACCTGCGCTGATTTGCAGGTTCTCTGCGTTCCAAAGGAGGACACCCTAGCAGGAGGAGTAGGCTCATCCTCTAGGTGCAGTGTCTCCTTGATAGAAGTAATCAGCTCATCCATGAGTGCAAGCTCTTCAGGCGAGCCAGGGGGAGAAACATCAACCCCCTCCACCTCTGCCTCCCCCTCAGACCCCATAAGGTCCAGAGATGAGCGAGACCCCGAGAAGGGTACGCCAGCCACAGCAGCCAAATCGCCCTCTGAATCAGAGGAAATGGATAACCTGGCCCTTTTTGCGAATCGATCAGCCATCAGCATCTGCACCTGAGAAACCAAGGACACCACTACCGTGGCCAGATCAGCCCCCTCGGGGTGTGCAGCAGCCCCCAGGTCCCCCACCAGGGCGGGGGGAAACTTGCTATCCTGAGAATCCATGCCCCAGCAATGAAGGGAAAAAAAGGCACTGGCCCTTTAACACCACGGCGAGCGCAGCCCACCGAACACTACTGTATGTACTGATCCCGCAGGGATAGAGAACACTGAGCCAGGAATGACAGGACAATGAAGGTAAAAACCTGGAGAGAGCACAAACAGGCTGCTGCCACCGATCGCTGTTCCCAGAGAAAGAGGAAGTGATGCAATAGCTGGCTGACTGATATAGCCTATGAAGGCTCCGGCAAAATGGCCGCTCGGCTGAGGGATGAGGCTACAGGAAAATGGCGCCGACATGTGCCCGAACTAGCGCGGCCCGCCAAAATGGCGGCGAATGGCGCCAAAACACGGCGCTGTACAGGGACAGGGCCGGTCACAGCATATATGCAAAAAAATGGCGGATCGCAGCAGCGGCCACCGCACAACACATGTCTGTACCTATATCTGCACCCAGAGCAGAACTCACAGCAGAGCAGGATGGCCCCCCCTCGCAGCCCACAGGCAATGCATCCATACAGGGATCTGACAGGGAGCCCGCATTTACACAGACATGGGGGTTCTACACAGCCACAGACTGACACCCACACAGAAGGTCCCCACACAGAAGGTGCTTACCGTACCAGATGGCGTGGGGAGCCGTCTCCAGCGACAAACCGCTATCAAGGCAGACAGGGAGTGCTGCAGCCAGGACGCTTGTGGACCGCAGCCATAGACCGCAGCATGGCGTCCAGTGAGGTAGCCACCTCACAGGCAGCATCCCTGCAGCGAACAGGGATGGGTCGTTCAATGTGCCAGGGCAAACCTAAGCTGAACCCTCGATAGCAGGCTGGGGATCCATCTGGCTCTCAGCCCTGGGATCCAGGGCGGCCAGTCCGAGACCCAGCTCCGCATGAACATCTTCATCCGAAGAACCCTAAACTAAAGCTGACAAAATAACAGCTAGTGAAAGGAAAGAAAAATACTTTGAAATAAAATAAAAAAAAAGGGTAGAAGGCTGAGACTGAAGCCCCAGCACAGGAAAGCCTGCTACTCCTAAGCTAGGCAAGATCAAACTGAGTTGGGAATGCTGGTGCAGGGAGGTATTGACTGAGGGGACAGCCCCTAGGGGTGTGTCTATGCTAAAAGCTTTTGTTATTAACAATTCTTGTTGCCTAGCTACTCCTGCGGAGCAAAGGTCAATACCCATTGGTAAAGACTTGTGAGTGGGCGGCGACTGTCGGAGGACGTAAGAGAAAAGAGAACATTAACAAGTTTTATCTGGAGCAAGAAGTTTACACAATCTAGCCGAGGGTTCTATAAAACAAAGTATAAAATAGAGTGCCAGCAGGTAGGATAACAAGTAAAATATTTTTTTAGCCATCATATGAAGCTCCTAATTATAAACTCTTACATACCCCCAGTGAAGTCACTGGCCTCAGGTGATACACAGAGATGACATAAATCCTCCTACATAAGTTGTACCCGTTTATCTGAGGCCCTTTTGTAACGTAACCGCAACCCACACTGTGCTTGTGGACTTCCATCAGCATACCGCTTCCTCCCAGGCTTGAACATAGATTTTAAATCCTAGCCGCCCCCATACAAAGCTATCCGACAACTTAGATTGTACAAGTTAAGGAACCTTCCCCTTTATTGAACAACTCCCACAGTTTATATAAAGCAAGGCCATCCCCCCTCCTGATCAGATTACCCCACACAGGTCCGGGGTTGCCTGATTACATTATCATATGCAGATGAACCAGGCACACCGTTTTCCTCCCACACTCCAAAGACATGCTGGTAGGTTAATTGGATCCTGTATAAAAATAATGGCCCTACTGTGTATGTATGCGAGTTAGGGACCTTAGATTGTAAGCTCCTTGAGGGCAGGGACTGATGTGAATGTGCAATGTATATGTAAAGCGCTGCATAAAATTGAAAGCGCTATATAAGTACCTGAAATAAATAAATAAATGAAATTGTATACAGAAATGCAATTAACCTGAACTAATTATCTAGCCATCTGGACAGAAACAATATGTGAGTTCATTAACAATTAACAATGGGACAGACAGGCTTAACAGAATCCACATCACACCTCAATACACAGACAATAGGAGGGACCACCAGTGACAGACTGTCTGTCTCTGACATTTGAAGTACAATACACATTATCAGAAGTGTAAACACAGAACACCCAGTAGATAACAGATGACTATATCAGCATATTCAACGACGTGTGGAAAATAGGTGGTTGAACTGATATTAGCATCTGTTATAAGTCTGATTGTGTGAAGCACTCTTCACATGTTTCTTGAGATAAATATCCCTGTCCCATTTGAAATAATCCAAACCATATTCTCAGTGTCCATTAAGTACCTGTCTTTCACTCCCAGTGACGGTGAGTACCATCAAACCTTTCTTCTCCAGAGCCGTTCAAAGTACAGAAATAACAAAGCATTTCTGAGTTCCAGAGGCAGGAGGTGAGATCTGATATCACACTTTTCATAGCACAGAGCTGAGTGTAAGGGAAAGGATACCCCCTCTACACAGTCTCATCTAGAAACATGCACAGCTGAGGCTGGCAATCACCTGTTGTGTAACGAAAGGGGGGTTGGGCCGTCCCTGGGATTCCTTGGTGCCAGCGTAAACTGTCAGAAGTGACTTATGCTGATAGCATAGGAAGGAGACAGCAACCACTAGGATTGAGGCAAGTATACACTATACAAGGATATACTTTGTTCATTTTTCATTTCAAAGGTTTACAACCACCTTAACTGGTGCTCCCGTCTATTCTCATGACCCCTTTTTTCAAGTGCCAACTGTTCTCTTTCCATTAAAGTGGAACTCTGGGAAAAATTTTAAAAAAGACAAATATAATGCAGGTTGTCAATAGAAGTTGTTATTTTGTGTCCCTGTATAATGCAACCTAATCTAACATCTGGGTACAGGAATTCAGTCACGTAAACTATCAAACACAAGACCCACGGGCTGAATCCGGCCCACCAGGCCATTTTATGTGGCCCTCATACCTCTCCTGCAGCACCCCCTTGTCTCTGCCCTCACCTTTTCTCAGCAGTCGGCAGCAGAGAGGAGGACAGAACTCCTCCACCAAATCCTGCACTTCTCTGTGCAGTTATGGAAAGACTCGTCTCTGCCACCTCCATCTAAGCAATCGGCAGGAGCGAGAAGGACAGAACTACTCCTACAGATCCTGTGCAACCACAGCACCCCCTTGTCTCCACCTCCTCTGGTCTTAGCATTCAGCAGACTCCGGCAGTGGACTCCAATCCTCCTCCAAACGCTGCACTTTCTGCTTCCCAGCTGCGCCTCCAGCTTCTTCCCAGCATCACCACAAGGTAAAGCGGTACACTTTGATGTAAGGGAGGGTGGGGGACTCTTGACTTCTGATGGTGGGGGGCACTTGACACAGACGTCATCTGTGTCATGAGAGGGCGGGGCCTCCCGATGAGGTAATCGGGAGGCCACGCCCCTAATGGCTATATAACAAGCTGCAGAGACGGGAGACCGGCATAATCACCGGGGACAGTGTTGGAGGAGGACCGGAGGAAGAAGAAGAGCCGAGGGCAAAAGAGCAGAAGATTGGATAGCAGAAGAGCGGACAGCAAAAGAACAGAAGACAAGAAGAGCGGAGAGGGAGAAGACCAGAGCGGAGAAGTCCGGATGAAGATTTTTAATAAACTTTCCAAAACGTCTCCTGTCGTTATTTACATACACTGCCTTTTATGAGGTGAATGGGTAGGGGTACAGTGTACCCCATACCCATTTACATAGGGGGGGGTCCGGGATCTGGGGGGTTAAAGGGGGTTTCCAGATTCCGATGAGCCCCCTGCCCGCAGACCCCCACAACCACCGGCCAGGTTTGTGGGGATGAGGCCCTTGTCCCCATCAACATGGGGGCAAGGTGCTTTGAGGTGGGGGGGGGGGTGCAGAGCTCCCCCTGCCCCAAAGCACCAACACCCCCCCATGTTGAGGGCATGTGGTCTGGTATGGTCCAGGGGGGGTGGGGCCGCTCACTTGCCCCCTCCCCTTTCCTGCCCTACCGGGCTGCGTGCTCTGATAAGGGTCTGGTATGGATTTTGGGGGGGACCCCACGCCGTTTTTTCGGCATGGGGCTACCCTCAAATTCCATACCAGACCCGAAAGGGCCTTCACGTAACGTACTTCATCACGTTCGGTTGCGTTCAGTCCCGTCTTTGCGTTTGAAACGCCGGGAAACACACGTTTGAACGCAAACAATTGCGTTCCAAAAAACGTCCCTGAACTCAACTGCCTGCAAATGACTGTAAACGACCCTGTGTACATGAACAGATAAGATAACATGCAGGTGGGTTCAGGGGCTTCTGAAAAAAAACACCCAACTGCTCCTAAACGGCCATTTACAACGTCCCGTGTACATGGAGCCTTAGATGATGATCAGATCACATTTGAAGAGCGTCTGCAATCGCTTGATTTATTCTCCCTGGAGAAGAGACGCCTGAGAGGGGACATGATAGCAATTTATAAATATCTCAATAGTGATCTCAGCATAGAAAAAAAGCTATTCAGTCGAAAGGATTGCATGAGGACTCGAGGGCAGACAATGCAATTAGAGGAGAAGCATTTTAACCTCAGGCAACGTGGGGGGGGGGGTTCTTTACTGTTAGGGCTACAAGATTGTGGAATTCTCTACCACAAGAGGTGGTTTCTGCGGGAAGTATGGTGGCTTTCAAAAGACTCTAATGCCCCATACACACGTGCAGATTATCTGCAGACTTTTGTCTGCAGACTTACCAAAACCATATAATATGAGGTCAAACCTTAACACTTTCAATTTGTATGCAATCCGGCAGGCCCTTGCACTACATAGAAAAGGTAAGTCTGCAGACAAATGTCTGCAGATAATCTGCACGTGTGTATGGGGCATTAGACGTACATGTCAATGATCAGAACATTCAGGGCTATGCGAGATGATTACAGCCACACACACCTACACAGGTTGAACTGGATGGACTATTGTCTTTATTCAACCTCACCTACTATGTAACTATTTATGACCGATTTGTGCAGAAATCCATATCATTCCAAAGGGTTCACATACTTTTTCTTGCAGCTGTAAATGATCCTCAAATCTTGTCCAAAGGTTTTTATTGCAGAAAAGATCACATCAGAAGAGCAAGTGCAACGTTTCAGAGCCTCTGAGGACCCTATCTTCAGGCATGTGATGACGAAGGGGTCCTGCGAGGCTCCAAAATGTTGCATCTGCTCGTGTGATGTGATCTTTTCTGCAATAAACACCTTTGGATACCATTTGAGGATCCTTAAGCCTCGTACACACGCAACGATTATTGGCCGATCGATTGGCCGTCTTTTGTCCAGTGTTGTTGTGTTGGTTGGAATGTGCCTAGACTGCACACAAATTTTCTCGGCCAACACCAACCAACTTCAGAAGTGATGTCATGTGATGGTTAACTTTCCGTGTGTTTTTTCTTCTCTGAGCATGCCCAGTCTTGCTCATCTGATTTTTGTCGGCCGAATTCTGTACTGACTGACGGAAAATCGGCCGTTGTGTTGACGGCCAACAAACATTTTATAGCCTGCACACCAGATTTTTTTCGGCCGAAAAGTCGCAGTCGGTTGTCGGAAGCATCATACTAACAAGCCGAAAATCGGCCGATCGGACGTTGGCTGAAAATTCACGGCCAACAATCGATGCGTGTGTACGAGGCATTAGTACCGTATATACTCGAGTATAAGTCGACCCGAGTATAAGCCGAGGCCCCTACTTTTACCACAAAAAGATGGGAAAAAAGATTGACTCGAGTATAAGCCTAGGGTGAGAATACATGGCGGCGGGCATGGTACAGGAGAATGCAGGGCGGCGGGCATGGTGTACAGGAGAATGCAGGGTGGCAGGCATGGTACAGGAGAATGCAGGGCGGCGGGCATGGTGTACAGGAGAATGCAGGGTGGCGGGCATGGTACAGGAGAATGCAGGGTGGCAGGCATGGTACAGGAGAATGCAGGGTGGCAGGCATGGTACAGGAGAATGCAGGGTGGCAGGCATGGTACAGGAGAATGCAGGGTGGCAGGCATGGTACAGGAGAATGCAGGGTGGCTGGCATGGTACAGGAGAATGAAGGGTGGCTGGCATGGTACAGGAGAAGAGAATGCAGGGTGACTGGCATGGTACAGGAGAATGCAGGGTGACTGGCATGGTACAGGAGAATGCAGGGTGGCTGGCATGGTACAGGAGAACGCAGAGTGGCTGGCATGGTACAGGAGAACGCAGAGTGGCTGGCATGGTACAGGAGAACGCAGGGTGGCTAGCATGGTACAGGAGAATGCAGGGTGACTGGCATGGTACAGGAGAACGCAGGGTGACTGGCATGGTACAGGAGAATGCAGGGTGACTGGCATGGTACAGGAGAACGCAGGGTGACTGGCATGGTACAAGAGGATCCGGGTTGTGGGCATACTAAAGGAGATGCAGTGCTGTTGGCATGGTACAGGTGGACCATGCCCGCAGCACTGCATCCCTTGTAGTATGCCCGCAGCCCTGCATAATGGCAGGTAGTGCAGCTGTTTCACTTACCTGTTCCAGAGGCGCCTTCATTTTAAAAATGGTGCCGCCCGGCGCCGACACGTCATTGCGCACGCTCGTATACGTTCGGCTATTCCCGGCCAGTCCCAATCGGCGGCGGCGGCATTTTTAAAGCTTAAGCACGTCGGAGCGGCCAGGGACTTTTTTTTTTTTCCTTGACTCGAGTATAAGCCAAGGGGGACGTTTTCAGCACAAAAAAATGTGCTGAAAAACTCGGCTTATACTCGAGTATATACAGTATGTGCATTTATCGGTCACATGACCACAACGCCTATGCTTTTAGAAACACAACTTGAACCGTAGTAAATCTGAAGCAGCAACTTCTCCAGAAAAAGTAAAAAATCCAAGTAATTCAATTACTCTGCATATATATGCATATCAGCGAGACGGAATATTTAAAGTGGATGAGTCGCGACGACCATTAAAACCATCTGCTCCCTGCAAGCCAAGGGGCTCGCAAATGTGCTAAGCAATGGCAGATTTAATAAAACTGAATGCATAAATAACATTTATTCCGCTACCCCGCTAAGTATGGGGCGCACAAAGACGCGAAGGGATAATAGATGGAGGGGGCTGCAGACCTTCAGGCGAGGTAATTATTTCCCTGCTGACATGTGCATGGCTGGCAGCTAACACAATCTAAAGTTCTGCAGTGTTACATAATTTAGTTATGTTTCAGACTGTCTGTACAAAATGTTCTTACTACTGTATTCCTCCAATCGCCGACACCATCTTGTGGAGATGGATGGTACTGAGAATTCCCGACTCCTCCACTAAATGGCTGGAGGGAAAAGCTGCTCCGCTCGGATGTGATAAGACTTTATCATCAAATAAAAAGTGATATAAAAAGATCTCTGCAACCAGAATGAGATCACAGGGAGACGTCCTTGTATCTTACCATAAACAAGGCTGTCAGCCTCAGAGCCGCTCTTTGTGTCTGTGGGATGACTTTGGCCGGTGTTTAGACTGCCGCTCCGGAATGCAATCAGGAAAGTGCAGCTCTCTGTGATAGCCTGTTAGTAAAGATACAGAACTTTATATTTATAGATCCAACAGTGAGTCTCCGGAGATACAGTCTTCTACATCTCCAGATCTGACAGTGTGTCTCCAGAGTCACAGTCTTCTACATCTCCAGATCTGACAGTGTGTCTCCGGAGTCACAGTCCTCTACATCCCCAGATCTGATAAAGTGTCTCCGGAGTCACATTCCTCTATATCTCCAGATCTGACAGAGTGTCTCCGGAGTCACAGTCCTCTACATCTCCAGATCTGACAGTGTGTCTCCGGAGTCACCGTCCTCTACATCTCCAGATCTGACAATGTGTCTCCGGAGTCACAGTCCTCTACATCTCCAGATCTGACAGAATGTCTCCGGAGTCACAGTCCTCTACATCTCCAGATCTGACAGTGTGTCTCCAGAGTCACAGTCCTCTACATCTCCAGATCTGACAGTGTGTCTCCGGAGTCACAGTCCTCTACATCTCCAGATCTGACAGTGTGTCTCCGGAGTCACCGTCCTCTACATCTCCAGATCTGACATTGTGTCTCCGGAGTCACAGTCCTCTACATCTCCAGATCTGACAATGTGTCTCCGGAGTCACAGTCCTCTACATCTCCAGATCTGATAATGTGTCTCCGGAGTCACAGTCCTCTACATCTCCAGATCTGACAGTGTGTCTCCGGAGTCACAGTCCTCTACATCTCCAGATCTGACATTGTGTCTCCGGAGTCACAGTCCTCTACATCTCCAGATCTGACATTGTGTCTCCGGAGTCACAGTCCTCTACATCTCCAGATCTGACATTGTGTCTCCGGAGTCACAGTCCTCTACATCTCCAGATCTGACATTGTGTCTCCGGAGTCACAGTCCTCTACATCTCCAGATCTGACAATGTGTCTCCGGAGTCACAGTCCTCTACATCTCCAGATCTGACAGAGTGTCTCCGGAGTCACAGTCCTCTACATCTCCAGATCTGACAGAGTGTCTCCGGAGTCACAGTCCTCTACATCTCCAGATCTGACAGTATGTCTCCGGAGTCACAGTCCTCTACATCTCCAGATCTGACAATGTGTCTCCGGAGTCACACTCCTCTACATCTCCAGATCTGACAGTGTGTCTCCGGAGTCACAGTCCTCTACATCCCCAGATCTGACAATGTGTCTCCAGATCTGACATTGTGTCTCCGGAGTCACAGTCCTCTACATCCCCAGATCTGATAATGTGTCTCCGGAGTCACAGTCCTTTACATCTCCAAATCTGACAGTGTGTCTCAGTAGTCAGTCCTCTACATCTCCAGATCTGACAGAGTGTCTCCGGAGTCTCAGTCCTCTACATCTCCAGATCTGACAGAGTGTCTCCGGAGTCACAGTCCTCTACATCTCCAGATCTGACAGTGTGTCTCCGGAGTCACCGTCCTCTACATCTCCAGATCTGACATTGTGTCTCCGGAGTCACAGTCCTCTACATCTCCAGATCTGACAATGTGTCTCCGGAGTCACAGTCCTCTACATCTCCAGATCTGATAATGTGTCTCCGGAGTCACAGTCCTCTACATCTCCAGATCTGACAGTGTGTCTCCGGAGTCACAGTCCTCTACATCTCCAGATCTGACATTGTGTCTCCGGGAGTCACAGTCCTCTACATCTCCAGATCTGACATTGTGTCTCCGGAGTCACAGTCCTCTACATCTCCAGATCTGACATTGTGTCTCCGGAGTCACAGTCCTCTACATCTCCAGATCTGACAATGTGTCTCCGGAGTCACAGTCCTCTACATCTCCAGATCTGACAGAGTGTCTCCGGAGTCACAGTCCTCTACATCTCCAGATCTGACAGAGTGTCTCCGGAGTCACAGTCCTCTACATCTCCAGATCTGACAGTATGTCTCCGGAGTCACAGTCCTCTACATCTCCAGATCTGACAATGTGTCTCCGGAGTCACACTCCTCTACATCTCCAGATCTGACAGTGTGTCTCCGGAGTCACAGTCCTCTACATCCCCAGATCTGACAATGTGTCTCCAGATCTGACATTGTGTCTCCGGAGTCACAGTCCTCTACATCCCCAGATCTGATAATGTGTCTCCGGAGTCACAGTCCTTTACATCTCCAAATCTGACAGTGTGTCTCAGTAGTCAGTCCTCTACATCTCCAGATCTGACAGAGTGTCTCCGGAGTCTCAGTCCTCTACATCTCCAGATCTGACAGAGTGTCTCCGGAGTCACAGTCCTCTACATCCCCAGATCTGACAATGTGTCTCCGGAGTCACAGTCTTCTACATCTCCAGATCTGACAATGTGTCTCCGGAGTCACAGTCCTCTACATCTCCAGATCTGACAATGTGTCTCCGGAGTCACAGTCCTCTACATCTCCAGATCTGACAGAGTGTCTCCGGAGTCACAGTCCTCTACATCTCCAGATCTGACAGTGTGTCTCCGGAGTCACAGTCCTCTACATCTCCAGATCTGACAGTGTGTCTCCGGAGTCACACTCCTCTACATCTCCAGATCTGACAGTGTGTCTCCGGAGTCACACTCCTCTACATCTCCAGATCTGACAATGTGTCTCCGGAGTCACAGTCCTCTACATCTCCAGATCTGACAGTATGTCTCCGGAGTCACAGTCCTCTACATCTCCAGATCTGACAATGTGTCTCCGGAGTCACAGTCCTCTACATCTCCAAATCTGACAGTGTGTCTCCGGAGTCACAGTCCTCTACATCTCCAGATCTGACAATGTGTCTCCGGAGTCACAGTCCTCTACATCTACAGATCTGACAGAGTGTCTCCGGAGTCACAGTCCTCTACATCTCCAGATCTGACAGTATGTCTCCGGAGTCACAGTCCTCTACATCTCCAGATCTGACAGTGTGTCTCCAGAGTCACAGTCCTCTACATATCCAGATCTGACAGTGTGTCTCCGGAGTCACCGTCCTCTACATCTCCAGATCTGACAATGTGTCTCCGGAGTTGCAGTCCTCTACATCTCCAGATCTGACAGAATGTCTCCGGAGTCACAGTCCTCTATATCTCCAGATCTGACAGTGTGTCTCCGTAGTCAGTCCTCTACATCTCCAGATCTGACAGAGTGTCTCCGGAGTCTCAGTCCTCTACATCTTCAGATCTGACAGAGTGTCTCCGGAGTCACACTCCTCTACATCCCCAGATCTGACAATGTGTCTCCGGGGTCACAGTCCTCTACATCTCCAGATCTGACAGAATGTCTCCGGAGTCACAGTCCTCTACATCTCCAGATCTGACAATGTGTCTCCGGAGTCACAGTCCTCTACATCTCCAGATCTGACAGAGTGTCTCCGGAGTCACAGTCCTCTACATCTCCAGATCTGACAGTGTGTCTCCGGAGTCACAGTCCTCTACATCTACAGATCTGACAGAGTGTCTCCGGAGTCACAGTCCTATACATCTCCAGATCTGACAATGTATCTCCGGAGTCTCAGTCCTCTACATCTCCAGATCTGACAATGTGTCTCCGGAGATACAGTCCTCTACATCTCCAGATCTGACAGTGTGTCTCCGGAGTCACACTCCTCTACATCTCCAGATCTGACAGTGTGTCTCCGGAAGTCACAGTCCTCTACATCTCCAGATCTGACAGTATGTCTCCGGAGTCACAGTCCTTTACATCTCCAGATCTGACAATGTGTCTACGGAGTCACACTCCTTTACATCTCCAGATCTGAAAGTGTGTCTCCGGAGTCACAGTCCTCTACATCTCCAGATCTGACAGAGTGTCTCCGGAGTCACAGTTCTCTACATCTCCAGATCTGACAGTATGTCTCCGGAGTCACAGTCCTCTACATCTCCAGATCTGACAGAGTGTCTCTGGAGTCACAGTCCTCTACATCTCCAGATCTGACAGAGTGTCTCCGGAGTCACAGTCCTCTACATCTCCAGATCTGACAATGTGTCTCCGGAGTCACAGTCCTCTACATCTCCAGATCTGACAATGTGTATCCGGAGTCACAGTCCTCTACATCTCCAGATCTGACAGTATGTCTCCGGAGTCACAGTCCTCTACATCTCCAGATCTGACAGAGTGTCTCCGGAGTCACAGTCCTCTACATCTCCAGATCTGACAGAGTGTCTCCGGAGTCACAGTCCTCTACATCTCCAGATCTGACAATGTGTCTCCGGAGTCACAGTCCTCTACATCTCCAGATCTGACAATGTGTCTCCGGAGTCACAGTCCTCTACATCTCCAGATCTAACAATGTGTCTCCGGAGTCACAGTCCTCTACATCTCCAGATCTGACAGTATGTCTCCGGAGTCACAGTCCTCTACATCTCCAGATCTGACAGTGTCTCTGGAGTCACAGTCCTCTACATCTCCAGATCTGACAGAGTGTCTCCGGAGTCACAGTCCTCTACATCTCCAGATCTGACAATGTGTCTCCGGAGTCACAGTCCTCTACATCTCCAGATCTGACAATGTGTCTCCGGAGTCACAGTCCTCTACATCTCCAGATCTGACAGTATGTCTCCGGAGTCACAGTCCTCTACATCTCCAGATCTGACAGAGTGTCTCCGGAGTCACAGTCCTCTACATCTCCAGATCTGACAATGTGTCTCCGGAGTCACAGTCCTCTACATCTCCAGATCTAACAAAGTGTCTCCGGAGTCACAGTCCTCTACATCTCCAGATCTGACAATGTGTCTCCAGAGTCACAGTCTTCTACATCTCCAGATCTGACAGTGTGTCTCCGGAGTCACAGTCCTCTACATCCCCAGATCTGATAAAGTGTCTCCGGAGTCACATTCCTCTATATCTCCAGATCTGACAGAGTGTCTCCGGAGTCACAGTCCTCTACATCTCCAGATCTGACAGTGTGTCTCCGGAGTCACCGTCCTCTACATCTCCAGATCTGACATTGTGTCTCCGGAGTCACATTCCTCTATATCTCCAGATCTGACAGAGTGTCTCCGGAGTCACAGTCCTCTACATCTCCAGATCTGACAGTGTGTCTCCGGAGTCACCGTCCTCTACATCTCCAGATCTGACATTGTGTCTCCGGAGTCACAGTCCTCTACATCTCCAGATCTGACATTGTGTCTCCGGAGTCACAGTCCTCTACATCTCCAGATCTGACAATGTGTCTCCGGAGTCACAGTCCTCTACATCTCCAGATCTGACAGAGTGTCTCCGGAGTCACAGTCCTCTACATCTCCAGATCTGACAAAGTGTCTCCGGAGTCACAGTCCTCTACATCTCCAGATCTGACAGTGTGTCTCCGGAGTCACAGTCCTCTACATCTCCAGATCTGACAATGTGTCTCCGGAGTCACACTCCTCTACATCTCCAGATCTGACAGTGTGTCTCCGGAGTCACAGTCCTCTACATCCCCAGATCTGATAATGTGTCTCCGGAGTCACAGTCCTTTACATCTCCAAATCTGACAGTGTGTCTCCGTAGTCAGTCCTCTACATCTCCAGATCTGACAGAGTGTCTCCGGAGTCTCAGTCCTCTACATCTCCAGATCTGACAGAGTGTCTCCGGAGTCACAGTCCTCTACATCTCCAGATCTGACAGTGTGTCTCCGGAGTCACAGTCCTCTACATCTCCAGATCTGACAGTGTGTCTCCGGAGTCACACTCCTCTACATCTCCAGATCTGACAGTGTGTCTCCGGAGTCACACTCCTCTACATCTCCAGATCTGACAATGTGTCTCCGGAGTCACAGTCCTCTACATCTCCAGATCTGACAGTATGTCTCCGGAGTCACAGTCCTCTACATCTCCAGATCTGACAATGTGTCTCCGGAGTCACAGTCCTCTACATCTCCAAATCTGACAGTGTGTCTCCGGAGTCACAGTCCTCTACATCTCCAGATCTGACAATGTGTCTCCGGAGTCACAGTCTTATACGTCAACTTCAGGGACAACAAGTTCACTTGCTGCCTTATATATCCCATCCACTTTCAGCTGCTATTGTAACTAGATATTCAAGTTATTCACTTTACCTCTCCGTGGTCAAATTGTTATGGCTGATCGGTGTATTTGTACCTCTATGTCACCAGAGCTGACAGTCATACAGAACTCCCCATTCATGGCTCTGCTGGGAGGCAAAAGGAAATTATTATTCTTACGAGAGTTTCCTCACATAAACAAACTCCATGTCTGTCTGTCTGTCTGTCTCTGGGAGGCTGTCTGTCTGTCTCTGGAAGGCTGTCTGTCTGTCTCTGGAAGGCTGTCTGTCTGTCTCTGGAAGGCTGCCTGTCTGGCTGTCTGTCTGTCCGTCTCTGGGAGGCTGGCTGTCTGTCTCTGGGAGGCTGTCTGTCTGTCTCTGGAAGGCTGTCTGTCTGTCTCTGGAAGGCTGTCTGTCTGTCTCTGGGAGGCTGTCTGTCTGTCTCTGGGAGGCTGTCTGTCTCTGGGAGGCTATCTGTCTCTGGGAGGCTGTCTGTCTGTCTCTGGGAGGCTGTCTGTCTGTCTCTGGGAGGCTGTCTGTCTGTCTCTGGGAGGCTGTCTGTCTGTCTGTCTCTGGGAGGCTGCCTGTCTGTCTGTCTGTCTCTGGGAGGCTGTCTGTCTGTCTCTGGGAGGCTGGCTGTCTCTGGCTGTCTGTCTGTCTCTGGGAGGCTGTCTGTCTGTCTCTGAGAGGCTGTCTGTCTGTCTGTCTGTCTCTGGGAGGCTGTCTGTCTGTCTCTGAGAGGCTGCCTGTCTGTCTGTCTGTCTCTGGGAGGCTGGCTGTCTGTCTCTGAGAGGCTGTCTGTCTGTCTGTCTGTCTCTGGGAGGCTGTCTGTCTCTGAGAGGCTGTCTGTCTGTCTCTGAGAGGCTGCCTGTCTGTCTGTCTGTCTCTGGGAGGCTGGCTGTCTGTCTCTGGGAGGCTGTCTGTCTCTGGGAGGCTGTCTGTCTGTCTATGGGAGGCTGGCTGTCTCTGGCTGTCTGTCTGTCTCTGGGAGGCTGTCTGTCTGTCTCTGGGAGGCTGTCTGTCTGTCTCTGGGAGGCTGTCTGTCTGTCTCTGGGAGGCTGTCTGTCTGTCTGTCTCTGGGAGGCTGCCTGTCTGTCTGTCTCTGGGAGGCTGTCTGTCTCTGATAGGCTGCCTGTCTGTCTGTCTCTGGGAGGCTGTCTGTCTCTGATAGGCTGCCTGTCTGTCTGTCTCTGGGAGGCTGTCTGTCTCTGATAGGCTGCCTGTCTGTCTGTCTGTCTCTGGGAGGCTGGCTGTCTGTCTCTGGGAGGCTGTCTGTCTCTGGGAGGCTGTCTGTCTCTGGGAGGCTGTCTGTCTGTCTCTGGGAGGCTGTCTGTCTGTCTCTGGGAGGCTGTCTGTCTGTCTCTGGGAGGCTGTCTGTCTGTCTCTGGGAGGCTGTCTGTCTGTCTCTGAGAGGCTGCCTGTCTGTCTCTGAGAGGCTGCCTGTCTGGCTGTCTGTCTGTCTGTCTCTGGGAGGCTGGCTGTCTCTGGCTGTCTGTCTGTCTCTGGGAGGCTGTCTGTCTGTCTCTGAGAGGCTGCCTGTCTGTCTGTCTGTCTCTGGGAGGCTGTCTGTCTCTGGGAGGCTGTCTGTCTCTGGGAGGCTGCCTGTCTGTCTGTCTGTCTCTGGGAGGCTGTCTGTCTGTCTCTGGGAGGCTGTCTGTCTGTCTCTGTGAGGCTGTCTGTCTGTCTCTGAGAGGCTGCCTATCTGTCTGTCTGTCTCTGGGAGGCTGTCTGTCTGTCTCTGGGAGGCTGTCTGTCTGTCTCTGGGAGGCTGGCTGTCTGTCTCTGGGAGGCTGGCTGTCTCTGTCTGTCTGTCTGTCTCTGGGAGGCTGTCTGTCTCTGATAGGCTGCCTGTCTGTCTGTCTGTCTCTGGGAGGCTGGCTGTCTGTCTCTGGGAGGCTGTCTGTCTCTGAGAGGCTGTCTGTCTGTCTCTGGGAGGCTGTCTGTCTGTCTCTGGGAGGCTGTCTGTCTGTCTCTGGAAGGCTGTCTGTCTGTCTCTGGAAGGCTGTCTGTCTGTCTCTGAGAGGCTGCCTGTCTGTCTGTCTGTCTGTCCGTCTCTGGGAGGCTGGCTGTCTGTCTCTGGGAGGCTATCTGTCTCTGGGAGGCTGTCTGTCTGTCTCTGGCAGGCTGTCTGTCTGTCTGTCTCTGGGAGGCTGTCTGTCTGTCTCTGGGAGGCTGTCTGTCTGTCTCTGGGAGGCTGGCTGTCTCTGGCTGTCTGTCTGTCTCTGGGAGGCTGTCTGTCTGTCTCTGAGAGGCTGCCTGTCTGTCTGTCTGTCTTTGGGAGGCTGTCTGTCTGTCTCTGGGAGGCTGTCTGTCTCTGGGAGGCTGCCTGTCTGTCTGTCTCTGGGAGGCTGTCTGTCTGTCTCTGGGAGGCTGTCTGTCTGTCTCTGAGAGGCTGCCTGTCTGTCTGTCTGTCTCTGGGAGGCTGTCTGTCTCTGGGAGGCTGTCTGTCTGTCTCTGGGAGGCTGGCTGTCTCTGGCTGTCTGTCTGTCTCTGAGAGGCTGCCTGTCTGTCTGTCTCTGGGAGGCTGCCTGTCTGTCTGTCTGTCTCTGGGAGGCTGTCTGTCTGTCTCTGGGAGGCGGTCTGTCTGTCTCTGGGAGGCGGTCTGTCTGTCTCTGGGAGGCGGTCTGTCTGTCTCTGGGAGGCGGTCTGTCTGTCTCTGGGAGGCGGTCTGTCTGTCTCTGGGAGGCGGTCTGTCTGTCTCTGGGAGGCTGTCTGTCTCTGGGAGGCTGTCTGTCTCTGGGAGGCTGTCTGTCTGTCTCTGGGAGGCTGTCTGTCTCTGGGAGGCTGGCTGTCTCTGGCTGTCTGTCTGTCTCTGGGAGGCTGTCTGGCTGTCAGTCTCTGGGAGGTCTCTCAGTCTTTCTGTATATGGACCTCACATTCGTCTTCTCCGGTCTCTCTCCAGGAGTTCTCACTCTCACACGTGTTGTAATCCGTTCCCCTGGCAACAAGGTCCCAAGACGCCCCCAGCCGCCATCTTACCACACCCAGCCGTCCCAATATGGCGGCCCGTCCTAACCTTAGTGAGGTTTAGGCCATGGCCAGAAGAGGGAGCCCGCATGCAGCGCCGAGCTCTGGTCACGTGGTGCTGAGCGCGAGGCTCGTGTGAGGTGAGGCGTGAAGGCGCGCGGTGCGGGGGTGTGTTCTGTCGAGGGGCGGGGAGAGTCTGGGGTGTCCCGGTGTACCTCACCATGGCAACAAGAAAGAGGAAACTTGTCCTAACACAGAGTTCTCTCCAATCACAGGAGTATTCAGTGTCAGAGGAAAGGAAGGGCTGACATTTATCACCCTTGTGGGGATTTCACCTTATTAAGGTAATTATGGCTGACAGGAGAAAGTGACGGTGAGGTGACAGTCTGATGGAACTTCCACACACACACACAGGGGATATTTCTGGATGAGAGCCTGAGGTGTAATGTTCCTGTATATACATGATATCAGAGACCCCGCCCACCTCTATTCATACAGGGAAGAGTCATGTCTGTCAGATTTCATTGCTGTCCATGGCCCCATTGTAGATTCACACTCACTTCCTGTCATGAAGGGAGATTTCCTGTCATTACTGGAGATTAGACCTCACTCCCTGTTATGACGGTGGAGATTCACACTCACTTCCTATCATGACGGGAGATTTGCACTCACTTCCTGGGATGACAGGAGATTCGCCCTCACTGTCATTAAAGTGAAGATTCGCCCTCACTTCCTATCATGACGGGAGATTAGACCTCACTTCCTGTCATTAAAGGAGATTAGACATCACTTTATTCATGACGGTAGATTTGCACTCACTTCCTGTCATGACGGGAGATTCGCCCTCACTTCCTGTCATGACGGGAGATCAGACCTCACTTCCTGTCATTAAAGTGAAGATTTGCCCTCACTTCCTGTCATGACGGGAGATTAGACCTCACTTTATTCATGACGGTAGATTTGCACTCACTTCCTGTCATGACAGGAGATTCGCCCTCACTTGCTGTCATGACGGTGGAGATTCACACTCACTTCCTGTCATTAAAGTGAAGATTGGCCCTCTCTTCCTGTCATGACTGGATATTGGCCCTCACTTCCCGTCATGACGGGAGATTCGCCCTCACTTCCTGTCACGACACGGGAGATTCGCCCTCACTTCCTGTCACGACACGGGAGATTCGCCCTCACTTCCTGTCATGACGGGATATTGGCCCTCACTTCCTGTTATGACGGGATATTGGCCCTCACTTCCTGTCATATCGGGACCTCTATCCCAAAAGCAACTGCCTACAAAATATTAGCTGAAGTTTGGCTTCAATTTGCTAGTGTATCTAAATCTGCTAGTACATCCAAAACCCCCCCCCCCCCCCCGCCAGACTGACAATGCTGATGTCCAAAAGTGCCCCCTGTGCTCCTTCATCCAGAGTGGGGGGGGGCTCTAAATACAGGAGGTGTGTTACTGGCCAGATCACCAGGTGAAAACAGAGGGGGGGGGGGGGGAGACTAAAAAAATAAAATGAATGCAGCCGCTGTTCTATCAGATTCTGACGTACGGACTAGAACAATGGACTGCGCATGCGCCATGCATTCCAACATGGCCGCTGTGCATTGCAATACTTTTCCTAATGTGACAGAACACAAAGCAGAGGACATCTTCCTACACCCACACAAGTCCTGAATTCTACATTTATTTTAGCAATAAACTCTCCTTATAGACTGACATAGACACCGCGACCGAGTCAAATACCCCATTCTACTCTGCACAATCTCCAGGCACCCCATTCTATTCTGCACAATCTCCAGGCACCCCATTCTACTCTGCACAATCTCCAGGCACCCCATTCTATTCTGCACAATCTCGAGGCACCCCATTCTATTCTGCACAATCTCGAGGCACCCCATTCTATTCTGCACAATCTCCAGGCACCCCATTCTATTCTGCACAATCTCCAGGCACCCCATTCTATTCTACACAATCTCCAGGCACCCCATTCTATTCTACACAATCTCCAGGCCCCCCATTCTATTCTGCACAATCTCCAGGCACCCCATTCTATTCTGCACAATCTCCAGGCACCCCATTCTATTCTGCACAATCTCCAGGCACCCCATTCTATTCTGCACAATCTCCAGGCCCCCCATTCTATTCTGCACAATCTCGAGGCACCCCATTCTATTCTGCACAATCTCCAGGCACCCCATTCTATTCTGCACACTCTCCAGGCCCCCCATTCTATTCTGCACAATCTCCAGGCACCCCATTCTATTCTGCACAATCTCCAGGCACCCCATTCTATTCTGCACAATCTCCAGGCCCCCCATTCTATTCTGCACAATCTCGAGGCACCCCATTCTATTCTACACAATCTCCAGGCACCCCATTCTATTCTGCACAATCTCGAGGCACCCCATTCTATTCTGCACAATCTCCAGGCACCCCATTCTATTCTGCACAATCTCCAGGCACCCCATTCTATTCTGCACAATCTCCAGGCACCCCATTCTATTCTGCACAATCTCCAGGCACCCCATTCTATTCTGCACAATCTCGAGGCACCCCATTCTATTCTGCACAATCTCGAGGCACCCCATTCTATTCTGCACAATCTCCAGGCACCCCATTCTATTCTGCACAATCTCCAGGCCCCCCATTCTATTCTGCACAATCTCGAGGCACCCCATTCTATTCTGCACAATCTCCAGGCACCCCATTCTATTCTGCACAATCTCCAGGCACCCCATTCTATTCTGCACAATCTCCAGGCACCCCATTCTATTCTGCACAATCTCCAGGCACCCCATTCTATTTTGCACAATCTCCAGGCCCCCCATTCTATTCTGCACAATCTCGGGGCACCCCATTCTATTCTGCACAATCTCCAGGCCCCCCATTCTATTCTACACAATCTCCAGGCACTCCATTCTACTCTGCACAATCTCGATGCACCTCATTCTATTCTGAAATATCTCCAGGCACCCCATTCTATTCTGCACAATCTCCAGGCACCCCATTCTATTCTGCACAATCTCCAGGCACCCCATTCTATTCTGCACAATCTCCAGGCACCCCATTCTATTCTGCACAATCTCGAGGCACCCCATTCTATTCTGCACAATCTCCAGGCTCCCCATTCTATTCTGCACAATCTCGAGGCACCCCATTCTATTCTGCACAATCTCGAGGCACCCCATTCTATTCTGCACAATCTCTTCTTCTACTTGCTAATGTGACCCCAGTGCTGATGGAGAGGGGAAGAGGAGGAGCAAAACAAGGATTTGATGCAAGCACCTGTCATTCTTCTTATCAACCAGTGATGTCATTGATTGTCAGGATGCCATTGGCTTGACCCACATGGTGCCCAGGATTGTAATGCTGCAATGTTAAAACCTGTTTCAATTTGTTGCAATTTTTAGGCATTTTGCCAAGGTACCCCTGAAGAACCCAGCAGGCACGCCTGGGCCACCGCCGCACCCTGGTTGAAAAAGGCTGGTATACCGTATGACATTTTTGGCTTTGGGTTGGATACCGCTTTAATAATTATACCAGCCTTTATCAACCTTTTCAACACAGAGGAAGCCTAGAAATACATTTCTGGTCTCGGGGAACTTCTTGCTAAAAATGAAAAATCTACAACTCATGAGAGACAGACGTTGCCCATTGCTCAAGGAACCCCCAGCAACCTCAGGAGGAACCCTAGGCTTCCATGGAACCCTGGTTAACAAACCCTGACTTATACCATTATTTGAGGTTCTCACTTGCACTTGTTTGAATTTTTATGCATTGTATGTGTAGCACTACTCCCTTGGGAGCTGCTTGAAGTGGGTTCCCCTGAGTTACCCATAGCAGCAACATGCACATCCTTAGTACTTTAGGTTCTTGGCTCAGTCAGAAAACAGTCCACAGGAATTCATTTTTTTGTTGTTTATTGTAGAACTTGGGATAGGAGAAGGGATGAGTGGGATACTCCAACTAGATGAACTATGCACAACTTGAGGACTTCTAGCAATGATGAATGCGGCAAGGCCGCTGCTACACCTTGCCACAGTAGTGAAGTATGAGATAAGCAAACTATACAGTGAATCACTCTTCAGGGCCCCGCTTGGTACCCCCTGTGACAGAACCCACTGTCACTGTGTGTTTTGGAGGGGACTGTGCGCAAGCCTCCTACCGACAGACTATGGGCCAGAAGATACTGGAGACCTGGGGACATGCTGGCATTGAGTTAATGTAATGTAATGCTACAGCCCTTCTCCCCCACCCCGCCCCCTCCTCCTGTTTCTGTGTCTAATTGTGTGGATTCATGACACATAGACAATGGTCTGGACTGGAGACATCTCTCTGCAGGGGGTGTGTATTGAGAGACTGCCTGTTTACCATAAGCTCATTAGGTTATCTGTAGCCTGTTTCAATGTACAAATGTTCAGTTCCCATTGGTTGTTCCTTGTCCCCTTCCCCCCTTTGGCAAGGCTAAGGGGAGTGTACCATAACTGTGTGTAAAACTGTATGTCTTGGAATTTAATAAACAGTTTTTAAGCTCTGCATGGTTAACCCTCAACACCTGTGTGGATTGTCTCGTGATTGAGGGGTTAAGGGCTGGGTATGGCTTCTCCGCAGGCTGTGGGTGCGTTTGGCGGACAGGAGACACAGGTCCGGCGGATGTGCCCACCTGGGGTACTAAGATCCGTTACACCCCCTTTGTCCTTACTCTTCAGGGTCACGTTTGGCACCCCCTTTTACTCTTGCTAACCATGTGAGCTGACTGTCTATCCTCTGACTTCCCTGGAGCGGTCCCCTCGGCAAGCCCCCTGGTACTCACGGACAGTGTTTTTCCCAGAGGACTCTGCCTGCAACTCCACCATCAGCTTTCCAGGATCCTTCTGGCTCAGCTCCACACCTGGCTCACCAGGCCGATTGCCTGTGACCACCTTCCTCAGACAGCAGGAGGAGAGACAGCCGTCTTCCTCCTCCTGGGACTCTGCTTCCCGCCAAAGACGCCCTGTCACATGTGCCCTTGGCTTTTATGGTCAATCCCAGGATGCACTGCAATGGTGCCTTCCCACTGGGACTGCCACAAAAGCCCTTTTGCCACTGGCCAGGTTTCCTCCACTGTCCAACAGGCTCCCCTATTGGATACAGTGGGGACACTCCCTCAGACCAAATGACTCACACCTGGACACATATAACAGGCATAACTAACAGATCAGGCTCCCCTGATAAGCAGATGGAGCATAACAATGCTTTTAACCTAGCACCTATCTAGGAGGGTGCTACATATAGGTAGGACACTGTAGCAAATTCTATTTTCGGGAAAAGGGAGAAACTGGGAATAGGTCACTGACCAGGAGTCCGCAGGAGACTTAGGAAGTAATAGGGTGGGCGTCCGCCTATTACCAAGATATCTGTTCTACGTAAATACATAAATCTTTTTTTTCCTTTTTTTTTTTTTTAACTACTTCCTGCCCGCGCTATAGCCGAAGTACGGCTACAGCGCGGGCTCTAATTTCCGGGAGGCAGTCTTTATACGGCCTCCCAGTAACAGGCTCCCCACGAGCGCGCATCGGGGAAAATCTGTGTCGGCCGTGTCCCTTGGACACAGCCAATCACAGATCGTGGTGAATGGCCAATCACAGCAGCCATTTACCATGTGATCGGACCGTGCAATGAGAGATGATCTCAAATGTAAACATATGAGATCATCTCTCATCGCCAGCTCTCCTTCCTCACACAGAGACTTCAGTGTGAGGAAGAGGAGAGCGATTCAGCGGTAAGGGGACACAGAGGAATGTAATCAGGGCACTGATCACCAGTGCCCTGATTACAGAAAAGGGGAAAAAAATCCCAAAACTGCCCACAGTGCCCGCCATCAGTGCCCACAGTCAGTGCCCATAGTGCTGCCAGTCAGTGCCCATCAGTGCCTGCTCATCGAGGCACTGATGGGCACTGACTAGCAGCACTATGGGCACTGAGTGTGGGCACTGATGGTGCTGCCCATCAGTGCTGAATAGTGCCACCCGTCAGTATCCATCAGTGCCACCCATCATTGTCACCCATCAGTGCAGCCTCTCAGTGCCCATCAGTGCCGCCTCTCAGTGCCCATCAGTGCCGCCTCTCAGTGCCCATCAGTGCCGCCTCATCAGCGCACATCAGTGAAGGAGAAAAATTTATTTTCAAAATAAGAAAAACTTTTTTTTTTTCAAAATTTTCTGTCTTTTTTCTTTTTTTTTTGTAAGAAATAAAAAACCCAGAGATGATTAAATACCACCAAAAGAAAGCTCTATTTGTGTGAAAAAAATGATAATAATTTCACATGGGTACAGTGTAGCATGACCGCGCAATTGTCATTCAAATCGTGAGAGCGCTGAAAGCTGAAAATTGGCCTGGGCAGGAAGGGGGTGAAAGGGCCTGGTAGGCAAGTGGTTAAATAAGATCTTACATTGAATACCAACTGATACATAAGACTGTTAAATAATTTTTATTATTCTAAACGCCACATATAATATTTTCTGTGCTCAGACTTCTGCAGAGGGATGTTGGACCAGGCGCAGTGATGGCGAACCTTGGCACCCCAGATGTTTCGGAACTACATTTCCCATGATGCTCAACTACACTGCAAGGTGCATGAGCATTATGGGAAATGTAGTTCCAAATATGTGCTCATGGTGCTTCCTTGTATACAGGTAAAGGAACCTTTCCAGAGAGAGAAGGACGCTGCCATTGCTGCCTTCACAGTCTGCAATTGCTAGTTGCCTGGCGCTCCAAGAAGGCGGACATGTACTAGCAATTCAACCAGAGGAAGGTCAGAGGTGTTAGCATTATATATTTCTCAGAAAAGGTTTGCTTCAGCAGTGTAGGTTCTGGTCTTCTGGGCACAGACTCGTATGGTCAGACGCAGTGTTTCCCAACCTGTGCAATGTTTCTTCTAAGAGGAGTCTGTACACAATCTAGCTCAGTAGTGGTCAATATATTAGACTTTCTGGAGCATCAGTTGTGGCCCTTGACATCCTAAGGGGGCAGTTTAGGACTCAGGATCCAAGAGCTAGTACCAAAGGGCATCAAGGTTGAGGAGTCCTCATACCTTCTAAACACAGTCCCTAAGATTTTAGGGGGGCTGTTGTGTTGCCAGTGGGATTAATAAATAACTCAGGCTTAGTGAAAATAAGACAAAAATGACCTAGCACCTGTGGTCAGTGTAAGGAATAATGCCCCATTGTTGGTGTCAACATTGGTGTCAGTGGAAGGAATAGTGCCCCATCATTGGTGTCAACATTGGTGTCAGTGGAAGGAATAGTGCCCCATCATTGGTGTCAGTGGAAGGAATAGTGCGCCATCATTGGTATCAGTGGAAGGAATAGTACCCCATCATTGGTGTCAGTGAGAGGAATAGTGCCCCATCATTGGTGTCAGTGAGAGGAATAGTACCCCATCATTGGTGTCAGTGAGAGGAATAGTGCCCCATCATTGGTATCAGTGGGAGGAATAGTGCCCCATCATTGGAGTCAGTGTGAGGAATAGTGGCCCATCATTGGTGTCATTGGAAGGGATAGTGTCCCATCATTGGTATTAGTGGGAGAAATGGAGCCCCATCATTGGAGTCAGTGTGAGGAATATTGCCCCATCATTGGTGTCATTGGAAGGGATAGTGCCCCATCTTTGGTATCAGTGGGAGGAATAGTGTCCCATCTTTGGTGTCAGTTGGAGGAATAGTGGCCCATCATTGGTGTCATTGGAAGGGATAGTGCCCCATCATTGGTATCAGTGAGAGGAATAGTGCCCCATCATTGGTATCAGTGAGAGGAATAGTGCCCCATCATTGGTATCAGTGGGAGGAATAGTGCCCCATCATTGGTATCAGTGGGAGGAATAGTGTCCCATCTTTGGTGTCAGTTGGAGGAATAGTGCCCCATCATTGGTGTCAGTGGGAGGAATAGTGCCCCATCATTGGTATCAGTGGGAGGAATAGTGCCCCATCATTGGTATCAGTGGGAGGAATAGTGCCCCATCATTGGTGTCAGTGGAAGGAATAGTACCCCATCATTTGTGTCAGTGAGAGGAATAGTGCCCCATCATTGGTGTCAGTGGGAGGAATAGTGCCCCATCATTGGTATCAGTGGGAGGAATAGTGCCCCATCATTGGTATCAGTGAGAGGAATAGTGCCCCATCATTGGTGTCAGTGGGAGGAATAGTGCCCCATCATTGGTATCAGTGGGAGGAATAGTGCCCCATCATTGGTATCAGTGAGAGGAATAGTGCCCCATCATTGGTGTCAGTGGAAGGAATAGTGCCCCATCATTGGTGTCAGTGGAAGGAATAGTGCCCCATCGTTGGTATCAGTGGGAGGAATAGTGCGCCATCATTGGTATCAGTGGAAGGAATAGTGCCCCATCGTTGGTATCAGTGGAAGGAATAGTGCCCCATCATTGGTGTCAGTGAGAGGAATAGTGCCCCATCATTGGTGTCAGTGATAGGAATAGTGCCCCATCATTGGTGTCAGTGGGAGGAATAGTGCCCCATCATTGGTGTCAGTGGGAGGAATAGTGCCCCATCATTGGTGTCAGTGGAAGGAATAGTGCCCCATCATTGGTATCAGTGGAAGGAATAGTGCCCCATCGTTGGTATCAGTGGAAGGAATAGTGCCCCATCATTGGTGTCAGTGGAAGGAATAGTGCCCCATCATTGGTGTCAGTGAGAGGAATAGTGCCCCATCATTGGTGTCAGTGATAGGAATAGTGCCCCATCATTGGTGTCAGTGGGAGGAATAGTGCCCCATCATTGGTGTCAGTGGGAGGAATAGTGCCTCATCATTGGTATCAGTGGGAGGAATAGTGCTCAATCAGTGGGGGGTAATTGTGCTCCATCACTGGTATTAGTGGGAGGAATAGTTCACCATTTCCGATGTCATTGGAAAAATTGGTGCCCCAACGGCTGGATAATTACAGGTTAGGGGCTGCAGTTTGGGGATCACTGGTCTCTGTGGTAAATAGAAGTTCTTGCTGTCATTCAAGCAGGCCTGATGCCTAGGCTTAACCTAAACTTGTCTCTGGGACAGGAAATGATGCATAATCTTCTCATGGGGACACAAAAAAAAAAAGGAACCTGATGGAGCTTCCAATCCTTCTATTTTAAGCACAGAGAGTTTTGTTGTTGGTATATGACCGATCTAAAGTTTGGGAAACACAGGTCTACCATTATAGCCAGCACTGGATTGGAGGAGTAGCCAGCTCTTGTACAGCACATCGCCTTATGCTGGCTCCTGTTTGTCGTCTTCTTTGAAGTCAATACTTTTCACCATCTCAGTAATTAGCTCTTGCAGGACTTTTGATCTTTGCTTTCCCACTTCCAGGACGCTTGTGTGATCCACCGACTCCACCATCTCATACGCCTGGGCCACGCGGTTCGTGATCAGAGAGAGGCCAAACACTCGCATCCCACAATGCTTTGCAACCACCACCTCGGGGGCTGTGCTCATACCTGCAAACAAGAGGTAATTTTTACTGAAACATTCATCATAGCAAGTCAGTTGCTTAAAGGGGATCTTTGTGGGGGAGTTCTTATCTTGGACTACAAAATGATTAAAGTTTATGATGTGGAGATCTGAGACTGGAATTAGTTTAGCAAAAAATAAAAAAACTGGGCAGGGCTGACACCATTTAAATAAAAACTGTGTGTTGTCAGAAGATCAAAAGTCATTTCCCTGTATTTGCAGCGTCTTTAACCGGTTGCCGACCGCCGCAAGTACATATACTGCGGTCGTCAGCCCCGGCCAGGCAAAGTGACGTACCGGTACTTCACTAGCCTGGAAGCCAATAGCGGGTGGGCGCATGCCGCTGGAGGTGCGCTCCCGCCTCGGCTCGTTCACGGACACCTCCGTGCGTGTGACCGGCGGACCCGATGTCCGCCGGTCACTGGTGATCGTCTGCTGTGAAGGGAGAAAGGCAGGCGGCTAATGTAAACAAAGCCACCTGTCATTCTCCCCTGTGTAAAAGCACAGATCATACGGTCCTGCTATGTAGGGCACGCCCCTAGGGACACACTTAACCCCTCCCTCTCAAATAAAGTTAACCCCTTCTCTGCCAGTGTCATTTTAACAGTAACAGTGCATATGTATAGCACTGATTACTGTAGTAATGTCACTGGTAACCCCAAAAGTGTCAAAAATGTCAGTCAAGGGTCCGATCTGTCCGCCGCAATGTCGCAGTCCCGCAAAAAAAAATCGCAGATCGCCGCCATTACTCGTTAAAAAAAAACAACAAAAATCTTTCCCTTTGTTAGTAAACGCAATAACTTTTGCGCAAACCAATCAAAATACGCTTATTGCAATTTTTTTTTTTTTACCAAACATATGTAGCATAAAACAAATTGGCCAAAAATGTAAAAAAAATTTGATTTTTACATTTTTTTGGGAATTTCATATAAAAAAAGTGAAAAATATTGTTATTTTTGCAAAATTGACGCTCTTTTTTTTGTTTATAGCGCATGATCAAAAAATCGCACAGGTGATCAAATACCACCAAAACAAAGCTCTGTTTGTGGGGAAAAAAAGGACGTCAAATTTGTTTAGGTACAGCGTCGCTCGACCGCGCAATTGTCCGTTAAAGTCACGCAGTGCCAAATCGCAAAATAGGCCCTGGTCAGGAAGGGGGTAAAATCTTCCGGGGCTTAAGTGGTTAAAGGATAAAACTAGGGAAAAGGTGCATGCATTGCAGAGATGCACTGTATGTGTTTTTATTTTGCCCTGACATACACAATCTCCTGTCTTTTCATGGAATACTGTCTATTTAAATTGTGACCATGATCCTCCTATGGCAGCTGCTCCTCTTTCAAAATATATAGGGGGCATTGACCATTTCAGGTGCGCAATGTTTATAAAGTTCAGCCTTGACAGGTATCTGTCTGAGCAAAATGACCATAGATGTGTCACAACAGACACAAGACTACGGCCGGCCGCTGATCTCACTGATACCGCTATCTGTGGATCCTGTGATAGGACAGGGAAGAATACCTTATTCCACTATTATGGTTTCTCCTGAAATAAGTCGGTACCAGAGCCATCCGCATTATGTCTTCCTTGCCCCTCTGCAGGGGCTAAACAGGAGCAATCAGTCAAGCTGAGCATTTGTGTTCAGAGGCAGGCCAGCAAACACTGGGGCCTGAGGGTGGAAAGGCCGTGCCTGCAGGGCCCTATTGTGTCTACGGGCACCTTTTCAGGGTAGTTGAGCACAAATTGACTACAGGCGGTCCTCAGGTTACAAACAAGAAAGGGGTCTTTAGACTTGTTTTTAACCACTTAAGCCCCGGAGGATTTTCCTGCTCAAAGACCAAGCCCTATTTTGCGATTCGGCACTGCGTGACTTTAACGGACAATTGCGCGGTCGTGCGACGCTGTACCCAAATAAAATTTACGTCCTTTTTTCCCCACAAACAGAGCTTTCTTTTGGTGGTATTTGATCACCTGTGCAATTTTTATTTTTTTGCGCTATAAACAAAAAAAAGTGTAAATTTTGAAAAAATAACAATATTTTTCACATTTTTTTATATGAAATTCCCCCAAAAAATGTAAAAATCAAAATTTTTTAACATTTTAGGCTAATTTGTTTTCTGCTACATATTTTTGGTAAAAAAAAAAAAAAATCGCAATAAGCGTATTTTGATTGGTTTGCACAAAAGTTATTGCGTTAACCACTTAAGCCCCAGAAGATTTTACCCCCTTCCTGACCAGGGGGTATTTTGCGATTCGGCACTGCGTGACTTTAACGGACAATTGCGCGGTCGTGCGACGCTGTATCTAAATGAATTTGGCATCCTTTTTTTTCCCCACAAACAGAGCTTTCTTTTGGTGGTATTTGATCACCTGTGCGATTTTTATTATTTTTGCGCTATAAACAAAAAAAGAGCGTAAATTTTGCAAAAATAGCAATATTTTTCACATTTTTTTATATGAAATTCCCCCCAAAAAAATGTAAAAATCTAAATGTTTTAACATTTTCGGCCAATTTGTTTTATGCTACATATGTTTGGTAAAAAAAAAAATCGCAAAAAGCGTATTTTGATTGGTTTGCGCAAAAGTTATCGCGTTTACTAACAAAGGGCAAGATTTTTGTCATTTTTGTTGTTTTTTTTTTTTTAACGCGTAATGGCGGCGATCTGCGATTTTTTTTGCGGTACTGCGACATTGCGGCGGACAAATCGGACCCTTGACTGACATTTTTGACACTTTTGGGGTTACTGCAGTAATCAGTGCTATACATATGCACTGTTACTGCAAAATTACACTGGCAGTGAAGGGGTTAACTTTATTTGAGAGGGAGGGGCTGTGTGTGTCCCTAGGGGCGTGATTCTAACTGTGATTGGCTGTCTGTTGAGCTGTAGAAACAGTGATCAACGGTTCTACATAGTAGAATCGTGTGATCACAGTTTCTACACAGGGGAGAATGACAGGCGGCTTGTTTACACAAGCTGCCTGACTTTCTCCCTCTGCAGCGGCGATCGCAGAGTGACCGGCAGACATCGGGTCCGCCGGTCACATGCGCGGGGGGGTCCGAGACCACGTCGCTTTGCCGAGCCCTACGTCGCTTTGCCTGTGAGGGGCTGACTGCCGACGTAGATAGTCGTGCGGCGGTCGGCAAGTGGTTAAAGAGGTTGTAAACTTAAAAAAAAAATTTATAAAAAAGAGAAAAACCTGAAAGACAAAGGCATAATGAGCTAGTGTGCATTGCATACTAGCTCATTACGAAATACTTACCTTAGAACGAAGCCCCTGCAGTGCCGCCCGCTCACCGGTAACACGGCAGACATGTCCGGCTGTCCTGCTTCCTAGTTCGCGTCTTCCGGCCATCTGATTGGCTGGAGGTGCGATGACATCACTCCTGCGCATGCGTGCGGGAGCCGCCGTTCACGATGGACACAGCAGGAGCCAATCAGCAGGTCTGGCGGACATGATATCCGCCGGGACCCACCAACCTTTCAGGAGAAAGGCAGACCGCCGTTCTGTGGGAGGGGAATGTGGTTATCCTGTGTTCCTGCTAAGCAGGAACATAGATCTTTACACTCCCCCAAAGCACATCTCCCACAGTTAGTAATCACTCCCAGGGAACACAGTTACCCCTTTGATCGCCCCTGATGTTACCCCTTCCCTGCCAGTGTCATTAGTACAGCAACAGTGCATATTTTTAGCACTGATAACTGTATTGGTGTCACTCGTCCCCATAAAGTGTCAAAAGTACCAGTTAGGTGTCCAGTTAGCAGTCCCACTATAAGTCGCTGATCGCTGCCATTACTAGTAAAAAAATAAATAAAAATATACCATAGTTTGTAGGTGCTATAACTTTTGCGAAAACCAATCAATATACACGTATTGGGATTTTTTTTTACCAAAAATATGTAGCAGAATACATATTGGCCTAAATTGATAAAGAAATTTGATTTTTTAAATTTTTTTATTGGGAATGTTTTATAGCAGAAAGTAAAACATTGTTTTTTTTTCTTTCAAAATGTTCGGTCTTTTTTGTATATAGCACAAAAAATAAAAACTGCATAGGTTCCGCGCAATTGTCAGTTAAAGTAATGCAGAGCCGTATAGCAAAAAAATGGCCTGGTCATGAAGGGGGGTAAATCTTTCGGAGCTGAAGTAGTTAATGTCTGCTGTAATCCAAACTCACCCACAGCATCAGCGCCCAGCCGCTGCAAGAATCTGGCTTCTGCGACCGACTCAAAGTTTGGTCCCCCTACCATGCAATACACCCCTTCATGGGTGAACTCTGCGTGGCCGAGGCGGCGACTGATTTCCAAGGCTGTGGAGCGCAGGCCCTGATCGTATGTGTCCCAGAGGGAAGGAAAGCGAGGACCGAACCTGCAACACAAAAAAGGAATATTACTTCTTTTCATTTATTAAATGCAGAACATTCCAGATCCAGACATGTTCTATAAAAAAACAGACATCAGAAAGTCCCCTTAACCACTCCTGTACTGGAAGGTTTTACCCCCTTAATGACCAGGCCATTTTTTGCGATTCGGCACTGCGTTACTTTAACAGACAATTGCGCGGTCGTGCGACGCTGTACCCAAATACAATTGATTTTCTTTTTTTTCCCACAAACAGAGCTTTCTTTTGGTGGTATTTGATCACCTCTGTGATTTTTATTTTTTGCACTACAGAATAAGAAGAGATACTGAGAATAACACCCAGCATACAGGACAGGAGAAGTGGTACTGTGCAGAGTCTATACATACAGAATGAGAAGAGATACTGAGAATAACACCCAGCATACAGGAGAAGAGAAGTGGTACTGTGCAGAGTCCATACATACAGAATGAGAAGAGATACTGAGAATTACACCCAGTATACAGGACAAGAGAAGTGGTACTGTGCAGAGTCCATACATACAGAATAAGAACAGATACTGAGAATTACACCCAATATACAGGACAAGAGAAGTGGTACTGTGCAGAGTCTATAAATACAGAATAAGGACAGATACTGAGAATAACACCCAGCATACAGGAGAAGAGAAGTGGTACTGTGCAGAGTCCATACATACAGAATGAGAAGAGATACTGAGAATTACACCCAGCATACAGGAGAAGAGAAGTGGTACTGTGCATAGTCCATGCATACAGAATAAGAAGAGATACTGAGAATTACACCCAGCATACAGGAGAAGAGAAGTGGTACTGTGCAGAGTCCATACATACAGAATGAGAAGAGATACTGAGAATTACACCCAGCATACAGGACAAGAGAAGTGGTACTGTGCAGAGTCCATACATACAGAATGAGAAGAGATACTGAGAATTACACCCAGCATACAGGAGAAGAGAAGTGGTACTGTGCAGAGTCCATACATACAGAATAAGGACAGATACTGAGAATTACACCCAATATACAGGACAAGAGAAGTGGTACTGTGCAGAGTCTATAAATACAGAATAAGGACAGATACTGAGAATAACACCCAGCATACAGGAGAAGAGAAGTGGTACTGTGCAGAGTCCATACATACAGAATGAGAAGAGATACTGAGAATTACACCCGGCATATAGGAGAAGAGAAGTGGTACTGTGCAGAGTCCATACATACAGAATGAGAAGAGATACTGAGAATTACACCCAGCATACAGGACAAGAGAAGTGGTACTGTGCAGAATCCATACATACAGAATAAGGACAGATACTGAGAATTACACCCAGCATACAGGAGAAGAGAAGTGGTACTGTGCAGAGTCCATACATACAGAATGAGAACAGATACTGAGAATTACACCCAGCATACAAGAGAAGAGAAGTGGTACTGTGCAGAGTCCATACATACAGAATGAGAACAGATACTGAGAATTACACCCAGCATACAAGAGAAGAGAAGTGGTACTGTGCAGAGTCCATACATACAGAATAAGAACAGATACTGAGAATTACACCCAGCATAAAGGAGAAGAGAAGTGGTACTGTGCAGAGTCCATACATACAGAATGAGAAGAGATACTGAGAATTACACCCGGCATACAGGATAACAGAAGTGGTACTGTGCAGAGTCCATACATACAGAATGAGAACAGATACTGAGAATTACACCCAGCATACAAGAGAAGAGAAGTGGTACTGTGCAGAATCCATACATACAGAATAAGGACAGATACTGAGAATTACACCCAGCACACAGGAGAAGAGAAGTGGTACTGTGCAGAATCCATACATACAGAATAAGAACAGATACTGAGAATTACACCCAGCATACAGGAGGAGAGAAGTAGTACTGTGCACAGTCCATACATACAGAATGAGAAGAAATACTAAGAAGTACACCCGACATACAGAAAACTACAGCGGCCGAAGATTAAAAAGGAAAGGTAATTTGTAATAACATTCAATAACAATATGACTTGTTTTGCAATTGTATACACTATATTGTTTTTTCGTTATTTGCTATTTTTTTCCCCCATGAAAGTGGAGTTACCCTTTAACCACTTGCCGACCGCCCGCCGCAAATTAACTACGGCAGGATGGCTCGGTTGCACGAACTGACGTATGGGTACGTTGGTTTGCGGGGAGCGCCGCCCCCACTAGGCAGCGGGGATTCCTATCCACAGGGCCGGCGGCAATCGTGACACCCGTGATCGCTCCCCGATGAGAAGGACGGTCTGCTGTTGTAAACACAGCTAACCGTTGTTCGCTCTGAAATGATTACAGAGCGCCTGTGATCCTCCTATTTCGGCTCACAGGTCTCTATGATCATTTCACAAGTCCCTCCCCCATACAGTTAGAAAACACTCCCCTAGACTCACACTTAACCCTTTGATCACCCCTGGGTTAACCCCTTTCCTGCCAATGTTAATATTAAAGTAACAGTGCATATTTTTAGCACTGATTACTGTAGTAATGTCACTGGTCCCCCCAAAAGTGTCAAAAATGTCAGTTAGGGGTCCGATCTGTCTGCCACAATGTCGCAGTCCCGCTAAAAATCGCTGATCGCCGCCATTACTAGTAAAAATAAAATTTTAAAAAATGACAAATCTTTCCCCTAGTTTGTAGACTCGATAACTTTTGCGCAAACCAATCAAAATACGCTTATTGGGATTTTTTTTACCAAAAATACGTAGCAGAATACAAATTGGCCTCAAAGGATGAAAAAATTTAGATTTTCACATTTTTTTTTTGGGAATGTTATATAGCAGAATGTGAAAAATATTGTTTTTTTTTTTTTCAGAATTGTCGCTCTTTTTTTTGTTTATAGCTCAATAAATAAAAGTGTGAAAGGGGCCTTAGTGTTCATTCACCCTAGTCCGACTTGTCAGGCGACTTGGTAAGCCTGACAAGTCACGCACTGTCGCGGTCCATTGACTGGTACAGGAGCCATTCTAATAGGAGCGACACAAGTCGCTCCGACTTATAAAAAGGTTCCTGTACTACTTCGGGGCGACCTGGAGGCGACTTGCATAGACATTCATTTTATGAAGTCCGTGCAAGTCGCGCCGAAGTCGCGCTGCACGCGACTTCCCAGGTCGCCCCCTAAGTCGGAGCAACGTAGTGTGAACCGAGCCTTACACTCCCTGAGACTAAATAGTTTATTTTGTATGCTGGGATCACCATTGAGGTATTTGTAAATTGCTATCATGTCCCCTCTCAGGCGTCTCTTCTCCAGGGAGAATAAATTTAGTGCTTGTAGTCGCTCCTCCAATCCCCTCATTCATTTAGTTGCCTTTCTTTGGACTCTCTCCAGCTGCAGCACATCCCTCCTGAGGACTGACGACCAGAACTGGACAGAATACTCCAGATGTGGCCGGACCAGAGTTTTATAAAGTGGTAGGATTATAGATTTATCTCTGGTGTATATCCCCTTTTTTATGCATGCCAATATTTACGCAGCGCTTTACATATAAATTGCACATTCACATCAGATAAGAAATATAAACTATTACACTACATACAAAGTATCATCCACTGCCCAATGCATTTATAATGGAAGCAAAACAGCCCTTCTCTCTAGAATATTCCTCACCTCTCGTCGTTTGGCCCTCTCAGGGGGTTTAGGGCAGCCAATCCCGGCATATTGATGTGATCTCGGATAATCATGAGGTCCCCTGGGCTGTACGTCTCACATAGTGACCCCGCAGCGTTTGTCACCATCAGGACCTTGACCCCCAGAAGCTTAAACACTCGGATGGGGAGAGTAACCTGAAAAGACATTGTCAGAATGACGGCGACCAATGGGGTAAAAGGTGTGCCGTCCAAGGCTGTACATCCTATACAAAACACAGATAAGAGTTAGCCTTGCGTTCATGAACTGGAGTGAGCCATTACAGGAATCCCATACACTATACAGGACCAGAGACTGCCCAGTACTGACCCTTCATAAATGCTGGAGTTCTAATATACAGAAAAAGAGATCTGATACTGTGCAAAATTACATAATCTCTATGTTCATTTATATAGAACAGGAAGAAAAACAGACCAAGCAAACAGAGCAAGAGAAGTGGTACTGTGCAGAGTCCATACATAGAGAATAAGAACAGATACTGAGAATTACACCCAGCATACAGGAGAAGAGAAGTGGTACTGTGCATAGTCCATGCATACAGAATAAGAAGAGATACTGAGAATTACACCCAGCATACAGGAGAAGAGAAGTGGTACTGTGCAGAGTCCATACATACAGAATGAGAACAGATACTGAGAATTACACCCAGCATACAGGAGGAGAGAAGTAGTACTGTGCAGAGTCCATACATGCAGATATTGAGAATCACACCCAGCACACAGGAAAAGAGAAGTGGTACTGGGAATTACAACCAGCATACAGGAGGAGAGAAGTGGTACTGTGCAGAGTCCATACATACAGAATGAGAACAGATACTGAGAATTACACCCAGCATACAGGAGGAGAGAAGGAAGTGGTACTGTGCAGAATCCATACATACAGATATTGAGAATCACACCCAGCACACAGGAGAAGAGAAGAGGTACTGTGCAGAGTCCATGCATACAGAATAAGGACAGATACAGAGAATTACAACCAGCATACAGGAGGAGAAAAGTGGTACTGTGCAGTGTCCATGCATACAGATATTGAGAATTACACCCAGCATACAGGAGAAGAGAAGTGGTACTGTGCAGAGTCCATACATACAGAATGAGAACAGATACTGAGAATTACACCCAGCATACAGGAGAAGAGAAGTGGTACTGTGCAGAGTCCATACATACAGAATAAGAACAGATACTGAGAATTACATCCACAGGGTCGGTCACACTGTGGCTGATGGTACACTGCTCTCTAGGCACTGACAGTTAGGAACTTTGTAGCAGTGCAGTTGGTATTGAAGTAAGAAGTAGGCGGCACAGTACAAGGGATGTAATTCTCAGATAGAATATCCAGGGTCAGTTATTCTCCTGTCACATGTGTACATCCCAAACTCTTACTTTCCACAGCGGATATCCTTCGTAGACATGGAAGCGGCCTTTCATAACAACGCATGATTTGCCTTGAAGGATTCCAAACACCAGCTGTCCTGAATGCCCAACCACTGGAATGACAGAGAATACAGAATAATAAGAGGTCTTAGTAAATAAGAGGCAGTGACACAGGTCAAATGAAGAATTGGAGGAAGTGGCCATTTTATTTGGAGAATGAGCAGAGAATGTCCATTTTTGTGAAGCTTTCAAAGCAACCATTGGGGGAGATTTACTAAAACTTGAGCACTGTGCATGGTAGCCAATCAGCTTCTAACGTCGAAGAACAGAGAGGACTAGCCGCTCAGGTGAAGGAGCTCCAACAATCAGAGGTGTCAGATCCGGAATCTCAGTATAGCAACACACACACAGGGCGAAGGCCCGCATTCCGATTTGAAAAAATGAATTAATATTTCTTCACATCTGGTGGTTCCATAAGACAGACACATGACATCCAGGAGACAGATCACAAAGGTTGAAGCCTTTCACGAAATTATATTTGCTTAATCATAACCATAATGGTTTAAGCGATTAAGCGAATATAATTTCATCCTGTATGTGTGCAGCTTCTAACGCCAGCTTGTTCAATTAAGCTTTGACAATAAAACCTGGAAGCTGATTGGTTTCAGCAGAGCAGCACCATTGTGTGCAGTGAATTGGTGGAAGCTGACATTTTTTTATGGACTATTTTAACCACTTGCCGTCTGCTCACGTTGAGCCTACTGCGGCAAAGTGGTTCGTTATCGTCTGGCGACGTAGACCTACATCGCCAGACACTCCCCTTTCTCGGCGGCGCGCGCGCCGCCAGAGCCTCACTCCCGCTGTGTTTAGTCACAGCGGGAGTCGGGCCAGGGGAGGAGCAGCGGCGATCGCCTCTGCTCTTCCCTGATCGCCAGGCAATCGAGTGTGGAGATCCGCCTGCTTGTGTAAACACAAGCGGGCGGATCTCCTAAGTGACAAGGAGGGTCAGATTGCAGGGTTCAGCATAGTTGAACCCTCGATCTGTTCTTGTGTCACTCAGTCACCTCCCCCCACACACGTCAGTAAGCAGCAGGCATACATTAACCCCTCCCTCTCCAATAAAATTAACCCCTTCCCTGCCAGTGTCATTTTTACAGTAACAGTGCATATATATAGCACTGATTACTGCAGTAATGTCACTGGTACCCCCAAAAGTGTCAAAAATGTCAGTCAAGGGTCCGATCTGTCCGCCGCAATGTCGCAGTCCCGCAAAAAAATCGCAGATCGCCGCCATTACGCGTTAAAAAAAAAAACACCAAAAATGACATAAATCTTTCCCTTTGTTAGTAAACGCAATAACTTTTGCGCAAACCAATCAAAATACGCTTATTGTGATTTTTTTTAAAAAATTTGATTTTTACATTTTTTTGGGGGGAATTTCATATAAAAAAATGTTAAAAATATTGTTATTTTTTCAAAATAAACGCTCTTTTTTTTGTTTATAGCGCAAAAAGTAAAAATCGCACAGGTGATCAAATACCACCAAAACGCACGACCGCGCAATTGTCAGTTAAATTCGCACAGTGCCGAATCGCAAAAAGTGGCCCAGACGCAAGACAGCAAAATCCTCCGGTGGTAAAGTGGTTAAAAAGCAGCCATTTTTTTGTGGAGAATTTTACAAGCGGCCATTCTCTGTAGAGATTTTTATAATTTGGTCATATTGTAGAAGCCCCCACATACCTGTGCTCGTAGGGAAGTGTGGGATTTGGCTGTAGTCGAAGGTCTTTGCATCAGTCAATGTATCAGCGAGAAGCCCCAGACCGGAGCCGCAGATGATGGCCATCACGGGAGGGGACTGCACACGGTCCAAGAGCCAACGAGCTGTCTCCTCGCAGTCCTCATACCTGTCCGAGTAATGGAAACTACTGTGAGTCAGACAATGTTTTTTGGGGGTTTTAAGCTAAAAAGATACATACAGTACATGGTCAACCACAGGGGAGGACTGGGCCAGGGGGCAGGGGGGCAATTGCCCTGTAAAAAGGCTGCACTGCTTCTGCCACAGACATGCCTAAAGGATTCCTGGTGAAGAGAAGTAAAAAATCTCTGCCACTGACCTACTGAGTGCGGGATGAAGACAAGGCCTCCCCCCCAGCATGGATGGTGTAAACTGTGTTTGAGCAGAGGCCGGTTCCATGCCCCACTTGAGACTCTTCTACCCTGGCCAGCCCCAACCGAGCTGTCCCAGCCCCCTCTTGGTTAGGTTGGGAACCCAGATTCAGCCGGTAAGTAGAGAATACCTGGAGCAGGGTTTTAGCCTGGAATGGGGGTCAGAAGGAAGACGGGAAGAGGGAGAGTGGGAGGGGGATCGAGTCGCTGCACCATGGGCCTCTGGTTTGTACTTGTCCCTTGGGCTTAGGGTTGCCAGTCTGCCCCTGGTCAACCAGTAGGGCAAAGGATTCCAATGGTTTGTAACAACAACATTGCAGAAATACACACAGCAGTGCGAATGGTTGGTTCTGGGATGGAAGAGAGAGGTTGAGGGAGGCTAGGCAGAGGAATTGACATTGTGAGGGGAAGGTCAAGGTGAAACCTAAGGTGTTAGGTGGGAGTATATAGAAGGATTGGGAGTTTCTGAAGTAGGGATCCCAGGGGATTGCTAGAACCATTGGGGTAAGGGGAGGAAGCAGGGGCAAGAAAGTGGGGGGGGGGGGTTGGTGGCTAGAAGTAAAGTAGGGATAAGAAGGGGTGTTAAAGGAAGGAGAGAGGGTACCTAGGAAGGAGGGGGAAAGGGGAGGAGAGAGAAAGGAAGAGTTAGGTGTGAGAACTTGGGAGTCACCCAGTACGTAGACTGAAAGTAAAGAACATTGGCAATTGGTAAGTCTAGAACAGTGGTCCTCAAACTGCTGCCATGGGGCCCGATGCAGCCCTTTGCTTGCCTTTTATCGGCCCTTGAGACATTATTTCTACCACTGACAGTGGGGCACTATTCCCGCCACTGACACCAACAATGGGGCACTATTCCATCCACTGACACCAGCGATGGGACACTACTTCACCCACTGACACCAGCGATGGGACACTATTCCACCCACTGACACCAACGATGGGACACTACTTCACCCACTGACACCAGCGATGGTACACTATTTCATCCACTGACACCAACGATGGGACACTACTTCACCCACTGACACCAGCGATAGGACACTATTCCACCCACTGACACCAGCGATGGGACACTATTCCACCCACTGACACCAGCGATGGGACTCTATTCCACCCACTGACACCAGCGATAGGACACTATTCCACCCACTGACATCAGCGATGGGACACTATTCCACCTACTGACACCAGCGATGGGATACTATTCCTCCCACTGACACCAACGATGGGATACTATTCCACCCACTGACACCAACGATGGGACACTATTCCACCCACTGACACCAGCGATGGCACAAACTGTTTCTCCCCCTAATACCAAAGACTGGGCATTGTTTACTCCCACTGGGCACAGTCCGTCCCCCCTAAAGTCTGAAGGACAGTAAACTGGCCCTTTCTTCAGAAAATTTGGAGACCCCTGGTCTAGTATATGACATCCAGGGGTGTGTATAAGATAGAAGTCAGTTTCCCATTGACCATTGTGCCATTGATCCACCCCAAAGCCCACAGAGGGAGTGCTCCAAACCCTAGCGATGGTCATTTTGGGTCTTTTCGGGCTGGAAAAAGGACAGGATATATTTTTTAGGCAGTGCTTCCCGTGGGTTTTTATGAAAGTTCAAATAGAGTTGTGAGCAAATGAGGTTATAAACTCTTGTCCATAGTCTACTTACACAGCGACAAATCCACTGGGTATGTGCCATTTTACCTGGCTCAGTGCAACCCCTAAAGCATGATGTAGATGTATTTGGCCAGGCATTGGAATGCAATAACATTTGTAAAGAACTTTATAAGAATTTAACGATGAGTGGAAAAGCAGAAAGGTACGGCTTACTGTAAACTTCCAGTTCCTTAGCATCTCCTATACTCCATGCCTAGTATGAGCATACTATGTACTCTGCATGCCATGTATGTGTATATCATACCAGCAAGTCACAGCTTTATTTTCATTTGAGGATAGGATTAGTTGCTTCGGCTCTTCCTCCATTGTACAGATAACTTCTGGGCATAGGCTTGCGCAGGGGGTGTGTCAGGTGTGCCTGGGCACATCCTAATCACTCTGTTCAGTGTCGATTTCCCTTACTGCCCCCCGTGTTGCGCCCCTCTACTACAGTGCTGCCAGCTTACCTCCGAGTGCTGCAGGGGTTCAGGAGGGAGAGCGGGGAAAGGGGCTAATCAATAAGTTATTTACTGGCCCCTAAATGAACACACACACTCACTGTGTTCAATCATAACTGAAGCATAGTAAACTGTGTTTACTATGCTTCCGCTTGTGATTGAACAGGAAGCCGCTCAGCACAGAGCACTTCCCATTCATTCACTGTCTGGTGAAGCTGAGGCTGCAGAAAAAGGCATGTGTGTTTGAGCTTTGGGTTGCACACCCTGATGCAATAGGCTGCTCACACCTAAGCCTCTTTCACACTTGTGCGACCTAAAAGTTACCGCAATTTTGACTGCACTTGAAGCAATGCTTGTGTAATCTTCAGGTCTATGGACCTCAAAACGCATCAAAGTCAGACCAAAGTAGCGCAGGGACTACTTTGAAGTTGTTGCAACTTGAAGTCGCACAGATATGAACGGCACTCATTGGAAATCATGGAGTACGTCTTGTCATGCGACTCTGCAGTCCCAAGTCACAGGACAAGTCGCACAAGCATTAGTACTGCAATCTCTGCAAAAGGTAATAAATACCTGGAAGTGTAACACATGTTACTTTGTAAGCATGCACTTGAAAATTTAAAATCAGTTAAATTGGTTCAGTAACCAATGGGGACCTCTACACTACTAAAAATGACATATCGGGTCCAATGTCAGTACAGGTTGCTGTACTTATAATTGTTCTTTGCCCTCTTTTAGGCCCTTTTCCCACTTGTGCCACTTATCCTGCGATTTGAGACTGCAAAGTCGCATGACAAGTCATACTCCATTATTTGCAATGAGTAACATTCATATCTGTGCGACTTCAAGTTCCAACTTCAAAGTAGTCCCTGCACTACTTTGGGCTAATTTTAATGCGTTTTGAGGTCCAAAGACATAGGCATTGCTTCAAGTCCAGTCAAAATCGTGGCAAAATCTCGCGACTTTTAGGTCGCACAAGTGTGAAAGGGGCCTTACTGGGGAAAAAAAAAATAATCTGACAGCTTTCAGATACAAGGGGGTAAACTTACTAAAACTGGAGAGTGCAAAATCTGGTGCAGCTGTGAATGGTAGCCAATCAGATTCTAACTTCAACCTACCGCCCCCCAAGTTCACACCTGAGCGATTTTCAGCTCGTAAAACGCTCAGCTCTGAAGCTCCAAACGCCCAACAAGCAAAATCCCATTCATTTCAATGGCCCCTGTTCACATTTGAGCGTTCTGTCGCCTGAAGCAAAAACGCCAGAAGCTCAAAAAAGTACATGAGCTTCTTTCTGGCAGATTACAGGCGTTTTTGGTCTCAAAGACTTCAATAGAAACGCCTGACTTGAGCAGAAAAAATGCTCGTAACCCTCAAATAGCAGCTCTCCACCCCTAATTTCCTCTCCCCTTCCTCCCCCTAGTGCTTTCTAACAACGCCTGAAGCTGTAAAATGCATGTAATACACTTCTAAAATGCTTTCAAAAAAAGCTGCAAAAAAGCTGCAAAAAAGCTTTAAAAAAAAAAGCCCCGAAAAACGCCAGTAAATCGCTACGCTCAGGTGTGAATGGAGCCTAAAGCTGGATACACACTATACAACTTTTGTTGGCAGATTTCCTTTGAATTTGCCTTCAGCTATGCAGTGCAAGGGCCCGCCTGATTGCATACACATTGAAAGTGTTTAGATTTGATGTAATATTATACGGTTTTGGTAAATTGAAAGGAAAAAAATCTAAAGACAATTGTATAGTGTGTATGGCCCATTAGGCCCCTTTCACATGGGCTTTCCGATCTGATCCGCCTGTCAGTTTTTTAGGCGGACCTGATTGGATGCTCCATGCACCCCTATGGAGCAGCAGATGACACCCGCTGCTATCCGATTCCGATCCTGTCTGTGAAATCCAGACGGATGGAAACCCTATTTATTTTATTTCATTTATTTATTTCAGGTACTTATATAGCGCTGTCAATTTACGCAGCACTTTACATATACATTGTACATTCACATCAGTCACTGCCCTCAAGGAGCTTACAATCTAAGGTATCCATCTGTCTGGAGGATCAGATCGGATGAAAACGGATTTCATCCGATCTCCCATAGAGGAGAGTGGAGCTCTGACAGCTCCGTCTCTACAAAGTAAGCGGAAACTGAGCTGTCATCCGCCTGCTTAGCGGATCGATCCCCCACTGAGCAAAACTGAGTCCCCCAGGCGGAAAGGCCGTGTGAAAGGACCCTAAAGCTTTGACAAAACAAATCCTGGAAGCTGATTGGTTTCTATGCAGAGCTGCACCAGATTTTGCACTCTCCAGGTTTAGTAAATCAAGCGCTGTATGTCAGACAAATGCACACACAGAGCGGCTAGTTTTAGGAGGACAGGCCAAGTACTGGATTTGCTCCCAGTAAGTAATATCCACTCACCTGAGATCTTCTTTGCTCTGCATGGTCTTCTTGTCTCCCATCTGTCAGCTGCTGTTGAAATGTGATGTGGACCAGATATATAAGGATGTCTTGTATTGCCTGGGGCTGCAGTTAATGATTTGCACGGGACAGCCGGCGGTTGAGGGGGGGGGGGGGGGGGGTCAGTGGGCGTTGTGGTGTCTTCTCCCATCAGTCAGTCATGAGGTATGAGGCTGGAATTACTTCCTAGACTTGCAGTAACTGGTAACTATACTACATACCTGATAGGTTAAATACCAAGCTGGTGATGATGACCAGCATGGGATAGCAGTGCTGGAACAAGGTTCTTTATCACCTGAGACAAAAAGGTAAAATTGAACCCTATTCCCCCAAGAACCTCTGAACTACCTTAGCAGCAAAGGTCGCAGGTCCTGCCTTTTTTTGCACCATCTTCTCTTCTTTTGAAGCACCCAAAGTGGCCTCCTCTTCTTTCCACCCTTCAACTCAGACCTGTCTGATGACCTTGCAGTGAGGATTTGTTGCCTTGCTTCCGAATACTCAAGATGGACCTAAATTATTTAAGTAAAGCCCCGTACACACGTACCGAATGTCGGCTGAACGATCGGCCGTCTTTTGTCCGTTGCTGTCCTGTCGGTTGAAAAGTGCTAAAGACTGCACACGAATTTTGTCGACCAACAACAGCCGACTGCAGAAGTGATGTCATGTGATGGTTAACTTTCCGTGTGTTTTTTCTTCACTGAGCATGCCCAGTCTTGCTCATCTGCTGTTAGTCGGCCGAATTCTGTACTGACTGGCGAACAATCGGCCGTTCTGGTGACGGCCAACAAAAATTTTATAGCCTGCACACCCGATTCTGTTCGGCCGAAAAGTCGGAGTCGGTTGTCGGAAGCATCATACTAACAAGCCGACAATCGGCCGATCGTTCGGTGGCCGAATATTTACGGCCGACAATCGCTACGTGTGTACGGGCCTTTAAGCTGGATACACACTATACAATTGTCTTTAGATTTTTTCCTTTAGATTTACCAAAACCATATAATATGAGGTCAGATCTAAACACTTTCAATGTGTGTGCAATCAGGCAGGCCTTTGCACTACTGGATACTGTGTATCCAGCTTAAGGGTCCTTTCACACTGGCTTTCCGCACGGCGGACTCCTTTTTACTCAGCGGGGGATCGATCCGCCGATCCCCGCTGAGCAGGCGGATGACAGCTCCGTCTCCGCTTACTTTGTAGAGATGGATCTGTCGGAGCCCCGCTCTCCTCTATGGGGGGATCGGATGAAGATGGACCGCCTGTCCGTTTTCATCCGAACCGATCCTCCGGATGGATGGAAAATAGGGTCACCATCCGTCCGGATTTCACAGACCGGATCGGATCGGATAGCAGCGGGTGTCATTGGACATGTCAACGCTGACATCCACCGCTCCATAGGAGTGCATGGAGCATCTGATCAGCTCCGCCTGAAAAACTGACAGGGACCTGACCGGAAAGCCTGTGTGAAAGGGGCCAAAGAATAAATCGGCACATATATGAGGTGCGGGAAATGCAGTGATACCTGAGCGTTTCCCATACCTCATTCAAATCACACACCATTCATTCATTCACCATTCATTCATGCGATCTGCCACCAGTGTCAATGTGTGGGAGTAACGTGTGCGTTGGCATTTGCGCAAAAGCACGCGGGGATGGGGGTGCTTTAAATTTTTTGAATTTTATTTTATACACATTTTTTTTTTTTTTACACTTTTTTTTTTTTTGGATTAACTTCCCCTGTGACAGCATGGGCCATGACAGGTCCCCTTTTTAGGCTGCATTTAAATGTCAGCGTATGATCGCGGGCAGAACCGCCGCGGTTCCGCCCGCGATTCGGAGATTTATTGCAAATCGCGGGACGCCTAGCGTTGCCCGTTGATTTGCAATAGCCCCCCAAACGCCGAGCGATGTTGCCGCGATTTACGCCCGCCGAATCGCGGCAACATCGCGCAAACAAAATCACGGGACGCAATACGCTCCAAAGAAGCTCTTGTACTTTTTTGGAGCGTATTGCGTCGCGCGATTTTGTTTGCGCGATGTTGCCGCGATTCGGGGGGCGTAAATCGCGGCAACATCGCTCGGTGTTTGGGGGGCTATTGCAAATCAACGGGCAACGCTAGGCGTCCCGCGATTTGCAATAAATCTCCGAATCGCGGGCGGAACCGCGGCGGTTCTGCCCGCGATCATACGCTAACATGTGAATGCAGCCTTAGAGAAGTGAAAATGATTTGGTGCGCTACAATGTGTTAAGATGTTTAAATAAACAATAAACTTGTAAGGAACATTTACATATAAACAATGCAATTGTTGTGAAGTCCACCAAGTGAAAAAAAATCCAAACAAGTGCTGAGCAAAAAAGTGATAAATGTCCGTACAAATGCTGAACAAAAGAATATTAATGTCCAAACAGGTGCTGAACAAATTTCTGATTTTTTTCCAAAGAAAATTCAGGTGTAAAAAATGTGACAAATTAAACTGGTGATGAAGTGATTTCAGCAAGATTGTGACAGTTTCCCACCATCTCTTGAATATACTTCTTACCAGAGTGAAAGATAAAAAGGGCATAAATGTAATAATCGTTCCAAAGAAACCTCTGATGACACCTCAAAAACTCAGGGTGAATCAGTTATACCTTCACCGCCCACCGACCGCCGCACGAATATATACTGCGGCAGTCAGCCCCGGCCAGGCAGAGTGACGTACCGGTACGTCACTTGCCTGTCACTTCCTTGTGAGCCAATAGCGGGCGAGCGCGCGCCCGCCGCGGCTCGTTCACAGGGAAGTTAGTGCGTGTGACCGGCGGACCCGATGTCCGCCGGCCATTTGCCGATCGTCGGTACAGAGGGAGAAAGTCAGGCGGCTGATGTAAACAAGCCGCCTGTCATTCTCCCCTGTGTAGAAACAGTGATCACACGGTTCTACTATGTAGGACCGTTGATCAGTGTTCCTACACTAGTAGCCACAGCCAATCACAGTAGAAAGCACGCCCCTAGGGACACACTTAACCCCTCCCTCCCCAATAAAGTTAACCCCTTCCCTCCCAGTGTCATTTTGCAGTAACAGTGCATATGTATAGCAATGATTACTGCAGTAATGTCACTGGTACCCCCAAAAATGTCAGTCAAGGGTCCGATCTGTCCGCCGCAATGTCGCAGTACCGCAAAAAAAACCGCAGATCGCCGCCATTACGCGTTAAAAAAAACACCAAAAATGACAGAAATCTTTCCCTTAGTTAGTAAACGCAATAACTTTTGCGCAAACCAATCAAAATACACTTTTTGCAATTTTCTTTTACCAAACATATGTAGCAGAAAACAAATTGCCCAAAAATTTTAAAAAATTTTGATTTTTACATTTTTTTTGGGGGGAATTTCATATAAAAAAATGTGAAAAATATTGTTATTTTTGCAAAATTTACGCTGTTTTTTTGTTTATAGCGCAAAAGGTAAAAATCGCACAGGTGATCAAATACAGCCAAAAGAAAGCTCTGTTTGTGGGAAAAAAAGGACGTCAAATTAGTTTAGGTACAGCGTCGCATGACCGTGCAATTGTCCGTTAAAATCACGCAGTAAAAAATCGCAAAAAACCCCCTGGTCGGAATGGGGGTAAAATCTTCCGGGGCTTAAGTGGTTAACAGGTGGCCTCTTACCGGATATAAAGAAATGAAGAGCGTTTTAAATCATTCCTTTCTCCCTGTACTTGTAGTGATGGAAAGGTTTCTCCTGACACTTGCACTCGGTTTAGCATCCATAGCAATTCCACATATGAGAAAAGAGCCAGGAAGGCCACAAATAGTGCATTATCCGCAAGTAAATTTATTGTATAAGGTAAATACACTTACATTAATCTTGAAAAAAAGTGCCTGTAACAATATCGGTATCCACGGATTGTCTGCAGTACAATACCAGCGGTGTAATGAGTGGCGGCGCGGCTCCTCCTTCTTCTGACGCGGCGTTTCTCCCCAATAGGCTTCCTGTCTCCGTGGAAGCCTATTGGGGAGAAACGTCGCGTCAGAAGAAGGAGGAGCCGCGGTGGTGCAAGATGGCGGCGCAAGGGGATCTAAAGCCTGGTGAAGGATTGGCTCCAGTGAAGCTGGCAGTGCTGATCACTGTTTGAACACTCACCATCAGCCTGTCATTGCATTGTTTGGACTGAGCAGCCGCACACCTGTCATTCTAGCTGCAGCAGTCCGCAGATTCTTGCTGCTGTAATACACAGTGTGTGCTAATCGCCCATGTAAATGCACCCTAACTGAATGACATTTAGTTTGCTCCAGCACTGTGCATCATAAACATATATTCGTTTTTAAATATAAAATACCTCTTTTTATCAATCACTAATATAGGGTGACCAGATGTGACGGTACTCACCGTCACTGGGAGTGAAAGACAGATACTTAATGGTTTGAATTACTTCAAGTGGGACAGTAATATTTGTCAGCCATGTATCTCGAGAAATATGTGAGGATTATTCCTGTTTGATTCTGATCATTGAAAGAGTTAATCACATTGGCTTCTGTTCCATGTCCTTTAATGTCAGAGACAGGTTTCCCTTTTGTTTGTGTATTAAGATAATGTGTATTCCATGTACTTTAATGTAGGAGACAGACAGACTGTCATTGGCAGTCTTGTCCTATTGTCTATCTATTGAGGTATGATGTGGATTGTGTTAAGTCTGCCTGCCCCATTGTTAAATGTTAATGATCTCACTTTGTTCTGTCCAGATGGTTAGATAATTAGTTCAGGTTATTTCTGTTTCTGTATACAATTTCATCTGCATATGATAATGTAATCAGGCAGAGGGGAGTGATTGTGTACACTGTATGGGAGTGACTCTGTTTTTATTGGATAGTGAATTTCATGTCCTTTTCCCCACAAGGTCCACCTGGATGGAAACCTTGTGGGGGAAAACTGTATAAAAGAACAGCTGTACCATTAAACCTAGAGTTCTACTTCACCCTCAATCTAGAGTCCTGTCTCTTATTGGGGGGATCTGCTACAAGGGATTGCTATGCTCTTCATACTTACTTGAATAATCACTTAGCTCTTATAAGAGATTGTTCCTGTTCCTGCTTCACTCTCTGCAGAAAGAGAGGTTCACCTACTGGAACCTGGAGCCTTGTCGTAGGTCCAGGGTGGGTAGGAGACGGTGAGACCCAACCAAACTGCAGCGGTTCGTGGGGTCTGCGGTGGTTATGGTGTCTGGTGGAGTGCTTGGTGCTTCTTCCGGACCACCCGCCGCAGATATACTGCGGCAGACAGCCCCTCCTGCACGAACCAAAGTAGTCCTACGTCGGTCGCGCGCCTCCTGCTAGGGGGCGAGCGCGCGCCGCCAGTGGTGCGCTCCCACTTGGCAGCGGGGACTGCGATGCACAGGGCCAGCGGCTCCGATCGCCCCCGGCCACCCACGATCACTCCCTGCTGAGAAAGAACGGTTGTAAACACAGCTGACTGTTCTTCTCTCTGGAATGATCACAGAGTGCCTGTGATCCATTTTATATAGGATCACACGTCTCTATGATCATTTCAAAAGCCCCTCCCCCCACAGTTAGAAACACTCCCCTAGGCTTACATTTAACCCTTTGATCACCCCTGGGTTAACCCCCTTCTCTGCGAGTGTCATTATTACAGTAACAGGGCGTATTTATAGCACTGATTACTGTAGAAATGTCACTGGTCCCCCCAAAAGTGTCAAAAATGTCAGTTAGGGGTTCGATCTGTCGCAGTCCCGCTAAAAATCGCAGATCGCCGCCATTACTAGTAAAAAAAAACCAATAAAAATGACATAAATCTTTCCCGTAGTTAGTAGATGCGATAACTTTTGTGCAAACCAATAAAATATACACATATTACATTTTTTTTTTTTACCAAAAATATGTAGCAGAAAACAAATTGGCCTAAAATGTTAAAAAATATTGATTTTTAATTTTTTTTTTTTTTTTTTTTCAACAGAAACATTTTTATTGATTTTAAGAACAAGTCACAAACAAAGATACAGTGCTGTGTTCACAGTAGACAATATCATAGGCAAGCAAAAAGGCAAGGTACAACATACGCAAACAGTAACAGAAGATCTCCTGCACGGGCAACAGAGGCACAATACAGTTTGAAGGACTCCCTCCACCTCCTCACCCAGGCAGCCACACCCCCCCCAGACAGGGCCATCCACCCCCCGGAGGAACCAACAGCCATTAACAACACCAGCTAGAGGGACACAAAGTGAAGGATGACACCACCCAGTAAAGGGACCACAATCAAGAGAGAAAAGGAGGAAGGGGAAGAGAGAGGGGGGAGGAGGAGAAAGGAGAGGGGGGGGGGGAAGGGGGGAGAAAAAGGCCGAGCATATAGCAGAATGTGAAAAATATTGTTTTTTTGTTTTTTTTATGAATTGTCGCTCTTTTTTTGTGTATAGCGCGAAAAATAAAAATTGCACAGGTGATCAAATACCACCAAAAGAAAGCTCTGTTTGTCGGGAAAAAAGGACTTCAATTTAGTTTGGGTACAGCGTCGCACGACTGCGCAATTGCCTGTTAAAGTCAAGCAGTGCCAGTTAAAAAAAAAGTGGCCTGGTCATTAAGGGGCAAATCCTTCCGGTCTTAAAGTGGTTAAGGGAGATTGTACAAAGACTGTACAGTCACGTGTGTGGTGAGTTTTATACAGAAGTGCTGATGTTACCGGGAGCAGGGGTGGACTGACAACTCATGAGGCCCCCTGGGCAATCAGAGCTCATGGGCCCCCCTGTGTCCACACTCAAGCCACACAAAGCCCCACCTACAAATTGCAGCTCAGCCACATAGAGTGGGCATTTAAATATCTACCACAGCATAGCCTGCATGGAAGTTCCTGGTTTTTTTCTGTAGTGTGTAGCCTCTCATGGGACCCCCTACTGACCCTGGGCCCTCGGGCAGTGCCCTAATCCCCAAATGGTCAGTCCGCCCCTGACCGGGAGTATTAAACATTAGAGCTCTCATCAATAAGAATCCTCCATAAATATGAGTGTAAAACCCATTCTAGATAAAGAATTCAGCTTCTAATTGCTCCAGCTCTCTTCCAGAATGATCCTGTGCTCTGATTTAATTTATTTATTAAACTTCAGCTCCCACTGCGTTCCTCGTCAGGAAGGAGAAGGAGCTTGTGCCTCCAATTATAAAACACTGGCTGGATTGTTGTGTGTGCAACTTCTATTAAAGCCATACTCCAGTAAATATCCGCTTCCACGTTATAAGCGTATAATGTAATTTTGCACCTACAAGTATACAACAGGAGACGGGTTAAAGACCGTCGGCATGCTACAAGAGATGGTAAGGGAATGGGAACATGTTATAGGAGTTGTTGTAGACATGCTACATGAGGCAATCATTAGCTGGGGACACATTACATAGAATGCCAGAAATCACTGCTATTACAACCCCTTTATAAATCAATACTTCCACATTTGTGCTTCCTGTAGACTCCCTTAAACATGGCTTGTGCCACATCCTCTCCGCAAGATCAGAAAAGAAAAACATAAGGAGAAAGGGGATGGATGGCACAGAAAAAGGTAAGATTGTGTCATTTGTGTTCTATTTTCACGAATATAATATATTTCCTTCATTATCTTGAGTAAGCAGACTACTACCTGCAATGGACGCATACAGCCCCCAGCCTGCAATTTGGGCACCAGGAGCGCCTTTTTTCAGGGGATGGACAGTGGTTCCAAACCATTTAGGGGAACCCCTTAATGGTTTTACTATAGAGCCCTATCACACATTATTACGGCTGGGCTCACACATTTGCCTTAAAGTGGAGTTCCGATCTATTTTGCAACTTTAGTGATTCCTGGAGTGCTCGCTATGCTGATCAACAATTGGGCATTTTCAATTTTTTTCGGGGGTCCCTTACCTTGTTTTCAGGGCATTTTTTATTGTACTTCCTCCTCCTCCCCCCTCTGTGGCCATGGCCACCGATATCACTTCTGCCTTTGCATTGCATCCTGGGAGCTGTTTGTCATCACTCCCAGGAGGCTGGAATCAGGAAGAACTCACAGAACACTCCCTGGAATCAGGAAGAAGGACACAGCAGATTACACTGTGGCTTCAGATGCCAACATCCAAGATGGCCGCGCCCAGACAGCGTTTTTAAAAGTAAGATTTTGACTAAAATCCAATACTGTACACCTTGTAAGTATGAGAATAGCGGTTCTGTAAAGGGCGATGGATTATAGGGGTATTTTTAGTTAAAAAAGGTATTTGAGGCTGGAACTCCGCTTTAAAGCGTAACTCCACTTTTTTTTTGTTCCATAGGTTTTTATTAGTAAAAGAAAAAAAGATTACAAAACAACTTATGCCTCGTTTCCACTGAGCGGAACGGTTCGGGTCGGTACAGTTTGGGAGAGTTAGAATGGTCCGGCCTATTCGGGTGAGCGTTTCCACTGCAAGTCGGACCGCCAGGGGCCATGCAGGGTTCACACCAAACGTGGTGTTTGTTTTGTGCTTTCGTTTGACATGAGCATTGACATTTTCCTGTCCACCAACCAGTGGAATGTATCGTGTGACGCCAGTAGCTCCGCCCTAACCGTACCGTACTATTTCCTATGGCCCTACATCTGAAGGAGGACCAGGAATGGTGCGGTTCGGTTCGGTTGTATGGGCCACTTTCATAATGGAAACACTTAAATAGCGTACCGTACCGAACCGACCCGAACCGATCCGCTCAGTGGAAACGAGGCATTAGTCTTCAAACATTAGTAGAACACAACATATTCGTCGAGTATATACAAATTACATTGAAAAAGATAGGTCGCGTGTACATAACCAGGGGAGGACTGGGCCATGGGGGCAATTGCCCCCTGGGCCGCTCTGATGCCCCATAAAAAAGGCTGCACCGTTTCTGCCACAGACATGCCTAAAGGATTCCTGAGTGCGGGTTGAAGACAAGGACGGAGCGCAGCCCCCCCCCCCAGCATTGATGGTGTAAACTGTGTCTGAGCAGAGGCCAGTTCCATGCCCCACTGGAGACTCTTCTTTCCCAACCGAGCTGTCCTAGCTCCCCCCAACTTCCCCCTGCTGGCCAGGGCAGCCGGTAAGTAGAGAGTATCTGGAGCAGGGCTTCAGCTTGGAATTGGGGTCAGGAGGAGGATTGGGAGAGTGGGAAGGGGGGGTGAAGGAGAATGTGAGAGGGGGCGAGTCGCTGCACCATGGGCCTCTCGTTTGTATTTGCCCCCTGGGCCAAAAGTTGCCAGTCAGCCCCTGTACATAATCAATCAAGAACATATAAGTGGGCTTTCAACCGATATGTTAAATCCTGCAAAAAGTGTAACTCCACTTTTGTTGGAAAAAACACATTCCCCTCTGGGTGATCTCTGTACATTGCAAGGATTATAACAAACTTTGTTGCAGATTTCTACCTTTTGTTATTCTGAAGAAATCATTGTTTGTTCCTCTGTGCTGAGTGGGTCTAATCGGAGTGGTTTCATAATTATCAATCAGCTGTGGCAGCTGCAGGGCTCCAATGAGGAATTCTGCTGGGCCTGCATCCCTTTAGACGTGTTCCTATTGGGAGGATCTCACCAAAAATTACATTTGTGTTGCAGGGGATGCCAGAAATCTGACTTGTATCTTAGTGCAGACTTCTGGGAAAATTGGTGAGCCAATCACACAAGCAGGAACTGATGTTTCTGGGGGTGTGGTCAGTATACATTCTGTGTACAGAACAGCTCCAGGCGGCCATATTGCATTTTCAGAAAAATACAACAGCTGCAGATAGAAAAGGAAAGTTCATTTTAAATAACATTCAATTACAATTTGATTTGTGTCGCAATTGTATACGCTCTATTGTTTTTTCTTTATGTGCTGATTTTTTTCCAAAAGGTGAAGCTCCACTTATCTGCCCCCCCCCCCGGTACCACATTTGGCACCTTTTGGGGGGGGGGGGCGGCTACCTGGTTTTGACAGGTACCCGCTTCCATTGCCAGTCAGATGTTCCTCAGCAGTCTTTGGCCCCCCTCCTCCTTCCTCTGCCTCCAGGCCATTCGCGCATGGGCGGTAGGGAACCGGCTGTGAAGGCTTCATTGGCGGTTTCCCTCAGAGGCAATGGTGGTGGCAGCACGCAAGAGCCAATGGAAAAATCTGCTTGGGTGAAAGCACCGCAGGATCCCTCGACAGGTAAGTGTCTTAATATTAAAAGTTTAATTTTTTTCTGAAGGAGCCTCTTTAAAGGGTAAAATAAACTTTCTTAAGCGCTATTCATTTGAATGGACCTTGTTTGACGGGTATAATTTCTGCCATGGCTGCAAAGCCTAGCCACTGTCTCAGTTCCTAAAGGGGGTAGTGGTTGGTGGGCAGTAAAAACGCAGCTCAACCATGGGGGTTTTACCATCGCCAACCTCGTGAACTTGTGAATGAGCCCTAAGGATTGATTTCAGTGTATTTTTAGCGAAAATATAATTTGACCCAGGCAGAACTTGGAAAGGGGCAGCAAAATTTACATCTCAAGCTTTTTTTTTCCAGCAGTTTTGTGTGTCATCAGTTTGCGGCGCATTATGGGCGGCATTTCCCCATCTCATACTGCCGCCCGTAGTGCAAACTGATGAGTATGAGGGGGTGGAGCGTCTCCTCTGGGGAATGTCCCTCGCGTGATTGCGGTGTGCGCAATGACGTCAGACATCAGCGCACTCCATCTCATGCTGGGCAGGCTGGGTCTTCCAGGGCGGTGGGCACGGCAGACACAGGAGTGACAGGAGGACTGAGGACAGACAGCGGGTGTTTAGTGGACCCGTCTGGTGGTGAGTTATGGAAGAAGATAACAGTATACATAATATTTTCTAAAGGTTATATTTATATAAAATAATAGATGTGGGGGGCTTTTGTTGGGTGTGATTTTTTATTTTTTTTTTGGGGGGGGGGGGCAGCATTTTATTCTTGGACCCAGGCAGCACAATGTCTTGGGCCAGCCCTGCCTTGGCCCCATAGACTGCTATGGGGCTGGTAGATGGATTGGCTCCTATCTTCCTCTCCTATAACAGACTTTGGAGCAAGAAACCAACAGAGGAATGAAAACAATGCTTCTGTCCTAAAATCAGGATCTTGGTAAGTATATTGAGAGGGCTAATCCCTCATAGGGGGTGATAACATGAGTAAGGGAAATTTGTGTGAAAGCCGGTGTTCCGTGAGAATTACCTACCCATGAGATAAACCTACCCCACGTCACTTCCGGTGCACGGCACTGTATGTAATGCAGTGGTTACATTAAAACCGCTGTGCTGCAATACGAGTGATCTCCGCTCCTGTCCCGGTCACTTCCCTGATCTCGGCTAGTAAATATAAAAGCGGCGGCGGCTGTATGAAAACATAAATCACGGAGCCGAGACCCGCTTTTATATTTACTTGCCGAGAGCAGGGAAGTGACAGGGACAGGAGCGGAGATGACTCGTATTGCAGCACAGTTGTTTTATGTAACCGCCGCGTGGGTAGGTTTTTTTCATGGTACACCGTGATCTCTTCATACTAGTGCGCATGCGCACTAGTAAGCTCCTCAGTTGTTCCTTTAGGTATCCGGGGCTGTGAGCATGCGCACTGCTGCGCTGCTCAGCTGTTCCTGGCCGGAAGTGACGAGGGTAGGTTTTTCTCACGGGGTAGGTAATTCTCACGTTACACCGGACCAATGAATTATGAATAGTTGCTATAGTTAGTATTTTGCAGTGCACTTTACATGCCACTGTCTTTACCCATTCTTCTTTATTTGGTACAGCAATGGTAAGCACTTAGGTGATGTGTAATAGCAGGTAGCAGCCAATCAGTTTTCATATTTCTTTAGCAAGATTAGGTAAAGTGTTTGTTACGCTAGCATTTCATATTGCTAATATGTAACTGCTGTACCATGTACTTGTATGAGAGAGTCTCCTGTTCTCTTTGTATTGCTTTGTTTGTTTGCAATTCCTGCTGTTCCTGCCAGTCCCTCTGTTTTTCTATTAAAAACTGACCACACTAAACACAAGAGCACAGCATGGTCATTTCTCTAGCTATTCTGGGAACTCAGTGTACTCTCCTCCAATGATCAGACATGTATGGATACGCCTCCGCTGCACAGCCAATCACTGGGAAGCTCAGTGTGATGCTGCTTCTCCTTCCCTAGAAATGCTTTCATTTCTATTTTTAAACTGAATGGGTTGTTTTACAAGGTGATCATTTACAATCACTTTAACCTCTTAGTCCCGGTTCACACTTGTGCGATGCGGGAAGGCTGCGAATTCGCAGCCTGTTCCCGCATCGCAAACGCACATCTGGCAGTTCACACTGCCATATGCGATATGCTGGGGGTGTCAATTAAATGTTAACGACACCCCCAGTTTGATCGCATATCGCAGTGCGATCTGACAGTTCACACAGGATCGGATCGCACAAATGTGAACCTCTGTGCGATCCGATCCTGATGCGGCTGGAAAAAAGGGTCCTGTGCGAGTTTGGTGCGGATACAGTGAGAATTCAGCCATACAAAGTGTATGTCTGAATTTGCATCCGCACATCCGAGCGCATGTAATGAAGGAGCAGTGCGCTCCGATATTACATGCGATCGCCGCACTCGCAATAATGTCAACCGGCCCTTAGTGCCGGTGGCTCCCGGTGCTTTAACCACATAAGCCCCGGAAGATTTTACCCCCTTCCTGACCAGGCCCTATTTTGTGATTCGGCACTGCGTGAATTTAACGGACAATTGCGCGGTCGTGTGACACTGTACCCAAATGAAATTGACATCCTTTTTTCCCCACAAACAGAGCTTTCTTTTGGTGGTATTTGATCACCTGTGCGATTTTTACTTTTTGCGCTATACAAAAAAAGAGCGACAATTTTGAAAAAATAACAATATTTTTCACATTTTTTTTATATGAAATTCCCAAAAAAAAAAAAATGTAAAAATCAAAATTTTTTAACATTTTAGGCCAATTTGTTTTCTGCTACATATATTTGGTTAAAAAAAAATCACAATAAGCGTATTTTGATTGGTTTGCGCAAAAGTTATTGCGTTTACTAACTACGGGAAAGATTTCTGTCATTTTTGGTGTTTTTTATTTTAATGAGTAATGGCGGCGATCTGCGATTTTTTGCGGGACTGCGACATTGCGGCGGACAGATCAGACCCTTGACTGACATTTTTGACACTTTTTGGGTTACCAGTGACATTACTACAGTAATCAGTGCTATACATATGCACTGTTACTGTAAAAATGACACTGGCAGGGAAGGGGTTAACTTTTTTGGTGATGCAGGGGTTAAATGTGTCCCTAGGGGCGTGCTTCTAACTGTAAAGGGATGTGGCTAGTGATGTAAGCACAGAGACATACGATCCTACATAGCAGGATCGTATGATCTCTGTTCTTACACCAGGGAGAATGACAGGTGGCTTTGTTTACATCAGCCGCCTGCCTTTCTCCCTCTCCACGGGGAGATCGCGAGTGGCCGGCGGACATCGGGTCCACTGGTCACACACGCGGACTTCTTAGGGAACGAGCGGGGGCGGGAGCGCGCCTCCAGCGGCGCGCGCTCGCCCCCTAGAGGCTCACAGGCTAGCGACGTAGCCCTACATCACTTTGCCTGTACGGGGCTGACCGCCACAGTAAATAGTCGTGCGACAGTCGGCAAGCGGTTAAAGGATTATGGCGCCAAAAGGTGGGGTAGGGCTTAAGATTACGTGACCGCTGTGATTGGCTGTCACGTGGTCCGAAAACTCCAGATCTAAACGAGCGATCGGGACATTTCGGTTAGGGGGGGCGGTAATTGTGCAGGGCGCACGCTCTCAGCACCGGTGTATACACAGCAATTCACACAAATATGCGTCCCCTCGGCGCTAAGGACTAGGCACCAAGAGGCCACATATATGCGTATGGCCGGTGCCAAGGAGTTAAAATGATTGTAAAGCTTTAATTTTTTTCATTAAAATAACAAACATGTTCTACTGTACTTACTAGTGATCGACCGATGTCGGTTTTTCGTTACCGATACCGATATTTTGGCCAATGCATATCAGTATCGGATGCTATTTTTGTACATTTTAAAAAAAAAAAATGTTTTTTTTTTTTTTTGACATTTTAAAATTGAATGCTGTCATGTTTTTTAATCTTGTGCCAGACAGTACCCGGAAGTGATGTCACTCATGACATCACTTCCAGGTTTTTGCATAGAGACCTGATCAGAGCCGAATGCGGCTTTTATCGGGTCTTCGGGGGCCGTGCAGGCTGGTTACCTGGGTCTCCCGGTGGGACGGGAGACCCGGGCAAGCCTCAGAAGGCGGCGGGAGGGGGGGGGGGGGCGTCCCCTCCCGCTCCTTGTAATGACAGCTGAGCAGCTTCTCAGCCGCATCGGTTGTCATTACAAGACAGCCGACCATCGGCTATGGATACTGGTACCGGGGTGATGGCTCTAGCTGCAGGCATCACTCCGGTACAGCACTTTCCGAAATATCGGCAATATCGGTAACCTCAGGGGCCGATTCCGATACATCGGGAAAAGTGCATATCGGCCCTCGATATATTGGCTTTGCCTTTAATCGGTCGATCCCTAGTACTTACCTGCTGTGTGTAGTGGTTTTGCACAGAATGGCCCAGATCCTCCTCTTCTCAGGTCCCACACCAGCACTCCTGTCTCTTCCCTCCTGTGGGGTGCCCCCACAGCAAGCAGCTTACTATGGGGGCACCTGAGCCGCTGCTCTGTGTGTCTATTCACACATAGAGCTAAGGCTTGGCCCGCCCCCCTCATCTCCTGATTGGCTCACTGGCTGTGATTGACAGCAGTGAAAGCCAATGGCTCACGCTGCTGCCAATAGCCAATCAGGAGTGCATGTCCCTGGAGAGGCAAGGCTCTTGGGGACATCACTGGATTGAGAGGGTGCTCAGGTAAGTATGAGCCGCTGCACACAGGAGGTTTTTACCTTCATGCATAGAATGCATAAAGGTAAAACACCTTGTGCCTTTACAACCACTTGCGATTTTTGATTGGTCCTATCAAACCAAAGCCAAATCATTGGAATATACAGTATCTCACAAAAGTGAGAACACCCCTCACATTTTTGTAAATATTTTATTATATCTTTTCATGTGACCACACTGAAGAAATGACACTTTGCTACAATGTAAAGTAGTGAGTGTACAGATTGTATAACAGTGTAAATTTGCTGTCCCCTCAAAATAACTCAACATACAGCCATTAATGTCTAAACCTCTTGCAACAAAAATGAGTACACCCCTAAATCAAAATGTCCAAATTGGGCCCAATTAGCCATTTTCTCTCCCCCATGTCATGTGACTCGTTAGTGTTTCAAGGTCTCAGGTGTGAATGGGGAGCAGATTAATGTTAAAATTATGTTATGAAAATGTTAAATTTGGTGTTTCGCTCTCACTCTCTCATACTGGTCACTGGAAGTTCAACATGGCACCTCATGGCAAAGATGGCCTAGGCTATAAGAAGATTGCCAAGATCCTGAAACTGAGCTGCAGCATGGTGGCCAAGACCATACAGAGGTGTAACAGGACAGGTTCCACTCAGAACAGGTCTCACCATGGTCGACCAAAGAAGCTCAGCATCATATCCAGAGGTTGTCTTTGGGAAATAGACGTATGAGTGGTGCCAGGATTGCTGCAGAGGTTGAAGGGGTGGTGGGGTCAGCCTGTCAGTGCTCAGACCATACAGCACATACTGCATCAAATTGGTCTGCATGGCTGTCGTCCCAGAAGGAAGCCTCTTCTAAAGATGATGCACAAGAAAGACTGCAAACAGTTTGCTGAAGACAAGCAGACTAAGGACATGGATTAGTGGAACCATGTCCTATGGTCTGATGAGACCAAGATAAACTTATTTGGTTCAGATGGTGTCAAGTGTGTGTGGTGGCAACCAGGTGAGGAGTACAAAGACAAGTGTGTCTTGCCTACAGTCAAGCATGGTGGTGGGAATGTCATGGTCTGGGGCTACATGAGTGCTGCCGGCACTGGGAAGCTACATTTTATTGGGGGAACCATGAATGCCAACATGTACTGTGACATACTGAAGCAGAGCATGATCCCCTCCCCTCGGAGACTGAGCTGCAGGGCAGTATTCCAACATGATAACGACCCCAAACACACCTCCAAGACGAGCACTGCCTTGCTAAAGAAGCTGAGGGTAAAGGTGATGGAATGGCCAAGCATGTCTCCAGACCTAAACCCTATTGAGCATCTGTGGGGCATCCTCAAACAGAAGGTGGAGGAGCGCAAGGTCTCTAACATCCACCAGCTCCGTGATGTCATCATGGAGGAGTGGAAGAGGACTCCAGTGGCAACCTGTGAAGCTCTGGTGACCTCCATGCCCAAGAGGGTTAAGGCAGTGCTGGAAAATAATGGTGGTCACACAAAATATTGACACTTTGGACCCAATTTAGACATTTTTACTTAGGGGTGTACTCACTTTTGTTGCCAGCGGTTTAGACATTAATGGCTGTGTGTTGAGTTATTTTGAGGGGACAGCAAATTTACACTGTTAGAGCCGGTCCACACTAGCGCGAGTTGTCAGCCTGACAAGTCGCGCTCCCTCGCGGTCCATTGACTGCTACAGGACCCGTTCTAATAGGAGTGACACAAGTCTCTCCGACTTAGAAAAAGGGTCCTGTACTACTTCGGGGCGACCTCGGAAAGACTTGCATAGACTTCCATTATGTGAAGTCCCTGCAAGTCGCTCCGAAGTCGTGGTGCATGGGAATGCACAAGTCGCCCCCGAAGTAGTAAGGAGTCGTGTCGCCTTAGTGTGAACCGGCTCTTATACAAGCTGTACACTCACTACTTTACATTGTAGCAAAGTGTCATTTCTTGAGGACCGGTTCACACTGGGGCAACTTGTTAGCGCTCCATTCGCTCAGTATTGTCACATGAAAAGATATAATAAAATATTTACAATAATGTGAGGGGTGTACTCACTTTCGTGAGACACTGTATCCATTTGTTTTGCATGGGATTTTAGGCTGTGACTTTTTTCATATTTTGCATTACCTTCCAACCAAATCCAATCCGATGATAACTACTATGTATGTATGAATGTGAGTTAGGGACCTTAGATTGTAAGCTCCTTGAGGGCAGGGACTGATGTGAATGTGCAATGTATATCTGCGTAAATTGACAGCGCTATATAAGAACCTGAAATAAATAAATAAAAAATAAATTAGGAATTTCAACAGCCTTGATTATTATTTTTAATAATCATAATCTTGGAAAAATTTGACTGCCTGGAAAAAACAAAAAAAGAATGTAGCATTGATGAATGTGTGGCTAGCATAAAGGCATCATGCAGCTATAAGAAGCAGGACCTTGCTGGGTCTTTTAGTTCCTTTGCACGTAGCAGGCATTGTGCATGCCATCATCCAGGAGTGACACACCGCAGGTGACCGTCCCCTCCCACCCGCGACATGACACGTGCTGGCAGTCCCCTCCACCACACACAGTCTCTGGGCTGTAGCTGTCTGAGCTGCTCCCCTCTCTTGGCTCATTAACGAGCTGGTGCAGACTTAGAACCGCCCAGCAACCAATAGCTGCTCAGGAGAAGAATATGGTTATGGAAGGGGGGGAGATGCAGACTTGTGTTTACACCGACCCCCCCAGACTGAAGTGGGGAGACAGGCAGTGAGGCAGCGTCTGGGACACAGCAAAGGATGAGAGAGAGAGAGCAGAGCAGAGCTATAGACAAAGGAAGGGAAGAGGAGAAGAAACACTGAAAACTCCTGGGCACTGATTGGGACTTATGACCTTCTCCTGCTGTGCCAGCTTCCAGTGCCAGAATTCTGCTGCCCTGCTTCCTGTCTGCAGGTATTTCTCTGCTAACCCTTTCATAACCTCCTGACTCTGCTCTGCATCTTCTGTATTGCCCTCTGCAGCATCCTTCCACCTCTGTGCCCTCCTCACCACCCACGTGCCCATCCTGCCTTCCAGACAGTCTAGTGATGCCACTGTGCAGCACCTTCTCCTAGGAAAACTCAGCATGGTTCAACATAAATCTGTTGGGGGCAACCCAAAAAGCCAAGATGCTGCCCCTGGGGGCCCCAGCTGGTGCAAGACCCCCAGCGGGCATATCAAGCGTCCGATGAATGCCTTCATGGTGTGGTCTCAGATCGAGAGGAGGAAGCTGATGTCTCTGTGCCCCAACATGCACAACGCTGACATCTCTCGCAGTCTCGGCCAACGGTGGAAGTTACTGGAGGACACAGATAAGATCCCTTACGTCCGTGAAGCTGAGCGCTTACGGCTCAAGCACATGGCCGACTACCCCAACTACAAATACCGGCCACGCAGGCGCACACGGGATCCGGCGGGCAGGACACGCGCTAGGCTGCCCCGGACCACATCAAGGTGCCAACCTGCTTCCTCTCCGTGCCAGTCGGAAGTGAATCTGGGATCCAGAATGCACTGGGGGGAGGAAAGCTCCGAATGGGGGGGGCAGAAAGTCGGCCAATCAGAGGAGACGCCGAATCAGGAGTCGTCAGAACGCAGCCCGGAGGTGCCCCCCTACTCTTCTGCCCAGCCCCCCCATGCCCGCTCCCTGCCATCTTCACCAGAGCCAGTGGAGGAAGATGAGGGACTGGACGAAAGTCTGCCCGGGCTTTGCTCTGGGTCGCTCTACATCCCATCGGACAGGGACCTCCTGCCCAGCAGCGGGTCTCACTTCGAGTTTCCTGATCACTGCACTCCGGAGGTGGTGGAGATGATCTCCGATAGCGGTCTTCTCGGAAGTGTCTCTGACCTGGTGTTCTCCTTCTAGAGCGATTTTGAGAGGACCCCGGCAGCAGGCAACACCTTGTTGAACTGTATACAGACTTTTTTTTTTTTTTTTTCCGAGCAACGAGAAAAAAGGTGAATTCGCATGGAACGTTCTCTCTCCGCAAGTCTCTCAGCACTATCCGTCTTAACTGTCTCTCTTCGAACACTCATAATCCAGTTTCTCAGGGTGCTCTCTGCTGTCTGCCTAAGCTTTCTGACTCTCCAAGCTGTAACTTGACGTTGCCATCTGATTTTCCTGGCTGTCTCTTTTTCAAGCACTCTCATGCTGTCTCTCTCAGTGCAAACTCACTAAGCTGCCCCTCAGAACGAGCTGTCACTGTGGTGGGAGCGCTCTCTGTTGTGCTGACCTCCTCTCCGCCTAATACTAATACAGACAGACAGACATACTGTGCACACTTCTGTTAGCTCTATGCATGCATCAGTGTCTGTCTGTCCATCTCGCTGTCTCTGATTCTGGGAGTCCAGCCCGGTGCAGACCCCCCCGCCATCCGAGCCGGGGTCACCCCAGCCAGGTAAGGACATGCATACCTCTGTGTATGTGTGTGTATGTGGGCCTTTAATGGACCGATATCTGTCTGTCTATGTGTATCTCTATCTATCTCTATCTATCTATCTATCTATCTATCTATCTATCTATCTATCTATCTATCTATCTATGTCTATCTATCTCATATTACTGTATTGAGTCTGTCTATCTATCTATCTATCTATCTATCTATCTATCTATCTATCTATCTATGTCTATCTATCTATGTCTGTCTATCTCATATTACTGTATTGAGTCTGTCTATCTATCTATCTAATCATCTACGTATCTATCTATCTACAGTATCTATCTATCTATCTATCTATCTATCTATCTATCTATCTATCTATCTATCTATCTATCTATCTATCTATCTATCTATCTATCTATCTATCTATCTATCTATCTATCTATCTATCTATCCTCAGGACAGTTGCCACTCCCTCCTCTATACAGCGATAAACCTCAGGACATATCTCAGGACACCTGCCCTGTATTCCAGGGTCTCCGACACCTTCAATAAAGAGCCTCAGGACCCCCCCTGTGCACAGAAACCCCTCCCCTTATGTCTCAGTTTATCCTCAGAAGCTCTCAGGAACCAAATGACCTCAGATTCCCTCCTCTAGAAAGGGGGGCTACCAGCCACTCTCCACCTCCCCACAGCCTCAGCAATGTCTGAATGTGTGTGTCTGCCTTCTCTGACGTGTCTGCGCAGATGAGCGTTTGCTTTCTTTCTGTGAATCTCTGAATGTATGGCACTCAGCATACGTCTGAGCTGCACTTCACCCACACAGCACACTCGCAGCCTTTTTCTTCAGGCCCCTTCGCCTACTCAGTCTTTATATAATTACACAGCGGACTAGAAGGTCAGCTCAGCAGAGAGTGCTACTGAAGGGCACCGATGCATTCCGCTGGGTGGGGGGGGGGGGGGGGGGATTGGGAGATGTATTCCTAAAAGGAGAGCTCCAGTCAAAGAAAAAAAAAATAGATAGGCCCATTCTTAAGCCATAATAATATCCACCTCCTGCCTGTACAATTTTTTCTTTAGGCTGAGCAGTCAGATTCCGCCTCCTTCCTTTGTACTTCCATTTACTGAACCTGCTCGTTTGTCAGCGATACTTACTGAAGAAAGAACAGACTGCCTAGAGGATTCGGTTTTTGAAGAGGTTCTCAAGGAAAAAAAAAAAAAGGAAACTCCTTCCACTTATCCGCAAAGGGATTCACATCCTTCAGCTTGTTCATTTCCATAGTACTTGGCTTTACTGTGAAAGCTGAGGGCTGCGTGAAACCTGGACATATCTGAAATCAAAGACTATCTAGAGGTGCTGGAGTAGATCAATAATCAGCCTCTACGTTCAGAGAGTTTAAAGGATAGACAACCTTTGATATAGAAAAGCAATACCTTATATAATATATGCAGGTAAAGGAAAGCACATTCGTGAACATGACCTTTTATCTTACCCTTAGTGGTCTTCAAAAGCCCAGTTCAGGTTTTCTTATTAAGCCCCGTACACACGATAAGAAATTCGGCCGGGAAATTTCGTCCGACGACCAATCTGACGATTTTCGGCTTGTTAGTATGGTGCTTCCGACAGCCGACTCCGACTTTTCGGCCGAAAAAATTCTGGTGTGCAAGCTATATAATTTTTGTCGTCCGTCAACGCACGTCCAATTTTCGTCTTATTAATACAGATTTCTACGGGGGAAAAATCTTATGAGCAAGACTAGGCATGCTCAGAGATGAAAGAACACATAGAAAGCAATCCAACACATGACATCACTTCTAAAATAGAATTCTGTCGTACGGGAAATTTTTTGTGCAGTCTAGAGCACATTCCAACCAACAGACACGCACTCTGGACAAAAGACGGACGACCGGTCGGCGGAAATTCGTTGCGTGTGTACGAGGCTTTAGTCTTCAGACATACTTGAGGTAGGTTTGAAGGCATTTTTTGAACATGACCTTTTATCTTACCCTTCGTGGTCTTCAGATGCCCAGTTCAGGTTTTCTTATTAGTCTTCAGATATACTTGAGGTAGGTTTGAAGGCATTTTTTGAACATGACCTTTTATCTTACCCTTCGTGGTCTTCAAAAGCCCAGTTCAGGTTTTATTATTAGTCTTCAGACATACTTGAGGTAGGTGTGAAGGCATTTTTTGAACATGACCTTTTATGTTACCCTTCGTGGTCTTCAAAAGCCCAGTTCAGGTTTTCTTATTAGTCTTCAGACATACTTGAGGTAGGTTTGAAGGCATTTTTTGAACCTGACCTTTTATCTTACCCTTGGTGGTCTTCAGAGGCCCAGTTCAGGTTTTCTTATTAGTCTTCAGACATACTTGAGGTAGGTTTGAAGGCATTTTTTGAATACTAGGTAGCCCACAAGTGACAGGCGAAGATTTGCCAACAGGAAAGCAAGGCCATATTGCTGCTGGAAGTGGTTTTCTTTTTTCGGGAAGGTGGGAGGTCATTTCATTTCAAAATTCTCTGCTTCCTACTGCTGCCCATTGGTGCCATGAAACCATGGCTCCTTGAATTGACTTTGTGAAGAGTATAACGAAAAATATGACAGGTGCTCATGATAGGCCTTGTTCACACACAGGGTATACTAAAGCATTTGCCCCTGGAGGGCCGTGTTTACCCACACACCGTGTGCGTTTGGGGACATGCACCTGCACCCACACAGTTGTCAAATTGGGTCCATGCAGCTGCTGCTTCCCAATTTATTTTAATGGGACTACCTACACAGGGAGGCACGGAACACCTGTGCATCCATGTATGGGTAAACACAGCCCTCCATAGGACTATGCATTCGTAAGGTAACACAGCCTCAAAGTTGAACTCCCTGCAAACTGCTAAACACATATTGGGGTTGATTTACTAAAACTTGAGAGTGCAAAATATAGTGCAGCTCTGCATAGAAACCAATCAGCTTCCAGGTTTTTGTTGTCAAACCTTAACCACTTCCAGACCGCCCACCGCATTTTTACGTCGGTACTTTGAAATGAAATACCAGTGTTATGGCAGCAGATAGCTGCCATATCCCCGGTATTTTCGTACAGGGCGGGCGGTCCTCTTTCACATAATAGTGGTCCCAGCAGCGGATTTGCCACGGGATCATTTTATGGGCGGTGGGAGAGGTGACCCCGCCGCTTTCCAGTCGCTTTCCCTGATTACCAGAGCCGTCGGTAGCGGGGGAAACTGATCCAGTCCTCTTAGGTGCTGTGCAGGAAGTTGAGTGAGGGCAAGATGGCCCCCACTCGACTCTATGGCCTTGGAGGACCGGAACAATGCCATACGTCGCTTCCTCTCAGCCGCCTTAAAGAGCCCATTTTTCTTCTTGCTTTTAAGTGTAGATGTGAGATCTGAGGTCTTTTTGACCCCAGATCTCACAATAAAGAGGACCTGTCTTGCTTATTTCTATTACAAGGGATTTTTACATTCCTTTTAATAGGTATAAAAGCTTCTGTGCTCGCGCGCCCATATTTGTAAACGGTGTTCAAACCACACATGTGAGGTATCGCCACCATTGTTAGAGCGAGAGCAATAATTCTAGCCTTAGACCTCCTCTGTAACTCTAAGCTGGTAACCTCTAAAGCATTGCCTATGGAAATTTTTTAAGTACAAATGTTTGTCGCCATTCCACGAGTGTGAGCAATTTTGAAGCATGACATGTTGGGTATCTATTTTACTCAGCATAACATTATCTTTCACATTATTGAAAGAAATTGGGCTAACTTTATGGTTTTCTTATTTTTTTAATTAAAAAAACAGTTTTTCCCCAAAAATTGCGTTTTGTAAGACCGCTGCACAAATACGGTGGGACATAAAGTATTGCAACGATCTTCATAGGATCTCTGCTAAAAAAAAAATATATTTATATATATATATATATATACATACATACATATATGATGTTTGGGGGTTCATAGTAATTTTTCAGTAAAAAATACTGATTTTACCTTGTAAACAAGTGTCAGAAATAAACCTGGTCCTTAAGTGGTTAAAATATAACCAAAGGCAAAACTTTTTTTAGTTTTGGAGTGGGGTTAGACCACCTGACATTTTTTATTGTAGTCTGTCCCCATTAGGGAGATTCACCCTTTCTATTTGTCCTCTTTACCATTATCATTGAAAGTGAAAGAAAATCCCAAATTTTGGGTTGTCCCCAGAAAAGTAATAGTTGGGAAATGCTCTAATGGGGCACTAGTTATGGTAAATTGGGGTCCCTAAGGAATTCCCTTAATTTGCAGGGATTTCCACTCACTTCCTGTTTTGGCTATGGGACAGGAAGTAAAGGGAAATATCCCCTATGGGATACAGATGGCAAAAAATAACCTGGCAGGGGTTATGCCCCACCTTTACTTTATCCAAAATGAAAAAAAAAAAGTTTTGCCTATAGTTCTACTTTATTGGATCAAGCTGAAGTTAGAAGCGGATTGGCTACCATGCACAGCTGCACCAGATTTTGCACTCTCTAGTTTTAGTAAACCAACCCCATAGTTATACTAGTAATTGGGGCCCATTCACCATTATTTGTTGTGGCATTGCGCGATTAAATACACGCATAATGTACATTGCCACAGCATATATCATCACACCTTTGAGCAGTGCGTTGCAGTGCCATTCATTGGGAATGGTTCCCCAATGCACTGTACATTAGAGTGAAACTTTCAGTAGTACACCACAACACACATACCATGCGTTTTGGTTGTGCTGCATTTTGAAAAAAGGATCATGCATGTTTTTTTCATCCATTGTGGCGCATTGGCAGCCCATTCATATTGATTGGGCAGCGTTAACATGTGCCCTAACTTGTGTGTGTTAATACACTGCAATGGTGCAAATGGGTCCTAAAATTCAAATGTGTGTTTAGCCGCCTGCCTGGGGTTCTTCTTTAAAGCTGAACTGAAAGCGGAGCTCCAGTCGTTTTTGTGTTTATTAAAAGTCAGCACCTACAAAAAGCGTAGCTGCTGACTTTTAATAAACACACACTCACCTGTCCTAGGGTCCAGCGATGTGGTCGCCCAAACCTTCGCTTCTCTCCCTCTCCATGCGCTGGCATAACTCTGGGCACCCGGCTGTGAAGCTACAAGCTGTGTGCTGCGCCTCCTGATTGGTCGGGCAATCTTCTGAGACCAGTGATGTGTCCTAGAAGATTGCAGGGGGGAGAACTAAGTTGAGGTGGGTACCTCTCACAACTTGGTACCCGCTCTCCCCCCCAAAAACAAATGCCAAATGTGGCATGGGGGGGGGGGGGTGTGCTTAAAGTGAAATGTCCCCTTTTGGGCGGAGCAACAAACAATATATGCCATTAAATAATAATAATTAATTTTAAATAGCCAAAGTAAGCTCACCCATCCACCCATGTCTCCATCTGTGGCTTTATTTTGTTGAGAAATCACTTTGAATAACACCTCCCTAGCGTTTATAGCTGTGGCCATCTTTAATAAGGGCAGATGATTCATGTAGCATTTACTTACTGGAATCCATTTGCCTTTAGCTCAGGCATGCAGGCAGATGGGGTGCTTAGCTGAGAAAGCCCCTCCTCCCCTTTTTTAGATAAAAAAAAAAACTCCATAAAGACTTCTGGGATGCATAACATCATTTTAGCCTAGGCCAGAAACCAGGAAGCAACTGAAGAAATGTAAAAAAAAAAAAAAAAGTTTAAAACAAGTAAATATATTATACCTTTCTATTTATTTACTAATGCTAGCTGCATACGTTTTTATAGCTGTGGCCATATTTATTAAGGGCAGATGATTCATGTAGCATTTACTTCCTGGCATCTATTTGCCCTTAGCTCAGGCATGCAGGCAGATGGGTGTGCTTAGCTGAGAAAGCCCCTCCTCCCCTCTTTTATATAAAAAAAAACTCCCATGAAGACTTCTGGGATGTATGACATGACAAAACAACTCCCATGAAGACTTCTGGGATGCATGAAATCATTTTGGCCTAGGGCAGAAACCAGGAAGCAACTGAAGAAATATAAAAAAAAAGTTTAAAACAAGTAAATACGTTATACCTTCCTATTTATTTACTAATGCTAGCTGCATAAGTTTATAGCTGTGACCATCACATGGCACCACAAACAGAATATGCCATTAAATAATAATAATTTGCTGGCAGATGATTCATGTAGCATTTACTTCCTGGAATCCATTTGCCCCTAGCGCAGGCATGCAGGCAGATGGGTGCACTTAGCTGAGAAAGCCCCTCCTCCCCTCTTTTAGATAAAAAAAACAAAAAAATTCCCATGAAGACTTCAGGGATGTATGACATGACAAAAACAACTCCCATGTAGACTCCTGGGATGTATGACATGACAAAAACAACTCCCATGAAGACTTCTGGGATGTATGACATGACAAAAACAACTCCCATGTAGACTCCTGGGATGTATGACATGACAAAAACAACTCCCATGAAGACTTCTGGGATGTATGACATGACAAAAACAACTCCCATGTAGACTCCTGGGATGTATGACATGACAAAAACAACTCCCATGTAGACTCCTGGGATGTATGACATGACAAAAACAACTCCCATGAAGACTTCTGGGATGTATGACATGACAAAAACAACTCCAATGTAGACTCCTGGGATGTATGACATGACAAAAACAACTCCCATGTAGACTCCTGGGATGTATAACATGACGAAAACAACTCCCATGAAGACTTCTGGGATGTATGACATGATAAAAACAACTCCCATGTAGACTCCTGGGATGTATGACATGACGAAAACAACTCCCATAAAGACTTCTGGGATGTATGACATAACAAAAACAACTCCCATGGAGACTCCTGGGATGTATGACATGAAAAAACAACTCCCATGTAGACTCCTGGGATGTATGACATGACAAAAACAACTCCCATGGAGACTCCTGGGATGTATGACATGACAAAATCAACTCCCATGTAGACTCCTGGGATGTATGACATGATAAAAACAACTCCCATGTAGACTCCTGGGATGTATGACATGACAAAAACAACTCCCATGTAGACTCCTGGGATGTATGACATAACAAAAACAACTCCCATGGAGACTCCTGGGATGTATGACATGACAAAAACAACTCCCATGTAGACTCCTGGGATGTATGACATGACAAAAACAACTCCCATGAAGACTCCTGGGATGTATGACATGACAAAAACAACTCCCATGTAGACTCCTGGGATGTATGACATGACAAAAACAACTCCCATGGAGACTCCTGGGATGTATGACATGACAAAAACAACTCCCATGTAGACTCCTGGGATGTATGACATGACAAAAACAACTCCCATGGAGACTCCTGGGATGTATGACATGACAAAAACAACTCCCATGGAGACTCCTGGGATGTATGACATGACAAAAACAATTCCCATGAAGACTTCTGGGATGTATGACATAATTTTGGCCTAGGCCAGAAACCAGGAAGCAACTAAAGAAATGAAAAAAAAAATAAATAAAAAAAAAAAAGGTTTAATACAAGTAAATATATTATACCTTCCTATGTATTTACTAATGCTAGCTGCATAAGGATAAAAAAAAATAGTTAATATTCATTGATAGAGTTTAATTCCGCTTTAACTGTCTGGAGAACATCTTCAATCGCTACTTTTTTTACTTTAATTTTTATTAATTTTCAAATAATTTTACAACATAATCACACACTAAAAAAGAAACAACATATTTATATGATATACCCTCTCCTTACTAATAACCCTCCCCAAAAAAAGAAGAAAAAAAAACCCTTATTTAACTTCAATCAAGCAGACAGTGGGAGTGACCACGTTGGAGAGGAGGAAGAGAGCAGTAGTGATTGAAGATCCTCCCCATCCAATAGGATCTTCAATCACTATTGCTCTCTTCCTCCTCTCCAATGTGGTCACTCCCACTGTCTGCTTGATTTGAAGTTTCATCTGATGTGCAGCAAACAAAGCCACTGTTTTCTCTGTGAAAGTCTTACCTCTTCTGGGCTATCTAACAACCAGTGCACACCAGTGCATAAAGTAGATGAAGACCAGCTGCTGGTTGCAGGGACTGAGGGTATCCATTGTCTCAGTCACTCCTGTTCTTTGCCTTCTCATTTTACCAGTGCAGACGTTGGAACCAGTGTGTAAAAGATGCTGTTGCTGATTGGACGACACCCAGCACTTCGTAGTTTTCAGTCACTAAAGATATGGATCAAATGGAGTATTCTTTTTTTTTTTTTTTAATTGCCTGGAGTTCTCCTTTACTGGTGGGGGGAGGGTGATGTATTTTTTGGGGGTGGGGGGGAGGGGGGTGGGAGTCCAAGCTGGGGTTCTCTCTTTGATGCTGGGGTATGCCTCTTGGGGGTAGGGTATTTTTATCTCTTTTTTGACCCCTCCCTCTTGGGAAACTCTCAGACTTGCTCAGGAACTGAAGATTTTAGTGCAGGGAATTCCTATTTGATTGTAAGGACCATGGGCGTCGGGTGACATTGACCAAAACTGACAAAACGAAAGCTTGTGTTCCAATGATGCCAGCAGGGCGGAGACACTGAGCAGTTGGACTTCCATCAGGTGTGGGGCTTTTTTCGGGGGTTCGGGTTACCAGCGAACAGTGTTATAATGTCCCCCCCTGGGATCACGCTATTTGCACATTTTTTGGGGTTTACTTGGAATGGAGCCAAGTGGTGACTTTTTACGGGCCAACTTCCCTGAGCCCTTGACCTTGTATGCCGGCCAAGCAGTAAAGGGAACGGGAATGGGTGGGGAGGGGAGGGGGGGGAATAAGGGCAAGTGATTGGGTGGGAGGGATATACGGGTTTGATCTCACGTTGGATAATGAACATTATGTGGAAAATAAAATGCAAACATCAAATTGTGTTTTGTGTCTTTCTTACAGTACATGTCAGGGATTGTGGAAGCCGAAGGAAAACCTAATATAGCCCATTAATTCCTGCGTCTGTGGTGCCATGACACTGGGGCAGGAAGAAGGGGTAAAATTCCACAAATGGGGACACAGACAGCAATGAAACATTGACAGATACAGTCTCCTGCACTCCAGTGCTGTGTTAAAGGGACGGATGTTTTGTTGGCTTCTAGGATCTTGCTGCCCTCTCAGGATGATGGGTATCCATATAGACCAGGGGTCTTCAAACTATGGCCCTCCAGTTGTTAAGGAACTACAATTCCCATCATGCCTAGTCATGGCTGTGAATGTCAGAGTTTTACAATGCCTCACGGGATGTGTAGTTCCGCAACAGCTGGAGGACCGTAGTTTGAGGATCCCTGATATAGACTGAAAACATAGAAAACAAGAGAAGGGCCCACCGACCTTGTGCAATATCACAAGACATTTATTGAGAGATTAAAAGACATGCCATACATTATTCTCACAAACGTATGCTAAAGGTAAGCATAAGAAAGGTTTCTTTTTGCAATCCGGAGACCAGAAAAATAGTGCTTTTCTGTAAAACAGGAGGACTGGAAGGCGTCCGGGGTGATGGGGCTGACACGTTTCAAGGGAGAACCCTCTTCATCATGAAACAGGAGGACTGGAAGGCATCCGTGGTGATGGGGCTGACACGTTTCAATGGAGAGCTCTCTTCATCAGAGCCCTCATGATGAAGAGGGTTCTCCCTTGAAGGAGGACTGGAAGGCATCCGTGGTGATGGGGCTGACAGGTTTCAAGGGAGAACCCTTTTCATCAGAGCGCTCATGATGAAGAGGGTTCTCCCTTGAAACGCGTCAGCCCCATCACCACAGACGCCTTCCAGACCTCCTATTTTACAGAAAAGCACTTTTGTTCTTGAGGTCTCCCGATTGCAAAAAGAAATCTTTCTTATGCTTACCTTTAGCATACGTTTGTGAGTATAATGTATGGCATGTCTTTTAATCTCTCAATAAATGTCTTGTGATATTGCACTAGGTCGGTGCGCCCCTTTTCTTGTTTTCTATGTTTTCAGCAATGAAACATTGACAGAGGTTATAACCCTTCTCCACCCTTTACAAAAGAAGTTTGGCTGTTTATTTTCCCATTCACAGGTGACTTCTATCAATGTCTAGTTAAAAGAGGGGGAGGAGTTTTCATTCTCCCCCAATTGTCCAAGGAGGATGCAGGGCCCCTGACCCCCTTGTCTTGACAGTGCTGATTGGCCCTGTGCTGATCACATGCACTCTCCCAAGAAGAAAAAAAAAAAACTCTAGCAATACACACGAAACTGAGCATTGGCAGCTCGCCCCCAAGGCTCTGTTCTATCAGGAAATTGTTTGGGGACAGTTGAAGAAGGGGAGGATCCGAGAAGCAATTATTTTAGTAAGTGCAAACTGCTAAATACTTTTTCACATCAGCAGTGTATAGCAGTCCTGTGACTTCTATTAGTGCCTGGTTAAAGCTTGTAGGAGGAGTTTTCATACTGCACAGGCTGTCCTATGAGGCTGCAAGCGCCCTGACCCTCTGTCTAGACAGTGCTGATTGGCCCTGTGCTGATCACATGCCTTCTCTAGTAATAAACACCAAACTGAGCATGTTCAGTCTGACTCCAGTAAGTCTGTTTTATCTGCACATGTTATGGGGACAATGCAGGAAGAGGAGGATCTGTGCATACAGGATCAAACAGCCTTTTTACACAATGCAGAGGTTAAACCTGTTCCACAGTGAGTATAACAAGCATGCTTTACTGCATATACACACTGATTTCACTGTTGTGGGTTTAGTAACACTGTTAACATTTGAATAGAATTGGCCCCTTTTGCCCCTGTCACCCCCCCCCCCCCCCTAAAAAAACACACCCATTGATACCATGCAAACTGTTGGCACTATATAAATCCTGTATAATTATATTAATAATAATACTCACCTTCATTTGTCTATTGGAGGGTTGGAGTCTTTGGAAATGCCTGTTACTTTGGGGTATGACGCAACACAAGACAATTTTGTAGTACAGTTTATTGAGGCCCCCACTAGAATTGATGCTCTGTTGGACCTGGTAATCTCAAACCATGCAGAGCTTATTAATAATGTTCATATAAAAGAACATCTGGGTAGCAGTGACCATAATATGATTTCATTTAATGTTAGCTGTAAGCAAAAAAGCGCATACAGGAAATACAAAAACACTTAACTTTAAGAGAGCAAATTTTCCAAGGATGAGGGCTGCTCTCCAGGATTTAGACTGGGAGGGAATATTGGCATTGATGAGCACAGAGCAGAAATTTTTCAAAAAAGACTTTATGCAAACTCACTGCAAAGTATATTCCCATGGGTAATAAGTTTAAAAGGCTAAAAATAAAACCTATGTGGCTCACGGCCAAAGTTAAAAAAGCTATAAATAATAAGAAAAGAGCTTTTAAAAAATAAAAAAATTAAGGAACACTATCATTGTTTAATTGTTACAAAGAATATAACAGAATATGTAAAAAGGAAATCAAGGTTGCAAAAATTCAAAATGAACGACAGATTGTAAAAGATAGTAGGACAAACCCCCAAAAACTCTTAAAATATAATAATAGTAAAAAGGTCAGATATGAGCATGTAGGCCCTTTACAAAATAATCAGGAGTGGGTGACTGGGGACAAAGAGAAGGCAAAATTATTAAATACTTTCTTCAGCTCTGTATATACAAAGGAGCATGGGGGAGCGCATGACCATAATGAGGATGGTATTGACACAGCCCCAAATGATCCACAATGGCTCAAAAGTGAATTGATCCAGAAATATTGAGACAGAATAAGGGTGGATAAAGCGCCTGGACCAGATGGCATCCGCCCACGCATCCTAAAATAATTGAGCGCTGTAATTTCTAAGCCTTTGTTTCTAATTTTTAGGGACTCGTTAAGGACTGGAATAGTACCACTGGATTGGCGTAGGGCCAATGTGGTGCCTATGTTTAAAAAGGGATCAAAGTCTTTGCCAAGTAACTATAGACCTGTTAGTTTAACTTCTATAGTCGGGAAGATATTGGAGAGTTTAATAAAAGACCACATAGATGAGTTCTTGCTGGAAAAAAATATTTTGAGTAACAGACAGCATGGATTCATTGGAGACAGAAGTTGTCAAACAAACCTGATTTCTTTTTATGAGGAGGTAAGTAAAACCGTGGACAGAGGGGTGGCTGTGGACGTGGTATACTTGGATTTTGCAAAAGTGTTTGACACAGTTTCCCACACATGGCTAATGTGTAAGGTAAAGTCTACAGGCTTGGAAAGATCGGTTTGTAAATGGATAGAAAACTGGCTAAAAGAATTCAGAGAGTAGTGGTTAATGATTCTTACTCTGAATGGTCTAAGGTTATCAGTGGTGTACCCCAAGGTTCAGTGTTGGGACCCTTACTTTTTAATATCTTTATAAATTATATTGGGTCTGGGATTAAAAGTACCATTTCAGTCTTTGCAGATGGCACCAAGCTTTGCAGTGGAATAACTTCCTTACAGGATGTCTCCAATTTACAAGCTGACCTCGATGCACTGTTTCATTGGGCAACTATGTGGAAAATGAGGTTTAATTTTGATAAATGCAAAGTTATGCACTTGGGGGCTAAGAATATACATGCATCGTACATACTAGGTGGAGTAGAACTGGGGGAATCCATAGCAGAGAAGGATCTGTGTGTTCTGGTAGATCATAAGCTTAATAATAGCATGCCATGCCAAGCTGCGGTTTCCAAAGCAAGCAAAGTCATTTCTTGTATTAGGAGAGGCATGGACTCCAGAGAGAGAGATATCATTTTGCCCCTGTACAGATCATTAGTAAGACCTCATCTGGAATATGCAGTTCTAATTTGGGCACCAGTTCTTTAAAAGGATATCGGGGAACTGGAGAAAGCGCAGAGAAGGGCAACCAAACTGATAAGAGGAAAGGAGGAGGAACTGAATTTATTCTCTCTTGAGAAGAGGAGATTAAGGGGGGATATGATCACCATGTATAAATACATAAGGGGTCCATATAGTGAACTTGGTGTTGAGTTATTCACTTTAAGGTCATCACAGAGGACAAGGGGGCACTCTTTACGTCTAGAAGAAAACAGATTTAGTCTCCAAATACGTAAAGGTTTCTTCACCGTAAGAGCTGTGAAGATGTGGAATAGACTCCCTCCAGAGGTGGTTCTGGCCAGCTCACTAGACTGCTTTAAAAAATGCCTGGATTCTTTCCTGGGTGTATATAATATAAATCGGTACTAACATTTATAGGTAGAATTGATCCAGGGAATATCCGATTGCCTCTCGGAGGATCATGAAGGAATTTTTTTCCCCTGCTGTAGCAAATTGGATCATGCTTTCCTGGGGTTTTTTCGCCTTCCTCTGGATCAGCTGCGGGTATAGGATTGTGTATTGGGGTTGTATGTTTGGGTTTTCAATACTGTTTTTTTTTTTGTTTTTTATTGGTTAACCTCCCTGGCGGTATGATTATGTCAGGAATTACATACCAAAAGCGGTACAATTCTTTTCATGGAAATTTGGCGTTATGTATTAAAGGCCTACAATTCTTAGTAATTACTGACTTAAACCTGACCAAAACAAGAGTCTAGTAGACATCCCAGATGTGATAAATTTGAAACACAAACACGTGAATTATAATCTAATCAATAATATAATTTTATTATTTAATATATAATATATATAATAAAATTATATTATTGATTAGATTATAATTCATGCATTATATATTATATATAGATATATGTGTGTGTGCATATATATATATATATATATATATATATATACATATATATATATATATGCATATATATATATACCGGTGTGTATATATATATATATATATATATATATATATATATATATGCGCATATACATATATATATATATATATGCATATATATATATATATATATATATATATGCATATATATATAATATAAAATGTGTTTTATGTTTTGTGCAACGTTTTTTTTTTTTTGAATTTCCCTCCCTAGTTCCGCTCCCATGCAGCATTGCTGCTGCAGGGAACGGAACTAGGAAGTGATCAGAGCGACGGAGACCGACGGAGGAGCGGCGGGACTCTCGGCTGGCGGTCACAGCAATGAGAGATCATCGCTGGATCGCCAGGATAAGGTAAGAGAACACCGCTGCGCTCTCTGCAATCCACCCTGAGCGTGACTCGGGGTTACCGCTCCTGATATGAAAAACCAACCCCGAGTCACTCTCGGGATTACCGCTAAGGAGGTTAAGCCAGATGGACTTTTGGTGTCTTTTTTCAACCTGACTAACTATGTAACTATGTGACTATGTGACCTTCTTCCCTTCCTCCCAGGATGCACAGCTCTGGCCTGAGAAGTCAAAAGCCAGGACAGAACTCTGTCACATGGTGGAGAGAGGAAGGTCTCTTTTATTTTCCTGAGGCCTCCAGTGCAGTGCAGTGAAGGTTAGTGTCAGTGGGTGAGTGGTGGCCTTATAAGAATATCTGTCACTTTGTCCCGAATGGTGAAAGTGACAGATTTTTCTCAAGTACAGGTCAACTGTAAAGGCTCATTCACACCATATTTGTTGAGTTGCATTATTCTGCATTAAACAACGCAAGGGGACATAGAAAACAACTGTTTCCTGTGTGCCATGTTGACACCACGCATTAATGTGTCAAACACATGCTAACTCATTTCAAGGGTGAACCCCCTTCCTCAGGGCCTTGGGGAAAAGGGTTCAACCCATTAAAATACATCGGCACTCTGCACTTGTGTGTCAGTGACTGTGTTGTTAGAGGGGCTTACCAGCTGGTCATCTGTATCCAGTGCATTGAGGGAGCTCTGAGGCTCCATTCACACTCGTACGACTCCAAAGTTGCACTGACTTTTCAGTACAACTTTGATGTGATTTTGGATGGGTGCAACCTGGATACGACTTTGGCTTTGACCAGCGATAATGGACAACTGTTGCACCACTGTTGAATTGTATAACATTCAGGAATGACTTTTATGCAAATTTTGAGAGTTAGCATTGAAGTCTATGACCCTCAAGTTGCATGAAAGTCGGCCCAAAGTAGTACATTAACTACATTGAAATCGCTGCAACTTTAAAGTGATTCTAAATCCTCGGTTTTTTTTTTCTTTAAATAACAAACATCCCCAAACTTACCTGCTTGGTGTAATGGTTTTGTACAGAGTAGCCCCCATCCTCTTCTTCTGGGGTCCCCCGCTGGCGCTCCAGGCCCCTCCTCTTCATCGGGTGCCCCCACAGAGTCCCTCTGCTGTGTCAATTGATTCAGACAGTGGTACTCAACCACTGCCCCTGCTCCCATGTCTATCACAGCTTTTGATTGCCAATGGCTCCTGCTGCTATCAATCTGTCCAATGAGGAGGTCAACAGCGGCTGGAGCTGCTGCGCTTGTGCACATCGTTGGATTGGATTGGGCTCAGATAAGGAAAAGGGGGGGGGGGGAGCCGCAGCACAGAACGTTTTTCACTTTAATGCATAGAATGCATTAAGGTGAAAAACTTTAAGGCTTTACAACCACTTTAAGTCACACATATATACAGTATTTAACAAAAGTGAGTACACCCCTCACATTTCTGTAAATATTTTACTCTATCTTTTCATGTGACAACACTGAAGAAATTACACTTTGCTACAATGTAAAGTAGTGAGTGTACAGCTTGTATAACAGTGTCAATTTGCTGTCCCCTCAAAATAACTCAACACACAGCCATTAATATTAAAAAAGAATAGCGCAACCATGCAAAAGAAATGACTATCAAATATGGAGACCATCCATAAATAAAAATGGGGATTTAGTTCCACCATATGGCCATATCATGCTCAAGCCCACCACTGCGTCAAAGTACCCCATTATCGGTGGGTCCTACACTATCCATAAAAAAGGGGTGAATCCAGCCTCTCTTACCCTTGGAGACAACGCTCCTTGCTGGGAAGGTGTGCTAATGCACTGCAGGGGACTCCTCCTATATCTACTTGATAGAGGGTACCAATAGAGTACAGGTGTGTGTGGGGGATGGGATGCTCAACCCCATAAGTCTGGTCAGACCGAATACATAATAAACAAGCAAAAAATTGGGGGAGCAAACCCTGAACATGTATATCTAAAGCCGGTGCAGCTATGGACCAAGCAACATGTATATTAAAAAAGAATAGCGCAACCATGCAAAAGAAATGACTATCAAATATGGAGACCATCCATAAATAAAAATGGGGATTTAGTTCCACCATATGGCCATATCGTGCTCAAGCCCACCACTGCGTCAAAGTACCCCATTATCGGTGGGTCCTACACTATCCATAAAAAAGGGGTGAATCCAGCCTCTCTTACCCTTGGAGACAACGCTCCTTGCTGGGAAGGTGTGCTAATGCACTGCAGGGGACTCCTCCTATATCTACTTGATAGAGGGTACCAATAGAGTACAGGTGTGTGTGGGGGATGGGATGCTCAACCTCATAAGTCTGGTCAGACCGAATACATAATAAACAAGCAAAAAATTGGGGGAGCAAACCCTGAACATGTATATCTAAAGCCGGTGCAGCTATGGACCAAGCAACATGTATATTAAAAAAGAATAGCGCAACCATGCAAAAGAAATGACTATCAAATATGGAGACCATCCATAAATAAAAATGGCCATTAATGTCTAAACCGCCATTAATGTCTAAACCGCTGGCAACAAAAGCGAGTACACCCCTAAGTGAAAAATGTCAAAATTGGGCCCAATTAGCCATTTTCCCTCCCCAGCTGTTGCGGAACTACACTTCCCATGAGACACTGTAAAACTCTGATATTCACAGACATAACGAGGCATGATGGGATTTGTAGTTCCTGAATAACTGGAGGGCCATAGTTTGAAGACCCCTGATATAGAAGATATTCACTGTACTAACAGGTATGTCTTCTTAAAGGCTTACCTGTAGATACAAGTGAAAAAGCAGAGTTTACTACCACTTTAAAGTGACTGTAAAGTCTCATTTTTTTTCTATTAAAATAACAAACTTAAGATAAAAAACATTCTGTGTGCAGCAGTCCCCTCAGCCCCCCCCCCCCCCATACTTACCTGAGCCCCAGAAATGTCCACGAGTGCCTCGGCCATCCGGGACTCTCCCTCCTGATTGGCTGGGACACAGCAGTGGAACCATTGGCTCCAGCTGCTGTCATTCAAACTCAGTTAGCCAATGAGGAGAGAGAGGAGGCGGGATACACGGAGCTGCGGTTTAGCTCGAGACTTTACAATCACTTTAGGGTTAGGATTAGTAGTTGGGGTTAGGGCTATTTATTTATTAGGGGTTAGGACCTCAGTGATGGCGTACCTTGGCACCCCAGATGTTTTGGAACTACATTTACCATGATGCTCTACTACACTGCAGAGTGCATGAGCATCATGGGAAATGTAGTTCTAAAACATCTGGGGTGCCAAGGTTCGCGATCACTGTGTGGTCAGAGTGCTAATAATATTACTACTACTAATAATTATAATTATAATAAATAAAGGAATAAATAAATGTCAAATAAGTACACAAAAAAATAAAAATATTCATAAATAAATAATAAATACATTCAATAAGTGAACACTAAGAGGTAGATTTAATAAAACTGATGCACTTCGAATCCGGTGCACCTGTGCATGGTAGCCAATCAGCTTCTAACTTCAGCTTGTTCAATTAAGCTTTGGCAATAAATCCTAGAAACTGATTGGTTACTATGCAGAGCTGCACCAGATTTTGCACTCTCCAGCTTTAGTAAATAACCCCCTAAGTAATAATAAATAAATAATTAGCCCCTAACCCTTAAAAAAAATAATAAAGAGCTAAACACCCTAACCCTAACACAAAATAAATAAATAATTTATTACTATTATTATTGATAGTATTTTTTTTGTTCAGGTTTGAGTGTTTATGCATTATTAATAACAATATTCATTTATGTAATAATTTTTAGGTTAGGGATTAATTCTTATTAATTTATGTATTAGTACTTATTATTAAATAATTGTATTTATGACGATTTTTAGTCATTTGTGTATTTCATTTACATTTATTTATTCATATATTTTTACTATTTAAATATAAACTTTTTCCATTTCAGCTGAAAATCGTGCAAAAGCACACAACAAAACACGCGAATGCGCACAAAAATGCTTAAACTGCACATTTCCATTTATTTCTATGGGACTAAAAACGTGCCTGAAACGCTCACATCCACCCCGATTCAAGCTACAAAAAAAAGCTCCAGAACTTTTTTGAGCTTCTGGCGTTTGGCTCCAGGCAGCCTGGAGTGGAGATGTGAACCGTCTCCATAGAGAATAATTGATTTTTTCTCCTCCAGCGTTTTGGAGCTTCGAGCTTCCAGCTACAAAACGCTGAGGTGTGAATGAGGCCTGATAGAGTTTGACAAGCAGCAGGCAAGCAGTGCCCACAACTAAACGCTGGAGCCTTATGTACCAGGCTCATTACCCAGTGTGCATTGGGTCTTGGATGGGTCATTTATAATTTGGCAATGCCTGTTACAATGTAAGACTGCCTTCTGTTGCTTAAGTTTGGCCTACAGCACCAATGTATAAGGGAATCATTTTAAAAAAACTTGCAAAGTGCAGTGACCCATTGCAGCCAATTATCTTTTGTTTCTCATGGTTATGTTTTTCGGGAGAGACAACTACTCTATTCATCTTCCAGTACAAGCAAAAATAGGCTCTGAAAGATTTCTTTGAAAGATTTTGCAAGATCATATGGAACATCTGAAGCAGAAATGTTTCTGCAGTAAGACTGCAGGCCTTCCAGGAGAGAGTTATGTGTAATGTAATGAATCAGCTTCCGTCTCCTGCCTGTCTTGCTGTGATCAAAGTGCGGCGTCCTTATGTCAAGATCATGCAGTATTATTCCGCAGTCTCTTTTCAGAGACCTGAGCACAAAGGCATTAATGTCTGCACTGTCATTGCTGCATTAGCTAAGAAGGAGCAGTGCTGAAGGTGGAGGGGGAAGGAGGGGAGCAGGGTGAATCTAGGACCTTAAAGGGAACTTGTCAGGACAACTGCTAGCTGTCCAATCCAGTGCTGGAGAGTGACGCTGTCTGATTCCTGGAAACAGTGCTAATTCTGGGGCAGAGCACGTCACTCCATGTAATGTGGCAGACGGTCGTCTGCCTGTGTACTAACACTACGTATCGGAGTGAGACAATGGCAGCTGGGGAATTTTTATATATAATATTTTTTTTTTAATTGTTTTCTTGCTTTTTTATATACGTGTGAATTTCATCAGCTTAACGACGAACTCTCCTTTGCTGTTAAAAAAGAACTCTGCTAATCATAAAACATAAATGCAGGCCCATACATTTACGTTTAAATACCTGTATTGGTTCTCGGTTAAACAGAATTGGAATGTGACCAAAATGCCTTCTTTTTACCTTGCTTTCCAGATTCTCTGCTCCTCCCTTGATAGAAGCCCAATTTGTGGTGATAATGAAACCTGAGCTCAGCTGCTACTGCCCCCTGTTCAGTGAGTTAGCCTGGGCGAGGGGGCATGTTGGCTAAAGGGCTTCTGCCCGTTTTCTCAGTACCTCCCCCTCTTGCCAGGATGCCTTCTTTTTACCTTGCTTTCCAGATTCTCTGCTCCTCCCTTGATAGAAGCCCAATTTGTGGTGATAATGAAACCTGAGCTCAGCTGCTACTGCCCCCTGTTCAGTGAGTGAGCCTGGGGTAGGGGGCATGTTGGCTAAAGGGCTTTTGTCCATTTTCTCAGTACCTCCCACTCTTGCTAGGAAGCCTTCTTTTTACCTTGCTTTCCAGATTCTTTGCTCCTCCCTTGATAGAAGCCCAGTTTGTGGTGATAATGAAACCTGAGCTCAGCTGATACTGCCCCCTGTTCAGGGAGTGAGCCTTCGGGAGGGGGCATGTTGACTAAAGGGCTTCTGCCCATTTTCTCAGTACCTCCACCTCTTGCCAGGATGCAGGCACCAGGCTACCTAGGATCCTTGGTTGCTAGGATGCAGGAGGCCCCTGCTGCCTGTCATCCCTGGTTGCTAGAACATAGGCAGCTCCTGAATCCTAGAGCTGCCTTTGCCTTTCATTGTAAAATTTCATCAGCTTAAAGACAAACTCTCCTTTACTGTTAAAAAATAACTCTCATAATCATAAAATATAAATAAATGCAAGCCCATACATTTACGTTTAAATACCTGTATTGGTTCTCGGTTAAACAGAATTGGAATGTGACGAAAATACCTTTTTTTTACCTTGCTTTCCAGATTCTCTGCTCCTCCCTTGATAGAAGCCCAATTTGTGGTGATAATGAAACCTGAGCTCAGCTGCTACTGCCCCCTGTTCAATGAGTGAGTCTGGGGGAGGGGGCATGTTGGCTAAAGGGCTTCTGCCCATTTTCTCAGTACCTCCCCCTCTTGCCAGGTTGCAAGTACCAGGCTACCTAGGATCCTTGGTTGCTAGGATGCAGGAGGCCCCTGCTGCCTGTCATCCCTGGTTGCTAGAACATAGGCAGCTCCTGAAGCCTAGAGCTGCCTTTGCCTTTCATTGTCAAATTTCAGCTTAAAGACGAACTCTCCTTTACTGTTAAAAAATAACTCTCATAATCATGAATCATAAAAAAAATGCAAGCCCATACATTTATGTTTAGATACCAGTATTGGTTCTCGGTTAAACAGAATTGGAATGTGAAGAAAATGCCTTATTTTTACCTTGCTTTCCAGATTCTCTGCTCCTCCCTTGATAGAAGCCCAATTTGTGGTGAATATGAAACCTGAGCTCCGCTGATACTGCTCCCTGTTCAGTGAGTGAGCCTGGGGGAGGGGGCATGTTGGCTAAAGGGCTTCTGCCCATTTTCTCAGTACCTCCCCCATTTGCCAGGATGCAGGCACCAGGCTACATAGGATCCTTGGTTGCTAGGATGCAGGTGGCCCCTGCTGCCTGTCGTCGTTTTTTAGCGGGACTGTGACATTGTGGTGGACAGATCGGACACCTAACTGACATTTTTGACACTTTTGGGGGGACCAGTGACATTACTACTGTAATCAGTGCTAAAAATATGCACTGTTACTGTACTAATGACACTGGCAGAGAAGGGGTTAACCAAGGGGTGATCAAAGGGTTAAGTGTGAGCCTAGGGGGTGTTTTCTAACTGTATGGGGGAGGGACTTGTGGAATCAACACAGAGACCTGTGATCCTAAATTGGAGGATCACAGGCTCTCTGTGTTTATTCCAGTGAGAACAATGGTCTGCTGTGTTTACAACGGCAGTCCATCGTTCTCTCTCAGCGGAGAGCGATCGCAGGTGCCCGGCCGCAATCGTGGCCGCCGGCCCCGTGGATCGGCGAATGAAAGTGAAAGGGAATCCCGATTTTTGGGTTGTCCCCAGAAAATTAATAGAGGGGAAATCTTCCAATAGGGACACTAGTTCTGGTGACCTGGGGGGCCCCCAAGGAATTCCCTTAATTTGCAGGGATTTCCTCTCATCTCCTGTTTGGCTATGGGACAGGAAGTGAAGAGAAATCTCCAAATTGGGACACAGATGGTGAAAAAAAAAAAATCGGACAGGGGTTATAACCCTCCTTTTCTGTATCCAAAATGAAAAAGATTCTACTTTATCTGAACAAGGTAAGGAAAGAAGATTATTGGTTGCCATGCACAACTGCTCCAGTCTCTCTGCTTCAGTTTTGATAAATGTCCCCCCTAGTGTCCTAGGTTTTTAGGACGCAGACCAGTCCTGACGCCTAGCTTTCTTGGTTGCTAGGACGCAGGTGGCCGGGGTGCAATGGGGTTGATTTACTAAAACTGGAGAGTGCAAAATCTAGTGTACCTGTTCATGGTAGCCAAACAGCTTCCAGGTTGTTGTTTTTTTTTTTTTAATCAAAGCTTAATTAACCACTTCCTGCCCACTGTATAGACAAATGACAGCGGGCAGGGTACTCTCTTGCTCATATGATGTCGTCCCACTCTTGCCGCACTGGCGCTTAGTGACGAACCCCGGACATGGTGCATCGCCGATCTCGGTAAAGGGACAATGACGTGGCACTTTACCCATGTGATCAGCTGTGTCCAATTACAGCTGATCACATGTAAACCATGAAATGGCGGTTATCCGCTTTCCTCTCCTCAAACTGACAGCGTATGAGGGGAGGAGAGTCGATCAGCAGCATTTCCTCACAGGGGAGACCTGCACAGATAATAAGGACACTGATCATCAGTGCCATGAATATCAGCCCCAGTGGTGCCTATCAGTGCTGCCTATCAGTGCTGCATATTAGTGCCTCCTCATCAGTGCCCCTTCAGTGCCGTCTCATCAGTGCCCATCAGTGCTGCCTATCAGTGCTCATCAGTGCTGCATATTAGTGCCTCCCCATCAGTGCCCCTTCAGTGCCATCTCATCAGTGCTGCCTATCAGTGCTGCATATTAGTGCCTCCCCATCAGTGCCCCTTCAGTGCCATCTCATTAGTGACCATCAGTGCTGCATATTAGTGCCTGCCCATCAGTGCCCCTTCAGTGCCGTCTCATCAGTGCCCATCGTGCTGCCTATCAGTGCTGCATATTAGTGCCTTCCCATCACTGCCCCTACCAGCGCCATCTCATCAGTGCCCATCAGTCCTCATCCGCGCCCATCAGTAAAGGAGAAAAATTACTTATTTACAAAATTTTCTAACAGAAACTAAAAACAACTTTTTTTTCTTCAAAATTGTGTCTTTTTTTTTTTTTTTTTAAGCAATGAGCAGTAACCAATAAATAGACAGAGGGGGTAGAACAGGGAAATTGACCTAGTGATGTCGCTTGTCTCAGGGAAGCACCTAGTTCCTGAGAAAAGCACTGTCAGTCATAGATAAACCTTTTTGCTCCTTGCTAGATGCGTGGTCGGAAAGCAGTGGAGGGGGTGGGGCGCTGTGGACCAGCAATGACACAAGCTCCTTGAGGGCAGTGACTGATGTGAATGTACAATGTATGTGTAAAGCGCTGCGTAAATTGACAGCGCTATATAAGTACCTGAAATAAATAATAATAAGCTTGAGAGATAAGATAAAGCGCTACATGTGCTTTGCTGCCTAGGGATAGGAGCAAAAAAGTGTAGTCAAGCTTCAGTGCAATTCTTCACCCAATCTACGTTCTTACTGCCTTGTGTCTGTGTTTAGTTTACAAATACATACCGTAGGTACATACACTCACCGGCCACTTTATTAGGTACACCTTGCTAGTACCGGGTTGGGCCCCCTTTTGCCTTTAGAACTGCCTTCATTCTTCGTGGCATAGATACAACAAGGTGTTGGAAACATCCCTCAGAGATTTTGGTCCACAGTGACATGATAACATAATGCAGTTGCTGCAGATTTGTCGGCTGCACATCCATGATGCCAATCTCTCATTCCACCACATCCCAAAGGTGCCCTATTGGATGAGATGTGGTGACTGTGGAGGCCATTGGAGTACAGTGACCTCATTGTCATGGTGAAGAAACCAGTGGTGAGATGATTGGAGCTTTGTGACATGGTGCATTATCCTGCTGGAAGGAGCCATCAGAAGATGGGGACACTGTAATCATAAAAAGGGATGGACATGGTCAGCAACAATACTCAGGTAGGCCGTGGTGATTAAACGATGATCAGTTGATACTAAGGGGACCAAAGTGTGCCAAGAAAATATCCCCCCCCACCATTACACCACCAGCCTGAGCCGGTGATACAAGGCAGGATGGATCCATGTTTTCATGTTATTTATGCCAAATTCTGACCCTACCATCTGAATGTCGCAGCTAAAATCGACTCTCATCAGACCAGGCAATGTTTTTCCAATCTTCAATTGTCCAATTTTGGTGACCTGTGCAAATTGTAGCTTCAGTTTCCTGTTCTTAGCTGACAGGAGTGGCACTCCGATGTGGTCTTCTGCTGCTGTAGCCCATCTGCTTTAAAGAGGAAGTAAACCCAGTGTGTTCCCCCCCCCCTGAAAAGTAAATGCATAATGTGCTAGTATGCATAGCACACTACCACATTATGTGACACTTACCTCCAAACAAAGCCCTCATCGTCCCCACTGGGGGGCCGCATCCATTTTAAGCCATCTTCCTTCCTGGTCTGTGGACTCCGGCTATGCTACTGGCCGGGAGGTGCATGACGTCACTCCCGCGCATGTGCATGGAAGCCGCCGGTCACGGCACAGGGCTCTGAAGAAACGGCACGGGCAGCCGTTTCTTTAGAGCGCATGCGCCAATGACGTCATTGGCTGCATGCAATGTAAATATTTCCTAAACTGTGCAAGTTTAGGAGATATTTACAGTACCTTATTATAGGCTTACCTATAGGTATAACTTACAGAGGGGGGTTTACAACCACTTTAAGGTTCGATGTGTTGTGTGTTCAGAGATAGTATTCTGCATACCTTGGTTGTAACGAGTGGTTATTTGAGTTATTGTTGCCATTAGTCTGCCCATTCTCCTCTGACATCAACAAGGCATTTTCCTGCTCACAACTGCCGCTCACTGGATATTTACTCTTTTTCCCACCATTCTCTGTAAACCCGAGAGATGGTTGTGTGTGAAAATCCCAGTAGATCAGCAGTTTTTGAAATACTCAGACCAGCCCGTCTGGCACCAACAACCATGCCACCTTCAAAGTCACTTAAACCCCCTTTCTTTTTCATACCTATTCTGATGCTCAGCTTGAACTTTAGCAAATCGTCTTTGCCATGTCTAGATGCCTGAATGCATTGAGTTGCTGTCATGTGATTGGTTGATTAGCAATTTGTGTTACCAAGCAATTGAACAGGTGTACCTAATAAAGTGGCCGGTGAGTGTGGTTGTTTATTGTGTACTGATCCCGGGTTTTAATTGATTTTTCTGACTTCAGGGCTCAGGGGCTGACTGGCAACTTTCGGCCCAGGGGGCAAGTACAAACTAGAGGCCCATGGTGCAGCAACTCGGCCCTCCTCCCACTCTCCCTCTTCCTGGCCTCCTCCTGACCCTCATTCCAGGCTGAAGCTCCACTCCAGGTACTCTCTACTCACTGACTGAATCTGGCCAGCAGGGGGCATTTGGGGGGAGCTGGGACAGCTCGGTAGGGGCTGGCTGGGGGATGAGAGTCTCCAGTGCGGCATGGAACCGGCCTTTGCTCAGACACAGTTTATACCATAGGTGTCCAACCTTTTGGCTTCTCTGGGCCACATTGAGTGTAGAGAAATTTTCACGGGCCGCATATAAAATATATACTATAGTTAAGGTATATAAGTAGTAAAATGCCGCCGCGCCCTTTCAGTACCACCGCGCCCCCCCACACTAATTTAACACAACTAGAGGATGATCAAATGAAATGGAATCAGTATACAGAGGTTTACTTCTTCTGAGAGATATTAAAGGAACACTCTAACCACCATGACCACTTCAGTGATTTGAAGAAGTGGTCATGGTGGTAGGAGTCAGAAACACTGCACATGCTCGCCTCCCCCCCCCCCTCCGAGGCAGCCTCGGCCTACCGTTAGTTGGAAGCCGATGTGGCCATGCCCCCGACCCGACTTCCTTCCTCCCCAGCAAAAAAAAATTGTCAGGGGGCAGTGGGCCGCATTGCCTGGGGTTCCGGGCCGCATGTGGCCCCCGGGCCACAGGTTGGATATGCCTGGTTTATACCATCCATGCTGGTGGGGGGGGGGGGGGGCTGTGCTCTGTCCTTGTCTTCAACCCAGACTCAGTAGGTCAGCGGTGGGGGACTTTTTACTTCTCTTCACCAGGGATCCTTTAGTCATGTCTGTGGCCTTTTTACGGGGCATCAGAGCAGCCCAGGGGGCAGTTGTCCCCCTGCCCCCTCGGCCAGTCCTCCCCTGTCAGGGCTGAGCCCACCTCCAGCTCCAGTTCTGTAAGAGTGCTTTAGTGATCAATAAGGGCACGCTTGCTGGACAAGGGGGAGGCAGTATGATAAGGCTTAATGTTGAAGTCAGACCCCAAGGGACAAAGTGGTAACGATTTCATAGGGGTTGTGTGCTGGTTTATTCTTTGGCAGGACTTGTACATGTTGAAAATGATGGACGGGATCACTTCAAAGCTGCCGTGGCATAGTTACGTACCTTGGAAGGGCCTGTGCATCCTGGCTTGCTTTTGTAGTTACTGACCCAGAACAAACATGCAGCTGGAGTAATGCCAGCACTCCTGATGTGCACAATATTCTGGCCAGCAAATCACCAAGCAAGGAGTCTGACAACCTTGGAGCCGAACTTTCTAACCACTTTTAGGTGCTCATTTAGCAAACCAAAATATTGCAGGCATTCAGCATTTTGTAGCCCCTTGACAGTTGCATGTATTTATTCTAGGGTTACTGCAGACGTCATACCATTCAAAAATAAACATATGTAGCTGCCAGAGGCTTATTCATTTTGCACACATTTACAGCTCCTTGAAAAAGTATTCATACCCTTTGAAATTTCCACATTACAACCAAAAACGTAAATGTATTTTATTGGGATGTTATGTAATAGACCAACACAAAGAGGCACATAATTGTGAAGTGGAAGGAAAATGTATTTTTAATATATAATATAATATAATTTGTCTCCCACCACGTGCCCCTTCCCCTGATCGCTCTGGCACAACTATCAGCCCATCCCCACATGCCAAGGTCCTAGCTGTAGTCCTGGACTCTGAACTCTCCTTCAAGCCCCACATCCAATCACTGTCCAAATCTTGCCGCCTCAACCTCCGCAACATCTCCAAAATACGCCCCTTTCTAACCAATGATGACACAACAAAGCTCCTAGTTCACTCCCAGGTCATCTTGCGCCTCAACTACTGCAATTCCCTTCTCATTGGCTTACCTCTACACAAGCGTCTTTGAGTTAGGACTGTGAAAATTTGTGGCACAGTACATTAAAAACTTACATGGAAGTAAGTACATGCACGTGATCCGGTGTCCGGGGTCTGCAAGGGGCCACTTCTTGGGTCGGCTGTACTCGCTCGTCTCGAGTTCCTGTCTGGCAGGAAGTGGTGATGATGTAAGAAGATGAGTCCGAGGCCTGGATGAACTGCAGCGTCTGCCATCTGGGAACCACTGGCATGCTAGCGACGCGTTTTGGAACATGTGCACTGCGGTGGAATACCAGCACGCACTCCTTCGTCAAGCTCCGAAACGCGTCGCGAGCACGCTGGTGGTTCCCAGAGGGCAGATGCTGCGGCTCATCTTGCAGTCCAGGTCTCAGTCTCATCTTCCTACGTCATCACTACTTCCTGCCGGCCAGGAACTCGAGATGAGCGAGTACAGCCGATCCAAGAAGTGGCCCCTTGCAGACCCCGGATCCCCTGTGCACCTGCATTTACTTACTTCCATGTGAGCTTTTAATGTACTTTGCCACCATACATTTGCACAGTCCTAACTCAGAGGCGCCGGTCTTTTCTCTGTTTTCTTACATGTTTGGAGACTGCTTCCACTCCCCACTAGGCTGGCCCTGAGCTAAAAGACTGTTCCCCACATACAACAAGGGCAACAAAGGTAGTCTCTATGACTTCCCTATGGACATTTCTCAGGTTCCTTACACCTTTTTGCTTGCGCCACTATGTATATCTTTTTTTTTTTACCTCTACATAGGCTAACCCCCCTTCAGTCCATCATGATTGCTGCCGCCAGATTCATCCACCTTACCAATCCCTCAGTGTCCGCTACTCCTCCCTGTCAATCCCTCCACTCGAAAAATTCTAACAACTTACAAAGCCATCCACAATTTAGCCCCCAGCTACATCACTAGCCTAGTCTCAAAATACCAGTGAAAAAATGAAACAGTCCACTTACAATGTGGCATAGAGTGTATACAACCAACACAATAAGAGCCGGTTCACATAGGTGCGACCCGACTTGCCGGGGCGACCTGTGAAGTCGCGGTGCACAGCTCGCACCGCGACCTCGGAGCGGCATGCACGGACTTCATATCATTGAAGTCAATGCAGGTCGCTCCAGGTCGCCCCAAAGAAGCTCAAGACCCTTTTTCTAAGTCGGAGCGACTTGTGTCGCTCCTATTAGAACGGGTCCTGTGCTACTCTATGGCAGGCAACCCACGGCGACAGGTCACCTGACAAGTCGCCCCAGTGTGAACGGGGTCTAAATCATATAGTGATACTGAACCACACAGTGGTGATAAAAAACATAAAAAAATAAATGCATCAAAAGTCCATTTAAAAAAGCAATCTCTCAAAAGAATGCATAAGCGTGATAACACACAAAGAGTCTTTTAAAGAAAGAAGTGTCTTCCAATTGGACCGATGTGAGACGACAAATCGGTGACACAAACGTGAATAAGATGGCCCCTTACCGACTGGTAACAAGAGCCAGGTGCAATGAAATATAACCTCCACTCATGCACAAAACTTGTCTGGTGTCACCCAAGTGGTATGCGTGGCTTCTTACCAGAATTCTAAAGAGGGTAGGCCTGGAACCTCTGTTGGTATATGGGTAGTGTGGACAGTATCCAAAGTCAGCTTCCGACCATAAGGAATAGGTGTCTATCCCTTCCCAGGGGCATATCACTCTCCTTTAAGGACCGAGGCTGGATATAGCTGTCTCAAATAAAGCTCCCCCAAAGTGGAAAAGAAAAATGGCCAATAGTGCGTTACCCTTATTAAAACACTTTATTTAAGTGTGATATTGCACTTACATGGCATCAAATGGATAAGACAATAGGTTCCTGTAGCAGAACGTGGCCGACTGCAGCGCGGTCCACGTGGCGTGATGGCGTGGCGGCTCCCTCCGACTAGTCTCTCCTTACTAGGCGTCAGCTGGGACTGGAGCAGAATACCAACCTAATCGCTCTCTTCGTTCCTATCAAAACCTCCTGCTCTCTAGTTCCCTCATCACCTCCTCCCATATTCACCTCCAGGACTTTTCCAGAGCCTCTCCAATCCTATGGAACTCCTTACCCCAATCTGTCCGATTATATCCTACTCTATTAGCTTTTAGACGATCCCTGAAAACCCTCCTCTTCAGAGAAGCCTATCCCACCCACACCTAACAACTATACTTCCATTTTCTCTATCAGCCCATCCCCCACAGTTATTGCCTTCTGTTTCACTTGACCCTCCCTTCTAGATTGTAAACTCTAACGAGCAGGGCCCTCTAATTCCTCCTGTATTGAATTATATTGTAACTGTATTATCTTCCCTCATATTGTAAAGCGCTGCACAAATAATAATAATAATAATGTTTACAAATAAATCTGTGAAAAGTGTGGCGTGCATTTGTATTCAGGCCCCTTTACTCTGATACCCCATAACTAAAATCTAGTGGAACCTATTGCCTTCAGAATTCACCTAATTAGTAAATAGAGTCCATCTGTGTGTAATTTAATCTCAGTATAAATACAGCTGTTCTGTGAAGCCCCCAGAGGTTTGTTAGAGAACCTTATGCCTCGTTTTCACTGATCGGTACGGTTCAGTTCCGTACAGTTCAGTTCGGTACAGTACACCTTGATCAGGCTTGCGTTTTCACCACCAACAGTACTTTAGCTCAACAGTACCTCAACAGTGTAGCTCCACCCTGTTGGTACGGTACTAATGTGCTTGGTACCCCAATGAAATGGTACCAAAAAAGTGGTACAGCACGGTTCGGAACTAGGATACCGTTCACAACTTTTGACAATGGAAATGGCAAAAATTGCTTACCCTACCAAACCGAACCATACCGCTCAGTGGAAACGAGGCATTAGTGAACAAACAGCATCATGAAGGCCAAGGAACACACCAGACAGGTCAGGGATAAAGTTGTGGAGAAGTGTAAAGTAGGGTTAGGTTTGAAGGGGAAAAGGGAACAGCCATTTTATTTATCAAACATTTATTTATGATTATCAAACATGTATTTATGATTAAGCAGATATATTGGCTGTACTGTATATGTTGTTAGAAGTCATATTGTATAACGGCTGTTGTGTTCAAAAGCCATTTTCAACTCCAGCTGTATAGATTGCTATCAATGCTTTTGAAGACCTTTTCCTCCAAGGAGCCAAACTACTGGAAGTGACAAGTCTATGTGAACAACTATTCCGCATTTCCATCAGGATGTGACTTCAAAGAAACTTTAGATAGATAGGTCCCACCCTTTGTAAAACACATAAATTGTATTAGCCAGATAGAGCAATTGTTTTTAAACCAACACAATGTAATGTGACTGAATTGCTCTCCAAACATGTCTTTATACCTACACATTTGTAAAATAAACACATTTTTCAATCTGGCTTCAATAGTCAAAATGTTACTGAAACCCATGAGTTTTGGGGTTTCCTGTACAGGTTATAAAAAAAATATCCCAAGCTTTAAATATCTCAGGGAGCGCTGTTCAATCCATCATCAGAAAATGGAAAGAGTATGACACAACTGCAAACCTACCAAGACATGGCCGTCCACCGAAACTGACCGGCGGGGCAAGGAGAGCATTCATCAGAGAAGCAGCCAAGAGGCCCATGGGAACTCTGGAGGAACTGCAGAGATCCACAGCTCAGGTGGGAGAATCTGTCCACAGGACAACTATTAGTCGTGCACTCCACAAATCTGCCCTTTATGGAAGAGTGACAAGAAGAAAGCCATTGGTGAAAGAAAGCCAAAAGAAGTCCCGATTGCAGTTTGTGAGAAGCCATGTGGGGGGAACAGCAAACATGTGGATTGTGGAAGAAGGTGCTCTGGTCAGATGAGACCAAAATTGAACTTTTTGGCTTAAAAGCAAAACGCTATGTGTGGCGGAAAATTAACACTGCACATCACCCTGAATACACCACCCCCACTGTGAAACATGGTGGTGGCAGCATCATGTTGTGGGGATGCTTTTCTTCAGCATGGACAGGGAAGCTGGTCAGAGTTGAGAAGATGGATGGAGCCAAATACAGGGCAATCTTAGAAGAAAACCTGTTAGAGTCTGCAAAAGACTTGAGACTGGGGTGGAGACTCACCTTCCAGCAGGACAACGACCAGAAACATAAAACCAGAGCTACAATGGAATGGTTTACATCAAAGCATATTCATGTGTTAGAATGGCCCAGTCACAGTCCAGACCTAAATCCAATTGAGAATCTGTGGCAAGACTTGAAAATTGCTGTTCACAGACGCTCTCCATCCAATCTGACAGAGCTTGAGATATTTTGCTAAGAAGAATGGGCAGAAATGTCCCTCTCTAGATGTGCAAAGCTGGTAGAGACATCCCCAAAAAGACTTGCAGCTGTAATTGGAGGAAAAGGCGGTTCTACAAAGTAATGACTCAGGGGGTTGAATACAAATGCATGCCACACTTTTCACATATTTATCTGAATAAATGTTAAAAACAATTTATCATTTTCCTTCCACTTCACAATTATGTGCCACTTTGTGTTGATCTATCACAAAAATCGTTTACGTTTTTGGTTGTAACATGAAAAAGATTGAAAAATGTCAAGGGGTATGAATACTTTTTCAAGGCACTGTAAGAGGCTAAACACATTATCATGAATATTTATTTATTTTATATATATAGCTCTTTGCTGCTGACGTAATCTGCTTGCATTAGAATGGTGACCTACATAGGGCTGCAGTGATCTTAGTCTCCCACTAGGTGGCACAAGAGCTTCTATAGATTGGACTGCTATGGAAGATATATGTTCTGCTGTCTGAACAGCCCAAAACAGCTTACATAACTGGCTGTCTAGCACGTGTTAACCCATCAGTGCACTTCAGCGTATGCTAAGGAGAAATCAATCATCTTGTTTTTGTTTTTACAAACCTGAACACCACCCACATGCCTAATAATCTACCATAGGTTAGGCCTTTCAATCAGTTGTTCAGCACAAGGAGAAAAATTGATTTGGTCAAATAAACTCGACTCTCTGCCAAGATGATCCTTCCTTTTCCGATGAAAGCGATCCTGTTGATTTAGCAAATAAGGATATGATTTTTTCATGTAGCACTGCCCCCTTAAGGACTGCTGGATTTTCACACTTTCCGGTCCCCCTGGGTTACCATTAGCAACAATGACATTACAGTCTATCACTTTACTTCTTGGCTCAGTCAATAATTAATCCAGGGGTATGTTGTTGTTTTATTTTATTTAATTAGGGATGGGAGAAGGGAATAGTGGGATACTCCAGTTTAACTAGGCACAAAGTTTGGAGGACATCTATCTGTTGATACAGCCAGGCTGTTGATCAACCTTGCCACTTAGGTGGATTTAGGATCATCATCAGATGACTTGATGAACTAAAGTTATCTTCAGGACACTCTCCTAGTATCCTCTTTCTTGACCACTGACACCCGTCCACTGACTATATTACTCCGAGGTGGCCTCCCCTCAGGTCAGGCCCCCCGACACGATCCCCTGTACTCCCGATACTGTTTTCCAGGGTCTCCAGTGTATCCCACTCAGTCAGCCTTTCTGGACCTCTGGGTTCAGCTCCGTTCCTCTGGCCATAGGTGTGCGCAGCCTATAGCATTAGGGTGTGCACCCCAAAGCTCAAACACACTTGGGTGTGTGTCTACATATATATGACCCTGGCACATAGATCTCCCTGCCGGCACAGTAAAAGAGAAATGCGTAAACACTTCTCTTATGGCAGAGCTGATAAGAGGGAGATCTTTCCCATCTTCCTACCGGCACACAGAACAATACTACTAATGCGCATGGGGTGATTAAGGTGTGCCCAGGCACACCCTGCACACCCTGTGCGCACGCCTATACCTCTGGCCCTTAGGACGACCTCCTGATGCCACGTACCACTGCTACAGAGGATAGATTCCCCCAGTAAAAGTCTTTGGAGACGAAAGGTACGTCGGGTTAAGGGTTACAGTGAACCTACCACCCTATTGAGTTTGTACCAACTGATTGTGATCACTATGCATTGCCGTTTTTCTTCTTCTACACTGTAAGTTTTCTACTTTTAATAAATATACTTATCCATACGTTATTACACCATGTGGAGGCTTTCTTTTGTTTTCTGAGCACCTGAGTCCTGGGGAAAGGACGCATATTTGAGTGAATTGGTCTACCAGGAGAAGGTTATCAGTGATGGTCGTTTTCTACGAGACCTTTAACCTATTGCTTGCATGACTCTGTGCCAAAGGCATAAAGAGTCCACATGTTCCGGTAAGTGCTCCTGAGTCTATTGTGGTGGCAGCTACACTGGTGGAGGTTTACCTGCTCTTCCACTTGGAATTACACTTGGTGTATTTGGTGGACATACACTAGGAGATCAACATTCCCACTCTTTGGACACTTTTTCTTCACTAAGTTGACTTTACAATTGCACCTTAAAGTGGAGTTCCGGCCTATTTTGCAACTTTAGTGATTTCTGGAGTGCTTGCTTTGCTGATCAACAATTGGGCATTTTCAATTTTTTTCGGGGGTCCCTTACCTTATTTTCAGGGCATTTTTGATTGTACTTCCTCCTTCTCCCCCCTCTGAGGCCACGGCCACTGACATCACTTCCGCCTTTGCGTTGCACCCTGGGAGTTGTTTGTCATCACTCCCAGGAGGCTGGAATCAGTAAGAACTCCCAGAACACTCCCTGGATTTAGAAAGAAGGACACAGCAGATTACACTGTGGCTTCAGATGCCCACATCCAAGATGGCCGCACCCAGACAGCGTTTTTAAAAGTAAGATTTTTACTAAAATCCAATACTGTACACCTTGTAAGTATGAGAATAGCGGTTCTGTAAAGGGCGATAGATTAGTATTATAGGGGTATTTTTAGTTAAAAAAGGTATTTGAGGCTGGAAGTCCGCTTTAATATAAGTTTTTAATTTGTTTTGGTGGAATATCACATTTATACTGTTTTTGTGCGAGCTGTCTCCAAATTGTGGAGGTGGTCACTACTCATTGAGAGGTACAGTGACCCCCACATTGGATAGGACATTGATACCTTGATGACTTTGCACATTAATATTTTTTTTTTTGCACAGTATGCACTAAGCCCTTTTCTATTCTGTTTACTAACCAATTATCTTTAACCACATAACGATGCCAACCGCAGATTTACTGCGGCAGGCAGTCGCTCCTGGGCAAACCGATGTAGTACAACGTCGCCCCCTCAGGAGACTCTAGGGGGCGAGCGCGCGCCGGCGGCCGCACGCTCGCGCTCGTCAGCCAGGGAGCCAGTGCGTGTGACCGGCGGCTCCGATGGCCGCCGGCCACTCGCGATCTCCCGCAGCTGAGAGAGAAGGACAGATGACTGATGTAAACACAGCCATCTGTCATTCTCCCTGAAGTGATCACAGAGGCTATGCGATCCTGCTATATAGGATCGCATGTCTCTGTGGTTACTTCACAAGCCACGCCCCCTGACAGTTAGAATCACACCTCTAGGGACACATTTAACCCCTTGATCACCCATACTGTTAACCCCTTCCCTGCCAGTGTCATTATTACAGTAACAGTGCATATTTTTAGCACTGATTACTGTAGTAATGTCACTGGTACCCCCAAAAAGTGTCTAAAATGTCAGTTAGGGGTCCGATCTGTCCGCCGCAATGTCGCAGTCCCACAAAAAAACGCAGATTGCCGCCATTACTAGTAAACAAAAAACAAAAATGACATAAATCTTTTCAGTAGTTAGTAAACGCAATAACTTTTGCGCAAACCAATCAAAATACGCTTATTGCGATTTTTTTTACCAAAAATATGTAGCAGAAAAAAAATTGGCCTAAAATGTTAAAAAATTTTGATTTTTACTTTTCTTTTTTTTTGAGAATTTCATATAAAAGAATGTGAAAAATATTATTTTTTTCAAAATTGTCGCTCTTTTTTTGTTTATAGCGCAAAAAATAAAAATCGCACAGGTGATCAAATACCACCAAAAGAAAGCTCTGTTTCTGGGGAAAAAAGGACATCAATTTCGTTTGGGTACAGTGTTGTTAAAGTAACGCAGTGCCGAATCGCAAAATAGGGCCTGGTCTTTGAGCAGCCAAATCCTCCGGGGCTTAAGTGGTTAAGGGGGTAAAACCTTCCAGAGCTGAAGTGGTCAAAGAGAGGTTCTCTTTAAAACGCATACTTTTGATACATAGCAATAGGGAATAGGCACATGTGATGGGAGGTGAGAAGTACAGCTCCACAATTTTTACCCCAGAGTAAAAATATTCTTCATATGCTCATACATTTCAGGTAAGCTGAGCTTTTATCATTTGAATCCATTTGATGATTTAGGATCTGCAATTTTTCTGTGATCGGGATCTGATCCTTCAGCCCAAAGCAGAACCAGTTTCTCAAGAGTGCCCTCTAGTGACAGTTGGGAGCACCTTCAGCACAACAGAAGACTGTAAACACAAGCTGAATACAGAGCACACACACTGATCTAAGTAAGATGTGCTTTTATATTAAAGGCTATTACTGACAATTTTTTTTTTTTTTTAAATCCTAATTTTTATTTAAAATTTTTTGTTTTTTATAAACAAGGTCAATACATGTTCATACAATAATCGTTAGCAAACATCGAATGAGATACAGTGGAGTGTGATAAATCTGATGAAGCTTGGAATACATACATTATATGGATCTTTATTGAGCATATTGTGTCTGGAGGAAAACAGATTTCGTCTACAAATACGGAAAGGTTTCTTCACAGTAAGAGCTGTGAAAATGTGGAATAGACTCCCTCCAGAGGTGGTTCTGGCCAGCTCACTAGATTGCTTTTAAAAGGGCCTTGATTCTTTCCTGGGTGTACATAATAGAAATGGGTACTAATATTTATATTAGTTGATCCAGGGAATATCTAATTCCCACTCGGGGGATCAGGAAGGAATTTTGGAAATTTTTATATTGTGTATATGGGAATGTATGATTTTTTTTTTTTTCTCTTTTATTGGTTGAACTACAGTGCATCTGGAAAGTATTCACAGCGCTACACTTTTTCCAGGTTTTGTTAAGTTACAGCCTTATTCCATAATGTATTAAATTCATTATTTTCCTCAAAATTCTACAAATAATACTCCATAATGACAAAAGTGAAAGAAAAAGTGAAAAAAGTGAAAAGAAGTTTGTTTAAAATATTTGCAAATTTATTAAAAATAAAAACCAAAATCCTGTGTACATAAGCCTTTGCCATGACACTCAAAATTGAGCTCAGGTGCATCCTGTTTCCAATGATCATGCTTGAGATGTTTCTGCAACTTGATTGGAGTCCACCTGTGATAAATTCAGTTGATTGGACGTGATTTGGAAAGGTACACACCTGTCTATATAAGGTCCCACAGTTAGCAGTGCATGTCAGAGCACAAACCAAGCCATGATGTCCAAGGAATTGTCTGTAGACCTCCGAGACAGGATTATATTGAGGCACAGATCTAGTGGGAAAGAGTACAGAAAAGTTTCTGCAGCATTGAAGGTCGCAATGAGCACAGTGGCCTCCATCCCCTGTAAATGGAAGAAGTTTGGATCCACCAGGACTCTTCCTAGAGTGGGCCACCCAGCCAAACTGAGTAATCAAAGGAGAAAGGCCTTAGTCAGGGAGGTGATCAAGAACCCGATGGTCACTCTGACCATCTCTGCAGCACTCCACCACTGTGGAGGGAGGAGAACCTTGCAGAGAAACAGCCATCTCTGCAGCACTCCACCAATTAGGCCTGTATGGCCAGATGGAAGCCACTCCTCAGTAAAAGGCACATGACAGCCTGCCTGGAGTTTACCAAAAGGCACCTGAAGGACTCTCAGACCATGAAAAACAAAATTCTCTGGTCTGATGAAATAAAGATTGAACTCTTTGGCCTGAAACATCATGTCTGGGGGAAACCAGGCACGGCTCATCACCTGACCAATACCATCCCTACAGTGAAGCATGGTGGTGGCAGCATCATGGTGTGGGAAATTTTTTCAGAGACAGGAACTGGGAGACTAGTCAGGATTGAGGGAAAGATGAATGCAGCAATGTACAGAGACATCCTTGATAAAAACCTGCTCCAGAGCGCTCTGGACCTCAGACTGGGATGAAGGTTCATCTTCCAACAGGACAACGACCCTAAGCACACAGCCAAGATAACAAATGTGGCCCAGCCAGAGCCCAGACTTGAACCCGATTGAACATCTCTGGAGCTGTGTCCGTCAGTGAACCTCAGAGAAAAGGATATTACGATAAGACAAAAATCCAATTTTTACATGTAGGAGAGGAATGCCAGAATTGGCCAGGTATGGAAGTGGTTAAGGTGAAGAAAAAAAGAGGGGGGGGGGGGGAAATGCACTGGAAAGCATCAAATACGCACTGGAAACGCATCAAAAAAACATAAAAAATGCACTGGAAACGCATCAAAAATGTGCATACAGAATTGCATCTGGAACGCATTCGGACTGCATTTCTATGGCGTGAACTGGCCCTTAAAAAGAAAACGAATGCAGCCACCACATCTAATGAATGGCAAGCTGCATTATATGACATTTTTGGGTCTGGGTGTAATACCGCTTTAACCCACCAGGATGTCTTAGCAGTGCTAGAAGAAAGCATTGTAACTGGAGGAACCCAAGGCAAGCACAGGGAGAACATGCAGACTTCATACAGATGGTGTCCTGATCTGTGTAAGATGTGTAGAGCTTTCAGTAGATTGGACAGGCTGCAGGGACAAGATTAAGTTACCCTTTAATATATGACTGGAGGGTGTTTTTGCCTTCATAGATAGAGAGGCATTTAGTCTTCAGGATAACAGAATGTTCCATCACACAGATTAGCAAAGTGAATGAAGTCACTTGGATTTGGAGAAGCAGGTACAGTATACGGCCTTGTATGACCTCTTTAAAGGGGATCTATAATTAAACATTGACATGGACCAGTCTGTAATATCAGCATTACAAAATATACACTGATCAGCCATAACATTATGACCATTGTGGGGTTTGAATGACTTTGACATGGGCCAAGTTGTACTGGCTGGATTTCTGGGTCAGAACAACTTTAAAACTACAGCTCTTGTGAGATGTTCCCGGTCTGCAGTGGTCAGGACCAACCAAAAGTGGTCTAAAGAAGGAAAACTGGAGCAGCAGAGTCATTGTGTCAGGAAAGGTTTTACCTGTCAGTGGAACTGTGGCTCCCAGATCTATGGGCTGCAGTTCTGATGTCCACCAGCGGGTGTCCCTCAGCAGTCAGAAGCTCACATCATCTCATGCAATCAGTCATCACCTGATGCTGGTTGCAGGACGTGTATTTAAACCCTGTCCATGCTCTTCATTCCTGCCTTGGTGTTCTGTCTCCATGTGCCCCTGACCTGCATTTCAGGGTTTCTGTGTTCCTGCAACCTGCTTCCTGGACCCTGTCCCAACCCTGCAGCCTAATCCCTTTCCAAGGACTGACTGGCAACTTTCGGCCCAGGGGGCAAGTACAAGCCAGAGGCCCATGGTGCAGCAAATCAACCCCCCTCCCACTCTCCCTCTTTCTGGCCTCCTTCTGACCCCCATTCCAGGCTGAAAATCTGCTCCAGGTGCTCTCTACTCACCGACCGAATCCGGTTCCTGACCTGGCCAGCAGGGGGTGGTTTGGGGGAGCTGGGACAGCTCGGCTGGTGCTTGCTGAGGGAGGAAAGTCTCCAGTAGGGCATGGAACCGGCCTCTGCTCAGACACATATTACACCATCAATGCTGGGGGAGGCCTACGCTCTGTCCTTATCTTCAACCCACACTCAATAGGTCAGCAGCAGGGACTTCTTACAGCCTTTTTATAGGGCATCAGAGAAGCCCAGGGGGGGAAATTGTCCTCCCCTGTCCCTTCCCACCTGTTTTCTGCGTCTCCTGTTACCCTCTCCCTGTCCTACGTTGCTCCCACCTCCCTCTGCTTGATCTCCCATGTTTGACCCTGGCTTGTTATGACTAAGCTTTGCAATCGGTACTTGCTGTATATATTTGGTCTATGCAGTTGGTCATTGTGTGTCACTGTTGGTTTGGTTCTCTGGTTTGTTTTACACAGTGTGATATATTGGAGGTGCGTTTTACATTTATGTTGTTCACTTATTTTTTAATATATTACATTAGTTTACACTGTGCTTGTGTCTGGTATTCTTTGTGGCAGTCCACACATTTCTGGTCACACTGGGTCCTGACAACACCAAGGCCAGTCCTGTCCAGAAATGGCTGCATAGGGAAGCCATCTTGTTTTTTTGTGGCAAGATGCATCCTGAGGAGGTTATATACTTTTCTTCGCTAGTGACAGAGGAAAGAAAATACTGCTGCCAGATATTGACGAAGTGGGCCAGTGACCAGCTGTTTGATTGTATTCCCTAGTTGATCAGGGCAGGATGTTGTTTGGTGACGTTCAGCCATTGATTCAAGTTTGTGCAGAATTGGCTTTGTCAAGTACTCCTAAAGGCAGTGATGACCTTTCTCCCCCTTCAGTATGGTTTAAGTAGAATCACTGGTATGGTTATTGGAGGATGACTCTGCTTTTTTCTTTGAGCACTATTCAGCAAGTTCCCAACAGTTGCTAGTAGAGTGTATTAACGCAGTGCAGTCTCTTGTCAGACAAGCAAAGTGTAAGCTGAATTTTGTTCAACCATTACTACAAGCATGGTCAGATATATTACACTCAGCCTCAGTCAGTTTGCAACAATCCATTCCTGCTGTTAGACACCCGCCTTCTCAATTATCTCTCTCTCTGTCACCCACAGCAACCACAATTGCAGCCCAGTATACCCTACTACCAACTATATGTCAGTACCCTGTTTCCACTCGCTGCACCTACCCTGCCTTTAACCCCTTGAAGATTACTTCTTCTCTGCCTACGGCAATTCCTCAGAAATCCTCCTTAGCAACTGCTCCCTCTTTTTCACCATTCCTCAGCTCTTCTCTTCTATCTGCTTCTCCCCCTACTCACACAGCCCTGCGTTCACATGCAGAACCTCAGAAGAAACAAAAGTTTTTTCCAACTCGTACAAGCTTGCCACTATCCAATCCTACCTCCACGCCAGCCGATCTTCTCCAGTCTGCCTCCACGCCAGCCGATCTGCTCCAGTCTGCCTCCACGCCAGTCGATCTTCTCCAGTCTGCCTCCACGCCAGCCGATCAGCTCCAGTCTGCCTCCACTCCAGCCGATCAGCTCCGGTCTGCCTCCACGCCAGCCTATCTTCTCCAGTCTGCCTCCACGCCAGCCGATCTTCTCCAGTCTGCCTCCACGCCAGCCGATCTTTTCCAGTCTGCCTCCACACCAGCCGATCTTCTCCAGTCTGCCTCCATCCCCCGCTGAGAAAAACGGAGTCCGCCGACGGACTCTAAAGCCCCGTACACATGATTAGATTATCGAAAGATCTGTCGTCCGTTTTTTGTGACATGCTAGTCTGATGTAGAAAGTAAAGAGGTTTTTTTCATACAAATTTTCCCGTACGACAGAATTCTACTTCAGAAGTGATGTCATGTGTTGGATTGCTTTGTATGTGTTCTTTCATCTCTGAGCATGCCTAGCAGTGGCGGCTGGTGCTCAAAATTTTTAGGGGGGCGCAAAAAGAAAAATGTAATAGGTATTGCTTTGCGGCAAAAAACGCGGTAAAAAAATTGCGTGACTTTGAGGTCATGGCACAGGCATGGCACATGCATGGCACAGGTGATGGTATAGGCATGGCACAGATGATGGTACAGGCATGGCACAGGTGATGGTATAGACATGGCACAGGTGATGGTATAGGCATGGCACAGGTGATGGTACAGGCATGGCACAGGTGATGGTATAGGCATGGCACAGGTGATGGTATAGGCATGGCACAGGTGATGGCACAGGTGATGGCACAGGTGATGGCACAGGCATGGCACAGGTGATGGCACAGGTGATGGTATAGGCATGGCACAGGTGATGGTATAGGCATGGCACAGGTGAGGGCACAGGTCGGCTTCAATCACTTACCTTCTGACGGCGGCGGGATGGCGGGATTCCGGGAACCGTCCACGGCGCTGCTCGTCTCCCCCCATTGCGACGTCAGTGATCGGATGTCCTGGATGATGATTGGTCCAGGCTGGAGATTGGACCAATCACAGCCAGGATATCACGAAGGTGGGGGTGGCCCAGCGCTCTTTCCTGCGCCTAGGTTACGCCCCAAGAAGGCAGCCAATCGGCGCCTCTTCTGGGTCGTAAACCCCACCCCCCCTTTAGCCACCACATAGGCCGGCGAACGCGATTTTTTTTTTCAAAACTTTATTGTTCTTTTTGTCATTTTTTTTCCCCTTTTTTTAGGGGGGCGGCGCCCTGGCGCCCCCTATGCACGGGCCGCCACTGATGCCTAATCTTGCACTTTTTTTTTTTTCCGTTGAAATCTGTACTAATGAGACGAAAATCGGACGTTGTATTACGGATAACAAAAATTTTATAGCCTGCACATCAGGATTTTGTCAGCCAAAAAGTCGGAGTCGGCTGTCGAAAGCACCATACTAACAATCCGAAAATCGGCAGATCGGTCGTCGGACGAAATTTCCCTTCAGAATTTCTTATCGTGTGTATGGGCCTTAAGTGTAAAAGGGGCCTAAGGGTTAAGGTTAGGTTTTAATATTAGTGTTAGGGTTTAAAATTAGAGGTAGGGGTTTATATTAGGGTTTAGGATTAGGATTAAAGTGGTTCTAAAGCCTTAAAGCGGAGTTCCACCCAAAAGTGGAACTTCCTCTTCAAGGCCTCCTGACCCCCTAACATGTCACATTTGACATGTCATTTTTTTTTTTTTGGAGTGGGGGGGCGGGTACCTAGATTTGACAGGTAACCGCTCCCACTTCCGCTGGGGATGCCTAGGCTGCTTGAGCGGAAGTTCTCCTCTCCCCCTCCCCCCCTGAAATTGCCTGGCCATCCACGATGCGCAGGGCGACTCGGCAAAGCACAGTGGGCACCCGGCTGTGAAGCCGCAAGCTGTTACAGCCGGACGCCCACACTAAAGATGCCGGCGCTGCTGAGAGGAGAGGGTGAGGAGCGACGCTGGATCGTGGGACAGGTGAGTGTGTGTTTATTAAAAGTCAGCAACTACACTTTTTGTAGCTGCTGACTTTTAATAAACACAAAAATGGCTGGAACTCCGCTTTAAAGAGGAAGTAAACTTCCTCTGCGAACATTTACCTTTAGGTAAGCCCAGGGCTGGACTGGCCTACCGGGATAGCGGTAAAAATCCCGGTAGGCTGCTTGCCCTGGGGCCGCCTTGAGCTGTGGCTGCGACCGTTTCATATTTTGGAGACACTGGCGATCTGCCTCTAGAGGTCTAACAGCGGCCTGCAGTGTTTGGGTATTGCCACCATTTTGTTGTAGTCGCCGGCTCACTGTACAGAAGAAACTCACGGCGGCAGCACGGCATGGCATGGCGAGGATCTTCAGAGGACTGAAGTGCTTGCGGGATGCGGTGCAGGAGTGTGGGGGACTCTGGTTAAGGGCTCATTTCCCAGGCAGGTATGCGGAGCACTCGGTTTATGAAACCAGCTTTGAAAGTAGTGACTATGCCCCCTTCTGGGAAATTCAAAAAAGCATGAAATCCAAACTCAAATTGATTCTTTCAAATCAGTAAAGAGACATTTTTCTAGGAGGATTAAAGAAATGAAAAAAAAAGCAGACATCATCTCCTAGAATGCTACCAGATGTCCTTACCTACCCTAGGAAGAATAACTAAAGAAGCTTTAACTTTATGTACTTTAAATGCTTAGCCACTTGAAAAATTAAAATAAATGCATATTAACATAAATAGTACAAAATGGGTATGTACCTATGACCACCTCTTGTACCATGTCCGCACAGCCCCTGACATCTCCTGTACCATGTCCGCAAAGCCTCTGACATCTCCTGTACCATGTCCGCACAGCCTCTGACACCTCCTGTACCATGTCCGCACAGCCTCTGACACCTCCTGTACCATGTCCGCACAGCCTATGACATCCCCTGTACCATGTCCGCACAGCCTCTGACCTCCTCCTTTACCATGTCCGCACAGCCTCTGACCTCCTCCTGTACCCTGTCAGCACAGCCTCTGACCTCCTCCTGTACCATGTCCGCACAGCCTCTGACATCTCCTGTATCATGTCCGCACAGCCTCTGACACCTCCTGTACCATGTCCGCACAGCCTCTGACACCTCCTGTACCATGTCCGCACAGCCTCTGACATCTCCTGTACCATGTCCGCAAAGCCTCTGACATCTCCTGTACCATGTCCGCACAGCCTCTGACACCTCCTGTACCATGTCCACACAGCCTATGACCACCTCCTGTACTATGTCCGCACAGCCCCTGACATCTCCTGTACCATGTCCGCACAGCCCCTGACATCTCTTGTACCATGTCCGCACAGCCTATGACCACCTCCTGTACTATGTCCGCACAGCCTCTGACATCTCCTGTACCATGTCCGCACAGCACCTGACATCTCCTGTACCATGTCCGCACAGCCCCTCACATCTCCTGTACCATGTCCGCACAGCCCCTCACATCTCCTGTACCATGTCCGCACAGCCTATGACATCTCCTGTACCATGCCTACACAGCCTATGACATCTCCTGTACCATGTCTGCACAGCCTATGACATCTCCTGTACCATGTCTACACAGCCTATGACATCTCCTGTACCATGTCCGCACAGCCTCTGACACCTCCTGCACCATGCCCGCACTTTTACCATTTTTAACCTGAATTTGCTCTTACATATATAAAGCCCTATGTGTTTTCGTATCTGTCTTATTTATATATAATACACTCTTCACGTGTGCTCTAAAATGCATGGTTTTCCCTTTTATGAAGAAGAAATAATGGCGTTATGCCATTGGGCTGATATAATAATGCTATGGGGCTGATATGAAATTATTTCCAGGGCTGGTTTTTATTCCCAGTCCAGCCCTGGGTAAGCCTATAATAAGGCTTACCCATTGGTAGTGTAAATATCTCCTAAACGTGTACCGTTTAGGAGATATTTACATGGTATGCAGCCAGTGACATCAGTGAACGGCGGCTCCCGCGCTATGATTGGCCAGAGCCACAATGACGTCACCCGGAAGAAAGTACGGGGAAAATGACAGATGTGACAGCGGTGTGCGGGGCTGCTGGAACAGCTTCATTCTAAGGTAAGTATTACATAATGAGCTAGTACGCGATGTATACTAGCTCATTATGCCTTTGTCGTACAGGGTTTTTTTTTTATTTTTTTATTACAACCTCTTTAAGGTTTTTCACCTTATTGCATTCTATGTATAAAGGTGAAAAACCTTCTGTGCTGCAGTTCCCGCCCAGACACGCCCCCCCCCCCTTTTTTTCTTACTTGAGCCCAATCTTATCCAGCGATGTGCACCAGCACAGCGGCTCCAGCCGCTGTTGCCCTCCTCATTGGAAAGATATACAGCAGCGGGAGCAATCAAAAGCTGTGATACGGGAGCAAGGGGCGGGGTTGAGTCCCGCTGTCTGTGCTAATGGACGCAGCAGCGGGAGTTGGGAGCGATCCCACACAGATGTCCCCAAGGAAAGCGGCTTTCTGTGGGAGCACCCGATGAAAAGAACGGGCCTGGAGCGCCAGCGGGGGGGGGGGGACCCCAGAAGAAAAGGATTGGGGCTGCTCTGTGCAAAACCGTTACAGAGCAGGTAAGTATACCATGTTTTTTTTTTTTAATAAAATTGAACGTTTACAACCACTTGAAGTTTTTCATTTATTTAATTATTTTTATCATTTATTTATTTTATTTGCTATTTATGCATTTTATATTTATTTATTATTGTTGTCATTAATGTATTATTTATTTTCATTTAATTATTGCATTTGAGCAGAAAAACGCGCAACAAAACACTAAAGCGCTCAAGCGTTTCCATGCATTTCTATGGAACAAAAAAACGATTAAAAAAGCACCAATCTGCCCAATTTGAGCTACAAAAAAAGCTTGAGAACTTTTTTAAGCTTCAGGCATTTGGCTTCAGGCGACTTGGAGTGGAGATGTAAACCGTCTCCATAGAGAATAATTTAATTTTTTACTCCTCCAGCGTTTTAGAGCTTCAAGCTACAAAACAAAACGGTGAGGTGTGAATGGGGTCCAAGTCTGGCAGGATCCATGTCCTAAAAGCAGAACTCCAACTGAAAAATAAAATTAGCCTTTTCTGAAATACTCACTGTTAACCACTTGCCAACCGCGGAAGCGGTGCTGGGTGCGAGCGCTCCCTCTAGGCAGCGAGGATGCTGATCCACGGGGCCGGTGGCCGCGATTGCTGCCGGGCACCTGCGATCGGTCCCCACTGAGAGAGAACACCGGTCAGCTGTTGTAAACTCTGAAATGATCACAGAGCGCCTGTTATCCTTCTATATAGAATCACAGGTTTCTGTGGTCATTTCACAAGTCCCTCCCGATTGAGGCAGAAGGGATTCCAGCCATCTTAGTGGCCCCCGGACTGGCCTCGTCGAGCTTAGTACACCAATCTAGTGTGGCTGGTCACCGCCGTTCCTTGGAAGCTTCCTCTCAGGGAGGATCTGCTATCCCAAGGTCCAATCTTCCATCCTCTTCACAGTCGCTGGCTTTGACAGCTTGACTGTTGAATGCCAGGTGCTGATGGATAGAGTTTTGTCTGAGTCAGTGATTCCAATGCTGTTAAAAGTTAGGAAGATCTACTATCGTACGTGGAAGACGTACATTGCGTGGTGAGCCTATTGGGGTTCATCCTTGCTCTTTTTTGGTGGCTCGGATCTTGACCTTCCTTCAATGGGGGGTTGAGCAGAAACTGGCCTTGAGTACTATCAAGGGTCAGGTGTCGGCTTTAGCAGTCTTCTTTCAGTGGTCCTTGGCCACATACTCCCTGGTACGTACTTTTCTTCAGGGAGTTAGGCACTTGACCTCTCCAGTGCAGTCTCTGTTGCTGCCTTGGGACCTTGATTTGGTGCTCTCGGTTTTCCAGAAGCCTCCTTTTGAGAATCTTCGGGAGATTCCCCTGCTTATGCTGTCTCAGAAGGTGGCCTTTTTGGTGGCTATCACCTCTGCGCACAGGGTGTCGGAATTGGCGGCGTTATCCTGTCGTTCACCTTTCTTGGTGGTTCACAGATATAAGGTGGTTCCTGGCCCCGTCCGTTGTTCCTGTCTCAGGTTGTCTCTGATTTACATTTGAATGAAGACCTTGTGTTGCCTTCCCTGTGTCCCAGGCCATAACATTTGAAGGTAATTGCTTTGCATGCCTTGTATGTGGTCCTAGCAATTAGGTTGTACGTGGCAGCTACGGAGTCTTTTACGAAGTCAGACTCACTATTTGTGCTCACAGATGGGCCTCGGAAAGGGTTGTCTGCTTCCTCTGCAACCATTTCCACATGGATCAGACATACGGCGGTTCAGGTCTATTCCGTCAAGGGTCAGGTTCTTCCTTTCCCGGTCAAGGCACATTCTACTCAGGGGCTCAGTGCCTCCTGGGCCTTGCGTCATCAGGTGTCAGTGACGCAGGTTTGCAAGGCGGCCTCCTGGTCCTCGGTGCACACTTTCACAAAGTTCTATAAAGTGGATGTGTTGGCATCTGCCGCAAAGTTTTACAGGCTGCTGTTTAGGGGACCTGGTCCTCATGGAGGGTGTATTTTGTTTTTCAGTTGAGCTCCAGTTGTTTTGGTTTGAGCTCCTGTTTACCTGGTTGTCTATAGTTAGCCTTGGGAGTTTCTTTTTCGCTGTTCCCACTCCTCATCCTTTGGGACGTCCCAATGCTTAAGAAGATCAGGAGCTGTGTCCGTCACTGAACGAAAGAGAAAATGGGATTTTTGACTTACCGTAAAATCCATTTCTCTGATGTTCATTGATGGACAGCACCCACCCCTCTGTGGAGTTGTAATTCTTCTGACACTACTTGTAACAAAACTGAGTACCTATAGCAGAGAGAGGGAGTATACCTCCTGGGAAGGCCCATAGGCGTAGACAGACATTTTTTCTGCCTAGTGTCCTACTCCTGTAGGGGCAGTATAACCCAATGGTTACGAAGATCAGGAGCTGTGTCCGTCAATGAACATCAAAAATCAAATTTTTCCGTCCGTCTGGAGGAACGGATCAGATGAAAACGGACAGGCGGTCCGTTTTCATCCAATCTCCCATATAGGAGAGCAGGACTCTGACAGGTCTGTCTCTGCAAAGGAAGCTGAGCCGGATACTGTCTTCCCGCCTGCTCAGCAGGGATCGGCAGATCGATCCCCGCTGGGGAAAACAGAGTCCGCCGGGCGGAACGCCATGTGTAGGGACCCTTAGTGCAGTGGTGTATTTAGGTTTTGTGCTGCCATAGGCTTGACTAAACATCTGCACCCCCTAATTTAAATATGACCCACCCCTTCCTGTAAAGGTCACACCCTTTCCTGTTTATGACCCACCCTGTCACCTGTAAACCACAGACCATAACCACAGTCTGTCAGTGCCTATCAGCATAGCTTTATCAGTTCCCATAAGTTCAGCCTCATCAGTGCAGCCTTATCAGTGCCGCCTCTTTACTGCACATCAGTGCAGCATATCAGTGTGGCCTAATCAGTGGTCACCAGTGCAGCCCCATCAGTGGCCATCAGTGCAGCCTTATCAGTGCCCATTAGTACAGCCTTATGTCATGGGATTAGTAAGATTACTCTTTTAGGATATTTGGACTTGTGTTTGCTGCCACTGATTGTAATTATAGGATTATTTCACTTATTTGTATAATAAATAGGAAGTCCATAGTCATTATACAAATAATGAAATATTTTTTCTTTTGCTGCCCCCCTCCAAAGTGCTGCCCTAGGCCTGGGCCTTGTTGGCCTAGGCCAGGATACAGCACTGCCTTAGTGGCACAGAGGTGAAGCTGAAAAAGTGATTTCCATGGATTCCCCCAAACCCACGCTTAAGAGCATTGATGGAGGAATCTCCCCTGCCAGCTCTTTTGTCGATACGACAGTCACATTGCCAGTCGATGTGACTATCAAAATGCCTAATGGCCAATGTCAAAATGGCTGCTCAGCTGAGAATTTCTGGACAAGTCCTTTCTTTTTCAGAAGGAAGTTTGTCTAGCTGGGTGGTGCCGACAGGGCCACACAAGGTAGGAATTTGGCAGATTCAGCAGGAATCAGCTGAAATTGGAGCCCTGCTGCTATTTCTTTGGATTAGATAACAGCTGAGACTGAGGAAACAGAAGAAGCACAAAACAAAAACTTGTGTGCAGTTTACTGCTTCCCTCTACACAGCTCATACAGCCATCGTGGTCATGGCAGAGAGTTTCATATATACTTCTAGAAAATGTAATAAACCATTTCTGAATGGGGGCTTGCATAGGATTATCACAAATATTTATCATTTCTATTGCTGTCACAATGCTGATGGTATAAAATGAAAATGTATGCTGTCACTATAGGTCTCCTTTAAAGTGGAAGTAAAGTGAGAATTTCAAAATACGCCAACAGGCAGGGTTTGTATAACAGAAGAGACCCTAGAGGTCTCTTCTGTCGGAAATCTCTCTCCTTTCTTGCCAGCGATAATGTGATCTGAGCTTGCACATGCGCAGCTCAGACCACATTTACGACCCGCTCCGTGTGCCACTGCGGTGTGACGACGCCGCGGCTGGGCCATTCAGGTGACTGAGCTTACGAAACCCAAAAAGAAGACCAGGCGAAGATGGAAGCAGCGGGGGAGCTGAGACAGAGCATCGCTGGAGGGCTCTGTTTGCAGGTACAGCAAGTCTGTCATAATGTACTAGTATGCGGTGCATAATATTAGTCACATTATGACTTAAAATGGTGGCAGGGGAGGGAGCTCCAGCTGATTGGCTGTTTCTGTGTGCTGTGTGAAGGGGGTGTGTGTCCCTTCCCTCCAATCAGCTCTCAAAGCTCTCCTCACTGAGCTGTGCAGAGTGTAACTTGAACACTTTGAACAGTTGTAGAGAACACTGTAGATAAACAGGTACAACTTATGTTGGGAGTATTTGTTTCATTTCTGTGTATCACTGAGGCCAGTCACTTCACTGGGTATATGTTATGCTCCCCCATAGCCCCGGGTAAATTCTGGCTAGTTTTGCCGGAGTGTAGTAGATCCTATGCAGGAATTTGAAATTGATTTGCCAATCCCTCGCCGATACCAGGTGAGTAAAGGGGAAGCTCCACATATCATCCCATTCCTCCCCTCCAAGATCTGGGATCTCTTCCACCCACTGCTCTCTACACTTAACCACCAAGGGAGGAGGGACAGGGAAAAGTTCTTTATATAGCTCAGATAGATGAGTCCATGAAAAAACCTCTAATAAAATGTTTTCTACGCTGGGCGGCTTAATTTCCACCTTGACAGAGCCAAATTGGGAGGTAAAAGCCGCAGCTGTAAGTATCTAAAGAGAGAGGTATTAGGTAGATTATATCCGAGTTTGAGGTGCGCAAAGGATAACAATTCAACCCTACTAGTGATATCCCCTAATGACTTTATGAGGTCTTGAAAAAGAAGAGTCAACACTGCAAACATTGGCTCTATGCATAAACTTCATGTATGCATCCTTGGTGTCTATGCAAGCTAAAAATTCCTCTTGCCGCAGGGAGGCCATGACTGAGTGAATCAATTCCATTCAGAAAGAACTAATGTTTAGAAATTGGTTCAGAGCTTTGAGATCCAGAAAAGGTCTCACATCTCCGTTTGGCTTGGGGACTACAAAAAGGTTTGAGTAAAACCAATGAATCTTTCGTCCTCCGGAACCTCTGTAATCACTCTTTGGAACCTTAAATGGTCCAGAGCCAGAAAGAGACCTCCTTCGTTTTAGAGGATCTGCAGGTATGTTTGACTTTACAAACCAAGGATGCGGGAACATCCGAAATTCCAGTTTGTATCCCCGCGAGATAGTGTAAATAACCCAGTTGTCCTGAATTATTTTTACCCAGACCCCTGAGAACTGTAGCAGCCTCCCCCCCACCCGACTGAGTGGGGGGCGCCCCTTCACAAGGTAGGTTTATAGCTAGACTTAGTAGGTCTCCGGGCCCAGGGTTTCTTCTGCTCTCGCCCTGAAGGCTTGGTTCTAGATCCAGATGGCTGGGGCTGTCACAGCTGTCTGGGATTAGAAGCATTGGGAGTCTGAGTGCTGGGAATCTTAAAAGGAGAGCATTTGCTTTTCCCCTTAACAGGTAGCAGCGCACTCACCCCCCCCCCCCACCACCACCCCAAATCTTTTGGATATATTTATCAAGATCACCACCAAATAGGCATTATCCGTGAAAGGGAAAGCCAGCCAGCAACTTTTTACATGGTAATTCCGCAGACCGGCTTTTTAGCCAAAGGATCTTGCGCATACGCACTGTCAAAAGAGCAAACCATGACAGGTGCTGTATGGAGTCTTTAACCACTTGCCGACCGCCGCACGACTATCTACGTCGGCGGTCAGCCCCTCACAGGCAAAGTGACGTAGGGCTACGTCACTAGCTTGTGAGGGTTTAGGGAGCGAGCGCGCGCCGCCGGAGGCGCGCTCCCGCGTGGTCACGGACCCCCCACCGCGCATGTGACCGGCGGGGGAGAGGGAGAAAGTCAGGCGGCTTGTGTAAACAAGCTGCCTGTCATTTTTCCCTGTGGATGAAGGATGATCATACGGTTCTACTATGTAGAACCGTTGATCACTCTTCATACATCTGAAGCCACAGCCAACCACAGTAGAAAGCACGCCCCTAGGGACACACATAGCCCCTCCCTTTCAAAAAAAGTTAACCCCTTCACTGCCAGTGTATTTTTACAGTAACAGTGCATATGTATAGCACTGATTACTGTAGAAATGTCACTGGTAACCCCAAAAGTGTCAAAAATGTCAGTCAAGGGTCCGATCTGTCCGCCGCAATGTCGCAGTACCGCAAAAAAAAATGCAGATCGCCGCCATTACGCGTTAAAAAAAAACAACAAAAATGACAAAAATCTTTCCCTTTGTCAGTAAACGCGATAACTTTTGCGCAAACCAATCAAAATACGCTTTTTGCGATTTTTTTTTACCAAACATATGTAGCATAAAACAAATTGGCCGAAAAGGTTAAAAAATTTTGATTTTTACATTTTTTTGGGGGGGAATTTCATATAAAAAAATGTGAAAAATATTGCTATTTTTGCAAAATTTACGCTCTTTTTTTGTTTATAGCGCGTGATCAAAAAATCGCACAGGTGATCAAATACCACCAAAAGAAAGCTCTGTTTGTGGGAAAAAAAGGACACCAAATTCGTTTAGGTACAGCGTCGCACGACCGCGCAATTGTCCGTTAAAGTCACGCAGTGCCGAATCGCAAAATACCCCCTGGTCAGGAAGGGGGTAAAATCTTCCGGGGCTTAAGTGGTTAAACACTTGCCGACTGCCGCACAACTATTTACGTCGACAGTCAGCCCCTCACAGGCAAAGTGACGTAGATCTACGTCGCTAGCCTGTGAGGGTCTAGGGAGCGAGCGCGCGCCCCCCCGCTCCCGCGTGGTCACTGACCCCCCCCCCCGCGCGTGTGACCGGCGGACCCGATGTTGATTAGTGTTCCTACAGCTCAAGCCACAGCCAATCACAGTTAGAATCACGCCCCTAGGGACACACACAGCCCCTGCCTCTAAAAAAAAGTTAACCCCTTCACTGCCAGTGTAATTTTACAGTAACAGTGCATATGTATAGCACTGATTACTGTAGAAATGTCACTGGTAACCCCAAAAGTGTCAAAAATGTCAGTCAAGGGTCCGATCTGTCCGCCGCAATTTCGCAGTACCGCAAAAAAAAAAAAAAATCGCAGATCGCTGCCATTACGCGTTAAAAAAAAAAAAACAACAAAAATCTTTCCCTTTGTTAGTAAAAGCGATAACTTTTGCACGACCGCGCAATTGTCCGTTAAAGTCACGCAGTGCCGAATCGCAAAATACCCCCTGGTCAGGAAGGGGGTAAAATCTTCCGGGGCTTATGTGGTTAAGAGCATCCACTGCAAAACAAAGTGCGAGGAAGATCCGTCAAATCTTCCATAGACTCTCCTTGAGAAAGAACCTGCAACAGCAAAGGAGATTTTTTTTAGCAAAGATTCCAACTTCTTATCAGCTGGATCTTTAAAAACCTGGGCATTATTCACAGGACTTTTGTTAACAGAAGGAATGGCAGCATCCACAGTAGGTATACTCCCATTTTCTTATGAACTTTCCCTCCATAGGATACAATAGAGAAAATCTTTTGGGAGTAACAAAAATCCTATCAGGATGATCCCAATCAGCATACATTACCTGCCCCAAGAGCGGATGTAAGGGAAAAGCCTGAGGCATGAGCCTAGAGAGGAAAAAGAGACTTCAGACATCTCTAAGGGAGGTAATTTAAATCCAGACCGAACCATTTCAGTGAGAGACTGAATTAAAAATCTGTGGGATTGAGATGCCAGGTATGACTCCTCAGGTCCTGACTCCCCAGAAGTGGAAACCTCAGCTTGCCCTTCTATAGGGTTATTTACAGCTACTTCTTCCACATCCTCTGCCCAATCCTGAACTAAATCTGGGGGTGACTCTTGTGAGGGGGGGGGGGATCTATCTCGTTTCCTCCCTCCTTGCGATGCTGCAATCATGCCAGCAATCTTACCCTCAAGGGTCACAGCAGGTGTACAGACCCAGGAACTCAGCACAGGGCTGGGGGAACCCCTCATAATGGGCTCAGCAGGTGTACAGAACCGGAAACTCAACACAGGGATGGTGGGAACCCCTCATAATGGGCAGAGCAGGTGTACAGACCTGGGAACTCAGCACGGGGATGGTGGGAACCCCTTATAATGGGCACAGCAGGTGTACAGACCTGGGAACTCAGCACAGGGATGGTGGGAACCCCTCATAATGGATAATTTCATTTTCCAGCAGGACTTGGCAGCTGCCCACACTGCCAAAACTACCAATACCTGGTCACATGATCATGGTATCACTGTGCTTGATTGGTCAGCAAACTCGCCTGACCTAAATCCCATAGAGAATCTGTGGGGTATTGTCAAGAGGAAGATGAGAGACATCAGACTCAACAATGCAGACGAGCTGAAGGCCGCTATCAAAGCAACCTGAGCTTCCATAACACCTCAGCAGTGCCACAGAAGCCCCAACCAAGTATTGAGTGCATGCATACTATACTGTACATGGACATACTTTTCCGTAAGCCAACATTTCTGTATTAAAAACCTTTTTGGGTGAAAAATATAAGTGTTCCTTGAGCACAAAAGTTCAAGAAACTTCGTTTAAAATAATGACGCAATGGTACATTACCCCAGTACAACTTAAACTTTGGTCACCGCAGGTCTCCGACAGACGCTGGAGATGTTTAAAAGAGAGAGGAACATTTTTGCATTTGTGGTGGTCTTGCACTATCATCCAAAAATTTTGGAACAAAGTTATTCAACTCATAAAACTCATCACCAACACCTCCTTAACCACTTAAGCCCCGGAGGATTTGGCTGCTAAAAGACCAGGGGTTTTTTTGCGATTTTTTACTGCGTGACTTTGACGGACAATTGCGCGGTCGTGCGACGCTGTACCTAAACGAATTTCACGTCCTTTTTTCCCCACAAACATAGCTTTCTTTTGGTGGTATTTGATCACCTGTGCGATTTTTTGATCATGCGCTATAAACAAAAAAAGAGCGTAATTTTTGCAAAAATAACAATATTTTTCACTTTTTTTTTTATATGAAATTCCCCCCCAAAAAAATGTAAAAATCAACATTTTTTAACATTTTCGGCCAAATAGTTTTACGCTACATATGTTTGGTAAAAAAAAAAAAAATCGCAAAAAGTGTATTTTGATTGGTTTGCGCAAAAGTTATCGCGTTTACTAACAAAGGGAAAGATTTTTGTCATTTTTGGTGTTTTTTTTTTTAAGGAGTAATGGCGGCGATCTGCGATTTTTTTTGCGGTACTGCGACATTGCGGCGGACACATCGGACCCTTGACTGACATTTTTGACACTTTTGGGGGTACCAGTGACATTACTGCAGTAATCAGTGCTATATATATGCACTGTTACTGCAAAAATGACACTGGCAGGGAAGGGGTTAACTTTATTGGACAGGGAGGGGTTAAGTGTGTCCTAGGGGCGTGTTTCTAACTGTGCAGGGACATGGCTATTGGTGTAAAAGCAAAAATCAAGGGTTCTACATAGTAGAACTGTCAGATCTTCATTTTTACACCAGGGAGAATGACGGGCGGCTTGTTTACATAAGCCGCTCCGCCTTTCTCCCTTCACAGGAGCGATCGTAGTGTGACCAGCGGACATCGAGTCCGCCGGACACACGCACTGACTTGTCTGTGAACGAGCCGCCCGCAATAGGCTCGCAAGTCAGTGACAGGCGAGTGACGTATCGATACGTCACTCTGCCTGGCCGGGGCTAACCGCCGCAGTATATAGTCGTGCGGCGGTCGGCAACCGGTTAAATATGGATGCTGCCTGCTGTCTCCTACATGTACACAACTTCTCATTTAAGATATATAAACAATCTCTTTCTAGACATTTGATTAACGCAGCAAAAGCGATCGTACCCCTACATTGGAACTCACAATCGAACCCCTCTATAAAAGAGTGGATAGACAGAGTAAAAATTTTTTACGAGATGGAAGAGATCTTAGCCATTAAAAAAGAAAATGATTCCGCTTTCCACAAAACATGGCGTCCTTGGATAGAATTTACCTTGTCTGATACATACAAGAACCTTACTATTCACTAGGCTAGTACTCATTCCCCGACTGGTCAATCTTTTCTGGGCTGAATTGGTTAACACCTTTTGACATATAACCGCTGGTTCACCTTGGTCTCACCCCTTCTATCCCCTCCCATTTTCCCTTACCCTCATTCCTACTATTCTTCTTTCCCTCTTCCACTCTTTTTCTTTTCCTATTGGCGGCTCTTAGCCGCAGATGTGGGCCTTGGCCCTTAGATTTAGGATTATGCTTAATATTTTTTGTCACGCTATGTGGAACAGATCTCACTGTATTGTGACCCCATTTAATTCACTGATCTTTGAGAATATCGTTCTCCAATTTAATACGCATATATCCTGTATCTGTTTTGCTTCAGTACGGTTTTGAAGCCTATGTTTGTTTAATTATTTTCAATAAAGCTTTATATTAGGAAAAAAAAAACCTGTTTTTTTCCCCTCAAGAAACAGCCAGATGGCTGTTCACAGTACACAGAGTTCTGTGTGTTTGTAAACACAGAACTTTGTGCGTGATTGGCCACGGCAGTGAAGTGACAGCTTCCTGGCAGGACTGCCACTTAGGTCGGTTTGGACTAGGATTCGAACATGCCTGAGCTCATCCCTATTGGTGGGTGACTCAGACAAGCAGACTTTTGAACATGATAAAATACCTCTTAAAAAGACCCCTGTAAAAATAATTGTATGTAACTGACGCCGAGCTGAACCGTGCCCAACTTGTGATACCTCCATAGGCGTTGGCTGTGTCCCAGCTCTACTTTAGCTGGCTTCACACTTGTTCATTTCCGCCACTTCACATTAACGTGCGGTACCATGTGTGCTGTGAACCCCTCATAATGGGCACAGTAGGTGTACAGACCTAAGAACTCAGCACAGGGAGGGTGGGAACCCCTCATAATGGGTATAGCAGGTGTACAGACCCGGGAACTAAGCACAGGGATGGTGGGAACCCCTCATAATGGACACCGCTGGTATGCACACCTGGGAACGCAGCACAGGGATGGTTGGAACCCCTCATAATGGGCACAGCAGGTGTACAGACCCGGGAACTCAGCACAGGGATGGTGGGAACCCATCATAATGGGCACAGCAGGTGTACAGACCCGGTAACTCAGCACAGGGATGGTGGGAACCCCTCATAATGGGTAAAGCAGGTGTACAGACCCTGGAACTCAGTACAAGGATGGCAGGAACCCCTCATAATGGGCACAGCAGGTGTACAGACCTGGGAACTCAGCGCAGGGATGGTGGGAATACCTCATAATGGGTACAGCAGGTGTACAGACCCAGGAACTCAGCCCAGGGATGGTGGGAACCCCTCATAATGGGCACAGCAGGTGTATAGACCTGGGAACTCAGCACAGAGATGGTGGAAACTCCTCATAATGGGTACAGCAGGTGTACAGACCCGGGAACTCAGCTCAAAGATCTCAATGATAGTCCTCAAATAAAAGAGCAATCTGTAAGGTTGTTGAATTTTTAAGCATTCACCACAAACTGAGATATGGGTTTGGGTGGAGAGACACTCTAATATCAGAAAAAAGGTGAGATATTGTACACTTAAACACAGTAATAGTGGGTGGAGGTACCAATATACAGTGGGAAGACACAATAAGGACACCTCGGAGGTGGTGTTAAATATTTATCATAAAGTGAATCAGAATTCTGTACAGATATACACAGGTTAGTAATGTGACAACCTCTTCTGCCCGTCACTGGAAGCGTAGAACTGTGCCCGTGTTGCACCTTGTAGCATCCTAAGTAATACAAGCACTCGGGTGTCCGCCTCAAGAGTTTATAGTGGCAAATAGTGACGTGTGATGTATAGTAGACCGCATGAAAATGAGGAACAAGAGGGGACAAAGGCACTTTCATCCACCCCTGTGCGATGATGGAACAATCCTGTCACGGAAAAATCTGCAGTTCAAATTTGGGTGCCCACTCCAGCGCGCTCTTTACCACCGCTAACGCTGCGGCCCCCAGAGCCACCGTCAGCCCCATGACCGCTAGCTTCACCAGTCTGTTAGTGCGGGGTTTGGTAAGGACGGACTTGGCTGCGTGCTCTGGACGGACAGAGTCTCTGAAACGTCGGCGGAGGACCATATCCGGCCTCTGCTGTGTGGATGCCAGCTCAAAGTCTTTAAAGGTGGACACTGCCGTCCTGCAGGAAGAAAGAGATGCAAGTTAGTGCCAATCTATGCGACATGTTATAGACCAATTGTTGTTTCAGTGTAAATGAGCTAAATATATTCCAAGTACATCCAAACAAAAGGTGTGCAAAGTCTTACAGCTTCTTTTTCTTTGTTTAACCACATACCGACCGCCCACCGTGGATTTATGTCGGTCCTTTGACGCTGAATACCGGGGTTATGGCAGCAGATAGTTGCCATAACCCCATTATTTTTTTAAATGGCAGGCGGTCCTCTTTCAGATAAGGGTGGTCCCAGCGGCAGATTCGCCGCGAGATCACCCTTACAGTGCGGCGGAAGAGGTGCCCCTCCCGTGCGTCCCGGTCGTTTTCCCGGCTTACCGGCCCCTTGGAAGCGGGGAAAACCATCGGGTCCCCACTCCTCACAGACAGGAAGTCAAGTGAGGGCAAGATGGCCCCCACTCAATTCTATCAAGTAAGGGAGCAAGCGCTGGTGATAGTACAAATGAAGGGAACAATGGGGAACAGAACGCTGGACTGTAATATATGTAAAAAAGTCCTTAAAAAGAAGTCCAAAAAGTAAAGTCCCAAATAAAGTAGTATACCGGTGCAATAAATGGTAATTGCTGCTGTAAGATCTAGCTCCAGGAATCACAGTGAAGTCAACGCTGTGGGTACATGTAGAAAGAAGAGAGAGACAGAGCGCCTCTAAGTGCAGCAATTTATTGTAAACTGGACATCACTATATAAAAGCAACTCACTAGACAGAAGTATAATCAAGCTTGTAGTCTCCGGTGGTAGATCGAAGTGTTGTCTGGACCCCATTTAGTGTTTTTTACATGCCTCTATGCATCTCTTTACATATTGTATACATATAATTTCCCATATTATTATTAGGATTTTTCTACATTTTTATGTATATATACAGACACTCATATTTACTTGTACAGTATTTTGTATTTTATTTTTAGTTTTGTTTTTTTGCATTTTTGTCCTGCAAAATGTATCCAGTATAGTTTAGCGTATGGTTCCGTTTCAATGGGCATATTAGAACTTCTAGTAGTCACCTCCCCCTTTTTAGCTCTGCCCTGCATATATACGGCTTGTCTCTAGAACATCTCCCTATTCTGCACTTGAAAAAAGAGCGCCCACACATTGAGTAGTGCACAAGCTCTGAAACACGTCGTGCCATTGGTCCATCTCCGGTGACGTCACGCAGCGTGCGCTGCGTTCCAGCGTGGTCCTTGGACGGTCAGCCACACTGTGAACCCAGAAGACGCAAGGATCCTCTGCCTAGCTTCCTACTGTCCACCCGACCAGCACGGAGCATTCTACCCTGCGGCACCCTGGGGACTACAGCTACACTTCGATCTACCACCGGAGACTACAAGCTTGATTATACTTCTGTCTAGTGAGTTGCTTTTATATAGTGATGTCCAGTTTACAATAAATTGCTGCACTTAGAGGTGCTCTGTCTCTCTCTTCTTCCCACTCGATTCTATGGTCTTGGAGGACCGGAGCGACGTCAAACGTCGTTGCCTAGCAACCGGTTTGAAAGGGCCGATTTTTTTTCAGCAATTTTTCTCTTTTTTAGTGTAGGTGTGAGGTCTTTTTGACCCCAGATCTCACAATAAAGAGGTCCTGTCATGCCTATTTCTATTACAAGGGATGTTTACATTCCTTGTAATAGGAATAAAAATGATCAACATTAAAAACTGTGTAAAAATAAGAAATAAAATAAATAGGTAAAAAAAAAAAAAAAATGAAAGCGCCCTTTCCCCGTTAGCTCGCGCGCAGAAGCGATTGCATACGCAACTCCCACCTACATATGTAAACAATGTTCAAACCACACGTGAGGTATCCCTGCAATTGTTAGAGAGCAATAATTTGAGCCCCAGACCTCCTCTATAACTCTAAGCTGGTAACCTGTAGAAATTTTTAGTGTCGCCTATGGGGATTTTTTAAATACCAATGTTTGTTGCCATTCCGCGAGCGTGCGCAATTTTAAAGCATGACATGTTGGTATTTATTTACTCGGCGTAACATTATCTTTCACATTAAGGAAAAAAAATTGGGCTAACTTTACTGTTTTCTTATTTTTTTTATTAAAAAAAGTGAATTTTTTCCAAAAAAATTGCGTTTGGAAGACCGCTGCACAAATACGGTGTGATAAAAAGTATGGCAACGATCTCCATTTTATTCTCTAGGGTCTCTGCTAAAAACAAATATACAATGTTTGGGGGTTCTAAGTAGTTTTCTAGCAAAAATAACTGGTTTTAGCTTGTAAACACCAAGTGTCAAAAATAGGCTCGGTCTTAAAGTGGTTAAAATTACTCACAGCGGAATGCAAATATGTGGCCTCAGCTTTAAGGGGTTGTACTGGGGTGATATGCAGCTAGAGGCATCACCCCGGTACCGTTGTTTAGAGCCGATGGTCGGTTTTCTTAATAATGACAAACGACACAGCTGAGCAGCCGCTCAATTGTCATTACAAGGAGCAGGAGGGGACACCCCCCACTCCCACTCCCGCCACCTTCCACGGCTCGCCTGGGTCTCCCGTCCCACTGGGAGACCCAAGCAACCGCCCAGCACGTCCGCCAGCTGGCTGAAGTCCCAAACGAAGCCGCATTTGGCTCTGATCAGGTCTCCGATGTGAAAATCTGGAAGTGATGTCATGCCATCACTTCCGGGTACTGAAACCTAAAAGGCGCCAGGTTTAGAAAAAAATGAATCCATTCAAAAAACAGCCAAACTTGGCGTTTTGAATACTTTAAAGTGCAGAGGAGGGGTCTGGGGTCTTTTAGACTCCCGATCCCTCCATAACGAGTACCTGTCACTGCCTATTACTGTCACAAGGGGTGTTTACATTCCTTGTGACAGCAATAAAAGTGATAACATTTTTTTTAAAAAGAATAGTGTAAAAATAAAATAAAATTAAGAAAAATAAAAAAAAATTGAGGTGCCCCCTGTTCCTCTGTGCTCGCGTACAGAAGCGAACGCATACGCAACTCGCGCCCACATATGAAAAACCACGCATCCCTCTGATGCCTAGTCATGTCTGTGAATGTCAGAGTTTTACAATGCCTCATGGGACATGTAGTTCCGCAACAGCCGGAGGGCCGTAGTTTGAGGATCCCTGGACTTTTTTATCCAAATGCATTTTATGCGTTAGGATAAAAAGCCTTCTGTGTGTAGCAGTGGCCCCAGCCCCCCCTAACACTTGCCTGTGCCCTATCTCTGTCTGGTGATGTCCATGAGTCCCTTCACTGTCCAGGACTCTCCCTCCTGATTGGCTGAGACATACCCTTGGCGCCCTTGGCTCCTGCAGCTGTCAAAGTCAGCCAATTAGAAAACAGAGGGGGTGGAGCCCAACTGCAGCTTCGTGTCTGAATGGACACACGGGAGCTGCAGCTCAGCTTGGGTGCTCTAATAGCAAGCTGCTTGATGTGGGGGCACTTGATAGGAGGGAGGGGCCAGGAGCAGGAACGAGGGACCCAAGAAGAGGAGGATCCGGGCTGCTCTGTGCAAAACCAACTGTAAATATAACAGTTTTTTTTTTATAAATAACAAAACAAGATTTTACAATCAATTTAATGTCAGAGTTGTTCAGTAAGCAGGGAGCATGGTGCTTTGATGACTTAGTAGGAGGCTGTCAGACCTCTTCAGAGGGATCACTGCTACCACACAGACAGCAAGGGCTGCTTTAGAAAACAATGGGCTGTAAAGGCTTGTTTACATTAGTGTAAGAGCGATACATAGTGAATAATGTTTAGAGAGCATTTGACGTGTGTGCCATCTAGTGGGCAGTTTATTAAAATGTTATAGCTCACATTAAAGCGGTAGTATACGGCTTTTTTCCACTTTTAACTACAGGTAAGCCTATAATAAGGCTTACCTGTAGGTACAATTAATATCTCCTAAACCGGCACGGTTTAGGAGATATTTGCACTGCATGCAGCCGCTCACGCGAGCGGCGCATGTACTCTGAAGGTCCGGCGGACCTTCAGCTTTCCTTGCCGGGAGCTTGCCGGAAAATGACGTAATCGCGGCTCCGGCCAATCACAGCTCCGGAGCCGCCGAACCCGGAAGAGACGCCGAAGGATCATGTCAGCTCCCACAGCGGTGTCCGGGGGTCCGTGTCGGGGCTTCGTTCTAAGGTAAGTAATTCATAATGAGCTAGTATGCAAAGCATACTAGCTCATTATGCCTTTGTCTTGCAGGGTTTTTTTTTTTTTAGGTTTACAACCGCTTTAAGTACATATTTGGCCAAATGCAAAATCTGCATAGGTGTTCCAGTCCCGACAATGACAGCAAATTACGGGCACAGTTTGCTGAAGACAAGCAGACTAAGGACATGGATTACTGGAACCATCTCCTGTGGTCTGATGAGACCAAGATAAACTTATTTGGTTCAGATGATGTCAGGCGTGTGTAGCGGCAACCAGGTGAGGAGTACAAAGACAAGTGTGTCTTGCCTACAGTCAAGCATGGTGGTGGGAGTGTCATGGTCTGGGGCTGCATGAGTGCTGCCAGCACTGGGGAGCTACAGTTCATTAAGGGAACCATGAATGCCAACATGTACTGTGACATACTGAAGCAGAGCATGATCCCCTCCCTTCTGAGACTGGGCTGCAGGGCAGTTTTCCAACATGATAACCACCCCAAACACACCTCCAAGATGACCACTGCCTTGCTAAAGAAGCTGAGGGTAAAGGTGATGGACTGGCCAAGCATGTCTCCAGACCTAAACCCTATTGAGCATCTGTGGGGCATCCTCAAACGGAAGGTGGAGGAGTGCAAGGTCTCTAAATCCACCAGCTCCGTGATGTCATCATGGAGGAGTGGAAGAGAACTCCAGTGGCAACCTGTGACGCTCTGGTGAACTCCATGCTCAAGAGGGTTAAGTCAGTGCTGGAAAATAATGGTGGCCACACAAAATATTGACACTTTGGGCCCAATTTGGACATTTTCACTTAGGGGTGTACTCACTTTTGTTGCCAGCGGTTTAGACATTAATGGCTGTGTGTTGAGTTATTTTGAGGGGACAGTAAATTTACACTGTTATATAAGCTGTACACTCACTACTTTACATTGTAGCAAAGTGTCATTTCTTCAGTGTTGTCACATGAAAAGATATAATAAAATATTTACAAAAATGTGAGGGGTGTACTCACTTTTGTGAGATACTGTATGTAATTAATGTGAGTTCTAACATTTTTAATAAACTGCTCACTAGATGGCGTTTTTCACACACACACACACACACACACACACACAAGGAAAATCGCATGAGATTCGGACAGGAATCGCATTGCATTCTCAAAAGTTTAAAACGCAGCTCAACCACTTGTTTTTACCACCCCGCAACTGCAAGTGTGAACGAGGCCTTAGGCTTTGCACACCTTTTTGTTTTGATGCACCTGGAATGTATGTAGTTGAATAAAACTGAAGGGTCAATTGGGCTTTAATCTTCAATCTGTTACTGCAGTTCAACAAATCTGGCAACTGTTCTTTAAAGTTTATGTCTTGGCATAGAAAAAAAAAAAACACATCTCTGCAATACGCTCGCATTTCCCAATGTTTTATCCATTTAAAATGCTGCAAATACAGAAAATCAACTATTGATCTGCTAGATTTAATGGCAGGTACTCTTGTTCCCTGCAGCAATTAGTGTTTTCTCTTTAGAAGGTAAACCAGGGGATTTCAAACCTTTGCAACAGAAACTAAATATCAATATCCATAAGAAGATTAATATTTGCTAAATCTCCAGACTATGATGAATGCACTAGCAGAAGCAGAAGTGCTCCCTGACACTCAGATACTGTACATATATAGCTGAGAACCAGTGAGCTAGAGATGTGGGAACACCTCGAATGTAATAGGAGGGATGAGATACCAAAGGTGGGCAGGAACATGGGCTCTACAGTGAGGAAATCTCATTGTGCGAATCCCCCCCCCCATATTCAGCAGATGACTGGACTCTACCTACATGTGAACTATTGCTATACAGGCGGTCCCCGGGTTACAAACAAGATAGGGTCTGTAGATTTGTTGTTAAAGCGGAGTACCACCCCCCCCTCCAAAAATTAAAAGTCAGCAGCTACACATACTGTAGCTGCTGACTTTTAATATTAGGGACACTTACCTGTCCTGGAGTCCAGTGATGTTGGCACTGCAGCCAATGTTTCCATCGGCTGTCGGGTGCTGCCGCCGCTGTTGCCTGTAAGGGAATCCGGCAGTGAAGCCTTGCAGCTTCACGGGCGGGTCCCTACTGCGCATGCACAAAGCGCGCTGCGCATTCGGATTGGTTTGGCAGCAGGGGGAAGGAGGAGGGGCCAAACTTTCCAAGGGATGCCGCTGCGGCGCCGTCTCCCGGAAGTGGGGAAGGGTACCTGTCAAAAACAGGTACCCGTTCCCCCCGCTCCCCTCCGGTGCCACATTTGGCACCTTTCAGGGGGGAGGGGGGGACGGGTACCTGTTTTTGACACCTACCCATCCCCACTTCTGGGAGAGACAGCGCCGGTGGGGGGGGGGGGGGGGGGGCAAAAGAGCGGAAGTTCCACTTTTGGGTGGAACTCCACTTGAAGTTGAATTTGTTTGTAAGTCGGAACAGGTACATTTTTTTTAAGTGTAGCTCCAGCCAAAAAAAAAGTTTTTGGATAGCATAGGGAAGGGTTAACACCCCTGTACCATTTGTTTTGCTGTGCCCCTGTTCAGAAGATTTCACCTGACTTTCTGTCCCTGTGACAATTGGATTTTAAAAATGTTAGGTTGTCGTGGAAACAAGGATTGGTGATAAAGCTTTAGTGGAGACACCTTTATCCCAAGAGAGCTCTTACAGGAGTGAATTTCCCATCCTAGGGGTAGATTTCTCCCCACTTCCTGTTGTCTCCCTCCGTTTGTAAGTAGGAGTCATTTGTAAGTCAGAGGTTTGTAACCTGGGGACCGCCTGTACGGTGTACTGAACTTCCATCAACAGGAAGTGACATCATTGTTCCAAGATGGTTCCCGCTCTTACCTCTCAGCCTTGTGCTGCTGGGCGGCTTCCCTAGACAGCTCAGAAGGTGGAAACTGAACAAAAAGGTCCCCGGCTCTGCTGATGAGGGTCTCGTAGGGTAGATCTTGAGGGATCTGTGACAACAGGTGGTGTATGGAAGCCATGTCACATTCACATTCCAGTACCTCTTCCTCTCTGTGCAGTACAATCTGCAGAAAATAACATAGGGGACCTCATTTATCAACAAGCCTCAAAGTACTACTTGTGTTGGTCAAAGCAAACAATCATATTCTCTCCCAGAACCTCCAAAATGTCTACATGTCAGGTCTACTTCCCAACTCGGTGCCTCAAAGTGTGGATACCTGGCAATAAGAACCCCTTCCGGACCGCCCACTGCAAATATACTGCGGCAGGGCGGCCCCGGCTGCGCAAAATCACATACAGTGCATTGAGAAAGTATTCGGCCCCCTTGAACTTTTCGACCTTTTGCCACATTTCAGGCTTCAAACATAAAAGATATAAAACTGTAATTTTTTTTGAAGAATCAACAACAAGTGGGACACAATCATGAATTGGAACAAAATTTATTGGATATTTCAAACTTTAACAAATAAAAAACTGAAAAGTTGGGCGTGCAAAATTATTCAGCCCCTTTACTTTCAGTGCAGCAAACTCTCTCCAGAAGTTCAGTGAGGATCTCTGAATGATCCAATGTTAATCTAAATGACTAATGATGATAAAAATGGATTTTTGTAAAATCTTACCGTAAAATCCTTTTCTCTTAGCTCATTGACAGACGTAGTCCTCGGTGATACAGCACCTTCGGGTTATGTTGCCTCCACAGGAGTAGGACTAGACAGGAAATTAAAATGCTCTGGCCACACCCTAGGGGCAGTCCCAGAGGGTATATCCTCTCTCTCTCTGCCTCAGCAAATCAGTTATGTCAAAAAGCAGTCTTTAGAGATTTTAACCCAACCCAACTCAAAAACAGAGGGGCGGGGACTACGTCTGTCAATGAGCTAAGAGAAAAGGATTTTACGGTAAGATTTTACAAAAATCCATTTTTCTCTATCGCTCATTGACAGACGTAGTCCTCGGTGATACAGCACCTTCGGGACGTCCCAGAGCAGTATCACAAATGAGGGGTGGGAAAATGAAAATCAAATCCCAATCTAGAAGGCCCAACCGGTGCCAACTAGAAGTTTACAATGCTCATCCTTAATGATGAGACTCAACAAAAAAGAAAAATTTTTTTTTTTTTTTCAAACAGAAAAAACCCTCGAGGTAGACCACCGGTCTCCTCAAATTGCGGCCTGCAAAACCTTGCGGCCAAATGAGGCATCCGCCGATGCCGTCACATCAATTTTATAGAATTTTGTAAAGGTATGTACCGACGACCAGGTGGCCGCCTTACATACCTGGACCACTGACGCCTGATGGCGAAAGGCCCAGGAAGTACTGAGCGCTCGAGTGGAGTGCGCCCTAACAGGGAACGGAGGACTCTGACCCTTAATAGAATAAGCCTGTACCACCGTCTGTCTAATCCATTTGGCAATGGTCGCGGCAGATGCAGGCAAACCCTTTCTGGGGCCATCCGTGATCACAAAAAGTGAATCCGTCTTACGGAATGATTCCGTAGCTTTCAGGTATACCCTGATTGCCCGAACCACATCTAAGGAATGCAACGCATGTTCCCGATGATGCTTGGGCTGAGGACACAAGGAAGGTAGTACAATATCTTCATTCAGATGAAAATCTGAAACCACCGTAGGAAGAAAGGATGGCTTAGGATGAAGTACTACCTTATCCCTATGAATCACTAGGTATGGGGACTGGCATGATAATGCAGCCAGTTCTGACACCCTGCGAGCAGAAGTGATAGCCACCAAGAAGGCCACGACAAAACTAAATTAAGATCCCAGGGCGGTAAGGGCGCGCGGACTGGTGGAGCCAGGTGCCGCACCCCCTGGATGAAATTCCGCACCAAGGACTTGGTAGCTAAAGGTTTCTGAAAGAAGATTGCTAATGCTGAAACTTGACCCTTGATGGTGCTCAAGGCTAGCTTCTGCTCAACCCCTTGTTGCAAAAAAGCCAATATTCGAGTCACCGAATAGGTACGTGGAGGAAATCCTAAAGATTCGCACCACGCAATATAAGTCTTCCATGTGTGATAATAGACCTTGCTGGAAGTCGCTTTCCTTGCTTTAATAAGGGTAGGAATGACTGAAGCAGACAAACCTCTGTCCTTCAGTACTTGGGTCTCAATGGCCAGGCCATTAAAACCAGCGACTGTAAAGCACGATGGTAAATTGGTCCTTGAGACCACAGACACTCCCTGAGACGAAGTTCCCACGGAACGTCTGCGACTAGCATGTCCAAGTCGGCCAGGCCGGCTTGACGAGGCCAGCCTAGAATTTCTAGGACCACTGGCGCTGATTGGATCTGAACCAGGCGTCCCTAGAGGTATCTGGCCCCGACCATCCGAGAAAGTCTGGTCGTTTTCTGTTCCCACACATTTATCAGATACCTGATTCCTATCAGGAAGGGTGATCTTTTCTGGTTGAACCTCAGGGACCGAAGTCACCCGACTAGAGGCTTCTTGGCCTGTCTGGTCAACCAGATCCGATTCCTGTGGGGAATTGGGACTAATTTTAGGAAAAGGTAAAGGAAAAGATCTATTCAGGGAACGGTAACTACCGCTCCCTGTAGTACTTAAATGTTGGAAGGGAAGAATCGCACCGGTAGTAGTAGTTGATGCTCGATCTAATGTCCTGAATACCGGTGAAAACGTCCCCCCACCCTGAAACCGGGTGGGGGCGCACCTTCAGGCTGTGTACTCCTTTGCTTCGGGTTTGGCTGAGTTGGTCCTCTGTTTGTCCGACCAGCCCTTCTTGAACCCTCCTGGAGGAGTCTTGCCTTTCCCGCTTGTTCCAGCCGGGCGCCCTTTATGGGCGGTAAAGAAAGGTCCTCGCTTGTTGCGAGGTCCCTTAGCTTTAGCAGCCTGTGGCAAAAAAGTGCTCTTGCCCCCAGTGGCATCCTTAATGATTTCATCTAGGGTGGCCCCAAATAGACGATTCCCCTGAAAGGGGAGATTTGTCAAGGTCTTTTTGGAACCTAGGTCAGCTGACCAGCATTTTAACCACAGCACACGTCTGAGGATAACCGCTGACATAGATGCATGCCCTAATAGGGGAGTAGTGTTCAAGGCTGCGTCACAGATAAACTGTAGCCCTTGTATAATCTGTTCCATCAAATCAGATGTCTCCTGGGGAATATCTTTTCCCCTAAGGTCTTGGCGTACCATTCTCGCCCATTCCGTAAGTGTCTGGGAAACTAGACCAATAACAATTACTGGTCTAAATGCTGACCCTATCAGAGAGAAGATAGTGCGGGACTCTGCTTCCATCTTTCGATCCACCGGATCCTTAAAGGACGAAGTGTCCTCCACTGGGATAACCGTGGCTTTATTCAGCCTGGAAATAGGTGGATCCACCACTGGTGGTACCGTCCATTTCTTAATGATGGATTCCTCAAACGGATAGCGTCTAGCAATACGCTTGGAAATAGTAAAGGTACGTTTAGAATGCTCCCATTCTCCTTTAATCTTATTACCAAAACACTTGGGTACAGGAAAAACCTTCACCGTTTTGATGGGCTTGTTAGTACCAAAAGGAATCTCTGTTTCAGTTGCTTCTGCTGGTAAAACCTCAAGTTTTAAGGTTTCCTGAACTGCCACAACTAGTGCGTCCACCAATGCTTCTTCCTGAATTATAGCGGGAGAAGAAACGTCCTCCTCACTGTCTGAGGGAGCTTTACCTGAGGTAACAGCCCTTGCAGAGGGACCTGCAACTGCAGTGACCATCTCTGAATCTGAGTCAGAGGTGTCAGATAGTATAGGGGTAGGCGGGGGTCGCTTCCTTGACCCCCGTCCCTGACAGGCCGCCTCCACCCGAGCCACCATAGACTCCAAAATTGCTGTAAATGCCTCTACACTCTGTGCACCGGCGGGTCCCGTGGCCCCCTCGAGGGAAACAGGTGGGGGAATATGTGTGGCAGGGTCCATGATAATTCCAGTCACTTCCTGGATAATATAATTCAAAAATAAAAAACTTTTTTTTTTTTTTTTCAGACCCCCAGCGCCACAAAAGCCCCTTAGTGTTACCTGCTAGGGATCCCTATCGATCGAGAGAGAGAAAGAGAGATAGACCCCCAGGCTCACCACTTGATGCTCAGAGTTTAACTGCAACAGGTTACAGCGCTGTCTTGACAAACAGGAAGTCTTTTGGCTGGCTGCCCAGGAAGAAAGGAGGCGGCTCCGCCCCTCTGCACGCCTTCCGGCGCCTCCCCTAGCTCCACGAGGTGTTTGGATCACCTCAAACATGGCCGCCCCCATGCTGGAGACACGAGGCTACGCCAAAATGGCGGCTCGTGCAATCCAGCAAAAAAAATGGCGGCGGCCTGTACTGAATAGCGGTGTGCTGCAGGGCACACAACACTCTCTCTGCATGGGGATTTGGCGTGGTTGGCGGTACCGGCCCTAGCGGACCGCATGGCCGTTCGGAAGGCCTGCTTATAGCTGGAGATCTGATTTAGGAAGGCAGTCTACATGTCCGTGGCTTCTGACTGGTAGGTACCTTATTCTTATCACAGTAAGATTCCCAGAATGCCACTGATTACAATCTTTTAAACATGTATACAATTAGATTGTTAGCTCCCAAACCAAGCCTCCTGGCTCTTTGCACATAAAATCACACTCAAAGTAGGGGGATCTGTGTCATGTTATAGGATAGAGGGGGACTCTATCTTACCATACAGAGAGGGGCCCGCGTTCACCACAAGACCCGTCAGGGGAAAAGGGGGAACATACTACTCACCATACCGGAACCAGGCGGGCACCAACTCCTGACAGTACCCCTCTCCACCGGGGCGGGAGGGCTGTCGACCGATACGGACGCCGTGACTCATGGTCTTTGGCGTTTCAGCGAGACGTTTAACTCGCGGGGTCAGTCCCTTAATGGGACTTTGTCGCGGCCGACCCAGCGCAGAGCTATGGCCTGCACGCGCTCGTAGGCTGAACTGGGGTGACCACCGGATCTCAACATCCAGCCCGTCGCCCAGTTCAGCTTTCTTGCTTGAAGATCTCACAGGAACACTGGAGAAAAAAAGCTGTCTAAAAAATCTTTTAAGAAAAAAATCTTGCCAGGACCGAAGATCCCAGCAAGGTATCTAGGTCCTTACTCCTAACTAGACAGAAAATAACTGATTTGCTGAGGCAGAGAGAGAGAGGATATACCCTCTGGGACTGCCCCTAGGGTGTGGCCAGAGCATTTTAATTTCCTGTCTAGTCCTGCTCCTGTGGAGGCAACATAACCCGAAGGTGCTGTATCACCGAGGACTACGTCTGTCAATGAGCGATAGAGAAATAGAATCCACCTGTGTGTAATCAAGTCTCCGTATAAATGCACCTGCACTGTGATAGTCTCAGAGGTCCGTTTAAAGCGCAGAGAGCATCATGAAGAACAAGGAACACACCAGGCAGGTCCGAGATACTGTTGTGGAGAAGTTTAAAGCCGGATTTGGATACAAAAAGATTTCCCAAGCTGTAAACATCCCAAGGAGCACTGTGCAAGCGATAATATTGAAATGGAAGGAGTATCAGACCACTGCAAATCTACGAAGACCTGGCCGTCCCTCTAAACTTTCAGCTCATACAAGGAGAAGACTGATCAGAGATGCAGCCAAGAGGCCCATGATCACTCTGGATGAACTGCAGAGATCTACAGCTGAGGTGGGAGACTCTGTCCATAGGACAACAATCAGTCGTATACTGCACAAATCTGGCCTTTATGGAAGAGTGGCAAGAAGAAAGCCATTTCTTAAAGATATCCAGTGTCATTTAAAGTTTGCCACAAGCCACCTGGGAGACACCAAACATGTGGAAGAAGGTGCTCTGGTCAGATGAAACCAAAATCAAACTTTTTGGCAACAATGCAAAACGTTATGTTTGGCGTAAAAGCAACACAGCTCATCACTCTGAACACACCATCCCCACTGTCAAACATGGTGGTGGCAGCATCATGGTTTGGGCCTGCTTTTCTTCAGCAGGGACAGGGAAGATGGTTAAAATTGATGGGAAGATGGATGGAGCCAAATACAGGACCATTCTGGAAGAAAACCTGATGGAGTCTGCAAAAGACCTGAGACTGGGACTGAGATTTGTCTTCCAACAAGACAATGATCCAAAACATAAAGCAAAATCTACAATGGAATGGTTCACAAATAAACATATCCAGGTGTTAGAATGGCCAAGTCAAAGTCCAGACCTGAATCCAATCGAGAATCTGTGGAAAGAACTGAAAACTGCTGTTCACAAACGCTCTCCATCCAACCTCACTGAGCTCGAGCTGTTTTGCAAGGAGGAATGGGCATAAATTTCAGTCTCTCGATGTGCAAAACTGATAGAGACATACCCCAAGCGACTTACAGCTGTAATTGCAGCAAAAGGTGGTGCTACAAAGTATTAACTTAAGGGGGCTGAATAATTTTGCACGCCCAATTTTTCAGTTTATTTGTTAACAAAGTTTGAAATATGCAATAAATTTCGTTCCACTTCATGATTGTGTCCCACTTGTTGTTTATTCTTCACAAAAAATTACAGTTTTATATCTTTATATTTGAAGCCTGAAATGTGGCAAAAGGTCGCAAAGTTCAAGGGGGCCGAATACTTTCGCAAGGCACTGTACATGTACGTGATTTTGTGCAGGGTTTTTTTGGGGGTGCGTGCGCCGCCCCAGCTGTAATCTGGGCACAGCGGGAGCCAATCAATGTGTCCGGTGGCCAGTACCGTCTTTAACACAGGACAAAAGGGGCCGCTGCCCTGGGCACAGTCATTGTTGTAGGGCCCAAGGCAGCTTCTCCTTGAGCCCGCACTGCCCGCAAATAGTTGATAAGTGGATTCCAAAGGGCCAAAGAAAATGTTTGCCCAGGGTCCAATCAATATTAAAGATGGCCCTGCCGGCGGCCACCGATCGTTCAGCAGAATGACAGAACAGCGGTCTGCCTATGTAAAGAAGGCAGACCGCTGTTCTGTCACAGAGGAAGAGAGAGATCTTGTGTTTCAGCTAACCTGAAATACAGATCTCTCTTTTCCTCCAGTAAATCCACTCCCCCCACAGTTAAAAAGCACTCCCTAGGAGCACACTTAACCCCTTAATCACCCACAGTGTTATTCCTTTCCCTGCCAGTGTCATTAGTACAGTGACAGTGCATATTTTTAGCACTGATCACTGTATTGGTGTCACTGGTCCCCAAAAAGTGTCACTTAGCACTAGATTTGTCCGCCGCAATGTCGCAGTCCTGCTAAAAAAATCGCTGATCTACACCATTACTAGTAAAAACAATTTTAAAAAAAGTCCATATGTGTATCCCATAGTTTGTAGACGCAATAACTTTTGCGCAAACCAATCAATATACACTTAAGATTTTTTATTTTTTTTTTTTACTAAAAATATGTAGCAGAATACAAATTGGCCTAAATTGATGGAAAATAATTAGATTTTTTAATTTTTTTATTGGGAATGTTTTATAGCAGAAAGTAAAAAATATTGTTTTTTTTCTTCAAAATTATGGTCCTTTGTTTATAGCGAAAAAATAAACACCGTGAGGTGATCAAATACCACCAAAAGAAAGCTCTATTCGTGGGGAAAAATAATAAAATTTGGGTACAGCGTCGAAACGACTGCACAATTGTCAGTTAAAGTAACGCAGTGCCGTATCGCAAAAATTGGCCTGGTCATTAAGGGGGGAAGGGGGGGGGGTAAAACCTTCCGGAGCTGAAGTGCTTAATATCCTAGAGAGAGGACTGGAGGGAGTGCTCTTAACCACTTGATGCCCAGGGCATTTTTTTCTATTCAGCACTGCGTTACTTTAACTGGCAATTGTGCGGTCATGCAACACTGTATCCAAATAAAATTTATATCTTTTTTTTCACATTTGAGCTTTATTTTGAAGGTATTTGATTACCACTGGGTTTTTTTTAATTGTTTTTGAAATAAATGAATGAAAAAAAAACAATAAATTTTCATTTTTTTATAAAACATATCCAATAAAAAAATCAAAAGTTCAAATTTATTTATAAAATAAGGCCAAACTGTATTCTGTTACATAGTTACATAGTAGGTGAGGTTGAATAAAGACAATAGTCCATCCAGTTCAACCTGTGTAGGTGTGTGTGGCTGTAATCATCTCACATAGCCCTGAATGTCTTGATCCTTGAGATGTACGTCTAATGCCCCATACACACGTGCAGATTATCTGCAGACTTTTGTCTGCAGACTTACCAAAACCATATAATATGAGGTCAAACCTAAACACTTTCAATTTGTATGCAATCCGGCAGGCCCTTGCACTACATAGAAAAGGTAAGTCTGCAGACAAAAGTCTGCAGATAATCTGCACGTGTGTATGGGGCATAAGAGTCTTTTGAAAGCCACCATACTTCCCGCAGAAACCACCTCTTGTGGTAGACAATTCCACAATCTTGTAGCCCTAACAGTAAAGAACCCCCTGCATTGCCTGAGGTTAAACCGCTTCTCCTCTAATCGCATTGTATGTCCTCGCGTCCTCATGCAATCCCTTCGACTGAACAGCTTTTTTTCTAAGCTGAGATCCCCATTGAGATATTTATAAATTGCTATCATGTCCCCTCTTAGGCTTCTCTTCTCCAGGGAAAATAAATCAAGCGATTGTAGACGCTCTTCATAATCAAGGTCCTCCAACCCCCTAATCAGTTTAGTTGCCCTTCTCTGGACTCTCTCCAGCTCCAACACATCCCTCCTGAGGACTGGCGACCAGAACTGGACAGAATACTCCAGATGCGGTCGGCCCAGAGTTTTATAAAGTGGAAGGATTATAGTCTTATCTCTGGAATACATCCCTTTCTTTATGCATGCTAATATTCTGCCTGCCTTGGCAGCTGTCGCTTGACTTTGCATGCTGTTGCCTAGTCTATCATCAACCAAGACTCCCAGATCTTTCTCCATTTTTGATTCCCCCAAGGGTTCCCCTCCTAATGTGTATTGTTCTTTTATGTTTCTAGTCCCCAAGTGCAAAACCTTACACTTCTCCACGTTAAACCTCATTTGCCATGTCGTTGCCCACTCTGTTATTTTGCCCAGGTCATTCTGTAGGATATCTGCTTCATGCTGTGCAGTTATTGCCCTGCCCAATTCTGTGTCATCTGCAAAAACTGATATTGAACTACAGATCCCGTCCTCAATGCTGTTTATGAATAAATTGAACAAGGTTGATCCCAGGACTGAGCCTTGGGGGACCCCGCTTACTACCTCAGACCAGTCTGAGTATGCGCTTTTTATTACCACCCTTTGGACACACCCTTTTAGCCAGTTCCGTATCCAAGAGCAAACCCTGCTGTCGATACCTGCAGACCTTATTTTATAAAGTACACCACATCCACTGGTCTCCCCCTATCTAGCTCACAGCTCACCTCCATGTCTGGAAAAAAAATAGTAAGTGTATATTAATTGGTTTGTGCGAAAATTATAGCATCTACAAACGATGGTATGTATGTACACTATATTACCAAAAGTATTGGGACACCTGCCTTTACACACACATGAACTTTAATGGCATCCCAGTCTTAGTCCGTAGGGTTCAATATTGAGTTGGCCCACCCTTTACAGCTATAACAGCTTCAACTCTTCTGGGAAGGCTGTCCACAAGGTTTAGGAGTGTGTCTATGGGAATGTTTGACCATTCTTCCAAAAGCGCATTTGTGAGGTCAGGCACTGATGTTGGACGAGAAGGCCTGGCTCGTAGTCTGCGCTCTAATTCATCCCAAAGGTGTTCTATCAGGTTGAGGTCAGGACTCTGTGCAGGCCAGTCAAGTTCCTCCACACCAAACTTGCTCATCCATGTCTTTATGGACCTTGCTTTGTGCACTGGTGTGCAGTCATGTTGGAACAGGAAGGGGCCATCCCCAAACTGTTCCCATAAAGTTGGGAACATGAAATTGTCCAAAATGTCTCGGTATGCTGACGCCTTAAGAGTTCCCTTCACTGGAACTAAGGGGCCAAGCCCAACCCCTGAAAAATGACCGCACACCATAATCCCCCCTCCACCAAATGATTTGGACCAGTGCACAAAGCAAGGTCCATAAAGACATGGATGAGTGAGTTTGGGGTGGAGGAACTTGACTGGCCTGCACAGTCCTGACCTCAACCCGATAGAACAACTTTGGGATGAATAAGAGCACAGACTGCGAGCTAGGCCTTCTCTTCCAACATCAGTGCCTGACCTCACAAATGCGCTTCTGGAAGAATGGTCAAACATTCCCATAGACACACTCCTAAACCCTTTGGACAGCCTTCCCAGAAGAGTTGAAGCTGTTATAGCTGCAAAGGGTGGGCCAACTCAATATTGATCCCTACGGACTAAGAATGGGATGCCATTAAATTTAATGTGTGTGTAAAGGCGGGCGTCCCAATACTTTTGGTAATACAGTGTATATGCTTTACTGGTAATGGCGGTGATCAGAAACTTATAGTGGGACAGTGATGGGGTGGAGGGCAATCTGGCACTAACAAACACTGACATCGCTAATGACACTAATACAGTGATCAGTGCTAATACACTGACACTATACTAATGACACTGGCTGGGAAGGGGTAACATCCAGGGCCAATCAAGGGGTTAACTGTGTACCTAAGAATGTGTAATATGGCTTACTTTTACTTTCTGATCTGACTGTTTTTTCTCCCTGCTTTTCAGGGAAAAGAAACAGCCAGATCACAGTTTCCTGTAAACACAGACCTCTGTGTGTGATTGGACACAGCCAAAATCACTGGCTGAAATGTGCTGTCAAACTCGTGCTCCATTCACACCACGGAAGGCCGGTCACGTACGTGACTGCCTGTACCTGAAATTGGAAACAGGTGCGCTGCTCTAAACAGAAAGAAAGTGACTATATAATATGGGAGTTGCAGCTCCCACTAAAACAAGCACTCATAAATCTTGTCCAATACTACAGAAGAGCGGGACAGGTGAAAATCCCCGTCTTCTGATTACATCTACATTAGCCTTCAGGCATTTGGCTTTATCACGTCGGTCTGGGAAGGTGACTCACAGAGTTAATGTGAGAATTCTAAACTTGTCATAAAGAAAACTTGTTGGCCGGGTAGTAGAGAGACTTTAAGGTTCTGAAAGAGTTGGGAGTCCCAGATCGCCATTCCATTACGCACTGATGCACCTTGAAGAAGGAGTCCATAGGATGGTAAGGGAGCCCTAGGTGGATCATCCGATTAATTATTGGCTGCACACTTTGTGTGCTGGAGGTGAGCAGCCATTGTACACAGGGGTGATTGCTGAGTTTTTGTGAAAGGTTTTTTTGGCACGTTTTCACCATTTGTATATATCCAGTTTGCTATATTATTCACCGTCATTGTTTGAAGGCTATACACATATTGCACATCTTTGGAGAATAGACTTCATCCAACCCTTTTTATTCACTATATTCATTTTTTATTGGTGGATGAACTTTTCAGTTGTTGTATGAATTAATGTGTATATATATATATATATATATATATATATATATATATATATATTTATATTAGGGATCAACCGATTATCGGTTTGGCCGATATTCACTTTTCTGAAAGTATCGGTATCAGCCACAAACTTGGCCGATATGACCGATATTTTCTTAAGGTAGGGCTGTAAAAGTATTCACCGTCACTGGAATTTAAAGACAGATAAGTAATGGTTTGGATTGCTTCATATTTGCCAGCAATATCTCCATATAGAAATATTGAGATTTGTTCCCATTTGCCATGAGGTCTCTGACCAGGAAGTACCACTCCTAATATGGTCATTCCAGGAAGTTCAATGAGGAGACTGACTGTCTAACAATGCTGCTTTTGTCGGAGGTGGCTTTCCATTCACCTATTGTCGGGTGTGCTAATGAACTCACCTGTTGTCTGCTAAGGGATGTATTGACACTCAGAGTAATGTGCATTGGGGGCTCGTTATGGAACCATTGTTCTGTGTCTGGCTATTGTGTACATTGATTGTCCCCTGGGGGTTTCTGTCTCATTACACATAACAGTCCTTCTAATCAAGCTATCTGACCAATCCCTGCTGACTCATTTTCAAGTCCTCATTTCCATGGCTAAGGAGGACCTGAAGGAGAACGGCATGTACTGTGCAATTGACCAATGGGAAAGCGGTTGTTGGGGGCAGGATGTTCCAAATTCTGTATAAAAGTGTGCTGTGTACTTCCAATAATTTGTCTTCCTGTTTGAACTTACATACAGCCTGCTTGGTGTTTGTTCTAATGGATTCCGAACGGCACATAGTTGTAGTTCGGATCCCGGAGCCTTGGTTGACCGAACCATCAGACGTTGCGACCTGCAAGCTGACTCACTAGAAACAGAGGAGTGTCGGGAGAGCGGAAGCGAGTGAGCAAGGGTCTCGTCACAATGGCCTATTGGGCTTCCCCAGGAGGGGAGGGGGGGGGGGGATTATAGCGCCGCCTGATTACACAGAGCAGGGTTCTTCTGCTTACCCGGCGCTCTCATACGAAGTCCCGTCTCATGGACCGGCTCACACCTATGATAGACAGCACACTGGTGACGTCTATCATAGGAGCCGGTGAAGGAGGCTGGACTTCGTATGACAGCGCCTGCTCCGGGTAAGCAGAAGAACCCTGCTCTGTGTAATCAGGCAGCGCTCTTATCACCATGCACTGGTCACTCTGCATTGGATGGGGGCACTGGTCACTTTGCATTGGATGTATGATTGAATGTGCAGAATATCGGCTGATACCGATATTTTGGTCGGCCCTGGAAAAACCATATTGGTCTATCCCTATATATATATATATATACATACACACACACCGTATTTTCCACCGTATAAGACGACTGGGCGTATAAGACGACCCCCCTAATTTTCAAGTGAAAACATAGGTTTTGGGCTATACTCGCCGTATAAGACTACTCCCCTTCCGAAGCAAGGCAACACCATTGAAAAACATCAGATTTCTCATAGATCTCCAAGGTACCCCAAGTACTGTAATACATGTAATCTCTCATAATATCTCCAAGGTACCCTAAGTATAAGTATTACCAGTAGATGCAATCTAAAGATGCTGGCTGTGCAGGAATCCTGTACCGGTATGCCGTATGTACCGTAGCTTCGGCTACATACAGTATACCGGGCTGAGCCAATCACAGTGAGTGATGTATTCTATTATTGAATGGAAAGCCTGCTCGGATTGGCAGAGTCAGAGAGGCGGGCTGATGTTACTCCGCCAATCCGAGCAAGCTTTGCATTCAATAATAGGATACATCGCTCTCCCTGATTGGCTCAGCGCGGTACACTGTATGTAACCGAAGCTACGGTACATACGGTATACCGGTACAGGATTCCCACACAGCCAGAGTCTTGAGAGATTACATCTACTGGTAATACTTATACTTAGGTTACCTTGGAAATATTATACTCTGAGTATAAGACAACCCCCCATTTTTGGGGGATTTTTTTGAGGTTCAAAAGTAGTCTTATACGCCAGAAAATACAGTATATAATTTTTGTATTTATTCCTTATTTATTCACTGACTGTACCTGTTACCCGATCGCAGTATATTTACAGCGAGTGGTTGGCAGGAGGCTAAAGCGTCACTGTATAAAAGTGCAGATATCCTTTAGGATATGGGTGGAAGCGGGGCCATGCTCTTGACCAAAGCAGCTGGTCTTAAATTTGTATACCAGAAGACTACCAGTTTCATGGCACCCAAACATACAGTGACCACAAGTTATGTTTTCCCCAATTCAGGTCTACCTTAAAAGGTCTGTTCTCCCAAAAAAGTATTTCAGCTAAAAGGTGAATGCTAGTGCAAAGAATCAAAAGGGAATCCACTGTCAAATATGCTATAGTGGGGTTTTCTACCTCTTGCATGATAGAATGTACACATTTATTCTGCAACATGAATAGTCTTGAGTTTTCTATGTTGAAAAAGTCCAGCAGGTGAGTGAACTTGGGAGATCTAACTACAGGGCAGCCATGATCTTATCCAAATTCAAACTTTTTCTTTGATGGACCAAAACTGGAGCTGTTACCAGCAGTAATCAACCAAAGTAGCCTTCTCTATCTAGAACAGTGCCTGGGCTAGATATAACAGCAGCACTGAAGTCTCTCTCAAGATCACAGTAGATCCTTACCACAGCAGCGAAATAGATGGGCATGAGCGGGTGACAGGCCAGGAAGAAGTCATACAGCCTCACCACATGCCTGAAATCAGACAAGACGTGCCCAAACCAAGTGATGAGCCAGCTCAAGGCAAATATGGTGCCCACCTCCGCACTGCCAGAGAAACAAAAGACAGGGTAAGTAACTTCAACATACAAAGATGGCGGATTGAGAGGGATGGCAATCTGGCTGCACTCACCTTTGCATGAAGTCGTGCAACACTGGGTTCACCAGTTCTATAATAGGCATCAGGTAGTTGAGAATGTGTTTAGTGTTATCCATACTAGGATCCATGAAGTCCCTATTAGAAGACAAAAGGTCAGTCTGCCAAGTAGAGTCAATGCTGAATATTATAAGCAAATGCTGAGTGGGCTTTCATATGATGGCCATTTTCTACATCAGCCTTACTCAACCAGGGTGCCCAGGCACACTGGGGTGCCCTGAGGGTTCTTCAGGGGTGCCTTGGCAAATTGCATAAAAACTGATCAAAATTGTATACAAGCCAGCAGGTTGAAGCCTGTCTTTTTGTTGCACAAAGCCACATGTTTTCATTATGCACCCTTAAGACTGTCTAGACACTGGCATCCTAACAACCAATGAGATCATCATTTAACAAGGAGGATGTCTGTTACCTTCACAGCATCCTTGTTTGACCCTCCTGTGCCCCTTACCCTCAGCACTGGGGTGACATAAGCTCACTGATGGGAGAGAAACATTGGAATACTAGACAGTACCAGTGTGCAAAAGTGTATTTGCTTTGGAAGAATAAATCACCTCTAGGATTGGGTATCCCACGTGTGTGGATGTTGTTACATTATGTAAAGCTATTAGAATAGTCATTTACAATTTAGAACGGGGTGCCTTGAGATTGTCCATAAATTTAAAGGGTGCCTCGACTGAAGAAAAGGTTGAGAAAACTGGATTTTTGACTTACCGTAAAATCCTTTTCTCTTAAGCTCATTGACAGACGCAGGACTGATATCTTGATATCCGTAGGCTTATATTGCCCCCTACAGGAGTAGGACACTAGGCAGGAAAAAAGTTCTGGCCACGCCTATGGGCAGTCCCAGGGGGTATATCCTCTCTCTCCCTGCATAGGATGTCAGTTATGTAACAAAGCAGTGTCAGAGACTCATACCAACCCAACTCAAAATAGAGGGGCGGGTACTGCGTCTGTCAATGAGCTTAAGAGAAAAGGATTTTACGGTAAGTCAAAAATCCAGTTTTCTCTGTCGCTCATTGACAGACGCAGGACTGATATCTTGATATCCGTAGGGACGTCCCAAAGCAGTGCCATAAATGAGGGGTGGGATAATAGAAATAAAATCCAATCCAGAAGGCCAAAAAGAGCCAACCAGAAGAACAGAGGACTCATTGAACCAAGCAGAGGAGACCCACCTGAAAAAAACAAAACCCCCGAGGTAGACCAAAGGTCCCCTCAAACAGCGGCCTGCAAAACCTTGCGGCCGAAAGGGGCATCCGCCGATGCCAGCACATCAACCTTATAAAATTTTGTAAAGGTATGAACCGACGACCAGGTCGCCGCCTTGCAAACCTGAAGCACCGACGCCTGATGGCGGAAGGCCCAGGAAGCACAAAGAGCCCGAGTAGAGTGCGCCTTAACAGGGAATGGAGGAACCCGACCCGTAATAGAATAAGCCTGCACCACCGTCTGTCTGATCCATCTGGAGATAGTCGCGGCAGACGCAGGCAACCCCTTTCTAGGGCCATCCGTGATCACAAAAAGTGAATCAGCCTTACGAAAAGAGTCAGTAGTAGCCAAGTACACCCTGATCGCCCGAACCACATCCAAGGAGTGTAACGCAAACTCCCGAGGATGACTGGGCTTAGGACACAGGGAAGGTAACACAATATCCTCATTCAAGTGAAAGTCGGAAACCACCTTAGGAAGGAAGGTTGGATTCGGACGAAGAACCACCTTATCCCTATGAACCACCAGATATGGTGAACGACAGGACAACGCGGCCAGTTCTGACATCCTGCGTGCAGAAGTGATAGCCACCAAAAATGCCACCTTCTGGGATAAGGTAAGCAAGGGAATCTCCCTAATATTTTCAAAGGGAGGTTTCTGGAGAACCGACAACACTAAATTAAGATCCCAGGCGGCAAGGGCGAGCGCACCGGAGGAGCCAGGTGCCGCACCCCCTGGATGAAATTCCGCACCAGAGAATGAGTAGCCAGTGGCCTCTGGAAGAAGACCGCCAATGCTGAAACCTGACCTTTGATAGTGCTCAAGGCCAGCTTCTGCTCAGCTTCTGTTGCAGGAAGGCCAATATCCGAGCCACCGAGTAAGAACGTGGAGGAACCCCGAGGGACTCACACCACGCGATATAAGACTTCCATGTGCGATGATAGATCTTTCTGGAAGTCGCTTTCCTCGCTTTAATCAGAGTAGGAATAACTGAAGCAGACAAACCCCTGTCCTTCAGCACCTGGCTCTCAACAGCCAAGCCATCAAAGCCAGCGATCGTAAAGCAGGATGGAAGATCGGTCCCTGAGACAGCAGATCCTCCCTGAGAGGAAGTCGCCAAGGAGCGTCCAGTCCGCAGCCACAAGGATGACTGGAATTCCCTCCGCCTCTATCCTGCGAAGAAGTTTTGGCAGCAACTTGAGAGGAGGAAAGGCATACAGCAGCTGATACTGCCCCCACGAAGAAACCAGCGCGTCTGCGGCATCCGCCCAAGGATCGCGGGAGCGGGCTCCAAACCTTTGCACCTTCCTGATGAGCCGAGATGCCAACAGATCCACGTCCGGGGTGCCCCAATGAAGGCATAACTGGTGAAACACCTCTGGATGAAGAGACCATTCCCCTTGATCCAAGGTCTGACGGCTGAGAAAGTCCCCCTGCCAATTTTCCATGCCCGGAATGTGAACTGCGGAAAGAGCCGGAACAAACCGTTCCGCCCAATGAATTATGCCGGCCACTTCTACGGCCGCCAGAACACTCTTGGTGCCCCCCTGGTGATGGACATAAGCCATGGCCGTGGCATTGTCCGACTGAATCCGAACCGGGTAGCCCCGAAGATGCTCGATCCAGTGAACCAGGAAAAACCTGATCGCTCTCAGTTCCAACACATTTATCGGCCACCTGGATTCTTCCAGGGACCAGAGCCCCTGAGCAGCCAGAGACTCCCTGGTCCGCTCGCTCAGCCGAATCCGATTATCCAGGGAATCGGGATTCCGGTTCCATTTGAGAAGAATCTACTTTTGGAGAGCCCGCGTATGAAACTGAGCCTGCGGAGACTCCGTACCAAGGAGGAGGTCGTCCAGGTAGCCCAGGACCGATATGCCCCGCAGCCGCAACAGCACCAGAACTGGGGCCAAAACCTTTGTGAAAACCCGGGGAGCAGAAGCGAGACCAAAGGGTAACGCCACAAACTGATAATGGTCCTCTCCCACAGCAAAGCGCAGAAACCGCTGGTGTCCTGCGTAAATGGGAGCATGAAGATAGGCATCCTTGATGTCTATGGACGCCAGAAAAACCCCCTGATGCAGGGAGGCCACCACTGTGCGACTGGCCTCCACTCCTTGTTGCATGAAGTCCTGCACTGCCCCCAACAGAGCCTCTAGGCGATTCTGGGACAGTCGCATATTGGAAGGGAAGAACCGCACAGGTGGAGGTGATCGAAACTCGATCTTGTATCCCGACAGTAGGACATTGTGAACCCATTTGTCTTGAATCCTGGAGATCCACGGGTCCGGGAACGGGCGAAGACACCCCCCCCCACCCCTGATATGGGTGGGGGCGAACCTTCAGGCTGAAGCGGTCTTATCCTCAGGTCTGGAAGGACCGTATTTTTGCTTACCAGACCAGGGTCTCTTGAAACCCCCCAGGGGGGCTTTGGAGGGCTTCGCCTTGTCGCCCGCCCCGGAAGAGCGAAAAAACTTCTTGTGAGCTGAAAAGGAAGGTCCCTGTCTGCGACGAGGTTCCTTACCCTTATTAGCCTGTGGTAGAAAGGTGCTCTTGCCCCCAGTGAGATCTTTGATAATCTCATCCAAGGTAGCACCAAACAGGTGATCCCCCTGAAAAGGGAGATCAGTCAAGGCTTTTTTTTGGAAGCTTGATCCGCCGACCAGCACTTCAACCATAGCATGCGCCAGAGGACCATCGCCGAGATCGACACACGCCCCAGCAAAGGAGCAGCGTTCAGTGCGGCATCACAAACAAACTGTAGCCCCTGCACCATCTGCTCCAGCAAATCCGTCACGGCAGGGGGGAGACTTCTCCCCTCCAGGTCATGGCGTAACAGCTTGGCCCATTCCGTCAACGTCTGCGAAACCAGAGCAATGGTAAACACTGGCCTCAAGGCCGACCCTGCCAGGGAGAATATGGAACGGAACACAGATTCCGCCCTACGATCAACCGGATCCCGAAAGGACGGGGAATCCTCCAAACGGGATAACAGTAGCCTTATTTAGTCTGGAAACCGGCGGATCCACCGAAAGTGGCACTATCCATTTCTTAAGAAGGGACTCTTCAAAACGGGTAGCGCCTAGCAATCTGTTTGGGCATCCCAGGGGGTCGTTTTGGACAAACCCACTCCTTAATGATATCGTCAAAGCATTTGGGAAAGGGAAACACCTTCGCCACCCTGGAGGGCTTGCGAGTGCCAAAGGCAACTTCCGTATGAGCTGCATCCGCAGGTGCAACCTCCAGTTTTAGGGTCTCCCGGACAGACACAATCAGTGCGTCCACCAGTGCCTTGTCTTGCGCTATGGCGGAGGCAAAAAGGTCATCCTCACTATCAGAGGAGACGGGGCGCGAGACAGCAGCCCCAGAGGAGGAACCCATAGCAGCAGCGATTGGCTCAGGATCAGAATCTGAGGCATCAGACAAGACAGGGGTAGGCGGGGGTCGCTTTTTAGCCCCCCGTCCCTGACAGGCCACCTCCACCCGGGACACAAATGACTCCAGGACCGCCGAAAGCGCATCAATGGTGAGCGGAGAATCGGAGGGCCCTGCAGCCACCTCGAGGGGATCAGGTGGGGACACATGTGCAGCAGGGTCCATGGCAACACCAGGGGAATGCGTCAGCAAAATATGACAAAATTGAAAAAAAAAAATAAACTTTTTTTTTTTTTTTGCAAAATGTCACCCAGCGCTGCAGAGCCCCTCAATGGTCAGACAGCGTGCCTAGAGACCCCCGCAGAGAGAGAGAGAGACCCCCAAAAGGCTCACCACACGATGCACCAGAGTTCAACAGGACTGCTCTCAGCGTTTGTCTGCATGACAAAGAAGTCCTGTGGAGCAATCTTCCAGGGTCTAGGGAGGGGCTCGCCCTCAGTAACTCCCACAGCTGCCCAGCTCTGCAAACAAAACAAGCTGGGTGTAACAAGATGGCCGCCTCATGAGCCACATGAGGGACTCCAAACAAATGGCGGCCCCGTGCGCTGAGGGGGGTCCCCACATTCACTAACAGACGATCGATCGACAGGTAGGCCCTGGGAAGCCAGGGAGGAAGCCCCCCGCACAACAGCCGTCCGCACTCGGGACCCCCCCACCCCCTTAGCGGCTTGCATGAACGGCGAGCCACCCCACACACAAACCCCCCCCTCGTAGGGGGGAAGGGAGGGGGGAGAGGGACACCACGGGGGGAGGGTGCACAGGGGAACCCAGATTAGTGTGGGTCCGACCTCCCCAGGGAAGGGCCCGGGTCCACCCCAGAGTGAGCCATGAGGAGCAGTGGGGGGGGGGGGGGGTGTGTCGGCCAAAGGAGACGCTGCGACTCGGCCGTCGACCGGTTGTATGCGACTCGGCGGGAAGTTTAACCCGTGGGCCAGTCCCTGTCCAGCGGGACTATGTCGCGGCCGACCCAGCACGGAGCTAGGGCCTGCACACGCTCGTAGGCCGGCTGGGGTGACCACTGGATCTCAACATCCAGCCCGTTGCCCGGAACCGGCATAATTGCTTGAAGATGTCACAGAAACAACTGGAGAAAAAAGCTAACTAAAAAAAGATTTATCTAAAAAAGCTTGCCAGGACCAGAGATCCCAGCAAGGAACTTAGGTCCTTACTCCTGACTAGGCAGAAAAAAACTGACATCCTATAGCAGGGAGAGAGAGGATATACCCCCTGGGACTGCCCATAGGTGTGGCCAGAACTTTTTTCCTGCCTAGTGTCCTACTCCTGTAGGGGGCAGTATAACCCTATGGATATCAAGATATCAGTCCTGCGTCTGTCAATGAGCGACAGAGAAATACTGTTTTACATCACAAGAGGCACACAAACCTTATGTACCCATTTACACGGGTCAAAGATGCTCACTCTACATTTAAATAACATTAAAAGAATTCTAAATTCTAAAAAGGAAAAAAAAAATTTTTTTTTCACTTAATGCAGTTTTTGCATTAAAGTGGTTCTAAAGGCATTTTTTTTTTTTTTTTTTTCTTAATGCAATCTATGCATTATCTCCCTGGCAGTCTGATTATGTCAGTATTTTTGATTGTCAAAGCAGTACATTGTTTTGCATGGAAATCTGTTGTTTTATATTGTAGGCCTGTAATTCCTAGGAATAACTCACCTAAATCTGTCCAAACAAGAGTCTAGTAGACATCCCGGGTATGGTAAAGTTTGAAACAAAATCATAAAAATATAATAATACATTATTTAATAACTTAAACCAAAAACACTGAAATTTGTCCAAACTGTAATACTAAACACTGCATATTGGTTTAGTAAACATCCCAGGAATGAAAAATTTTCAAGCATGGGACTGTACAAAGTCTGACGTCACAATCGGGACAATGGAACCTGGTTTCCTTTCTGATTTTCCTTCCACTGTCATCTCTCTCTCTCTCTCTCTTTGTTACCACTCATATCCTTGTAGGTGCTGACTTTTTCTCGGTTGGTGGGATGTAGTCCATGAAGTGACGATCAGTCAGGCTTTCCGTGCCAACAGCACGACGTCCAGCTCTTTTCACATCCATTGATGGTGTTTGGTGGTTCACAAAGATACGTTCGGCAATTTTCTAAATAAACTCAGACAGAATTCAGGCTTGTCCCTTTTTTGAGCAGAATGTAGGCATTCAACAAGCATTGCTCAAGATGTCTGAAGATCTTCTTGTAGTACTTCTTTTGCCGTTTCCTCATTGCTGGGTAGAATGTCATTGCTTGGTCGGCTCTTTCGACACTTCCCATGGTGTTATTGTAGTCTATCACTACTTGTGGCTTAAATTCTTTCCCACCTTTCGCGCATACCATAACAGTGAAGGGATTATAAACTCTACTCATTAGTTACACATCTTTCTTGTCACGCCATCGCAGTACCATCATTTTGCCTTTCTGCCAGGCAACCATTTCTTCAGTCTTAAGATTCTTATTGCCAACTGTTGGCGGCATGTCGTGCGGTTAGCCCTAACGGTTCCATAGGCATCTGTTTTGTTTTCCAGAAAAAACTCAAAAGTTCAGGAGACGTATAAAAGTTGTCGGTTGTTACACAATAGCCGTGATTTAGCAATGGCTCAGTGAGTGAAAGAATGGAAGATGTTGCCATTCCATAGTTGCTGTATTTTGGATTGAATTTTGTTCCTTTTCCCGTGTATATGACTGAATTTCAAATGTAGCCAGTTGACGATTCGCATAGCATCTAGGATTTTACCCCAAATCGTGCCCTCTTTGATGCAATGTATTGTACCCTGCTGAGCCTTCCCTTGTAGGCCATTAGACTTTCATCTATGCCGATATCTTTCTGGCACATAGTTCCGTTGGAAATTCTTTAGAATCATTTGAGATCCTTCCCAAATTTTCATTGGTTTTTGTGCAGGATGAGTCGTTCCATCAAATTCTTTGTTGTTTTCGAAGTGTAAATATTTCATGATCAGGGAAAAACTGTACTATGACATGACTGTGCCAAAGAATGGAGTGGCAAGTAATGTATTAGTTGTCCAATACCACTTCTGCAGGGGTTTCACCACCACTCCCTGAAGTATTATTAGGCCCAGAAATTTCCAAATGTCCTCTTTGGTCACTGGTTCCCACTTTCTGCTTCTTGGAAACTTCCGATGCAGGAGTAGCTAATTGTTGCTCTTTGTGCCGGTTTGTCTCAGTAACTATTTTTTCAATAACTTCATCGGTCAGAAATAATTGTAAGTATGCCAAAGGGTTGTCGTGTGCAACAACCACTCCCTGAAGTATTATTAGGCCCAGAAATTTCCAAATGTCCTCTGGTCACTGGTTCCCACTTTCTGCTTCTTGGAAACTTCCGATGCAGGAGTAGCTAATTGTTGCTCTTTGTGCCGGTTTGTCTCAGTAACTATTTTTTCAATAACCTCATCGGTCAGAAATAATTGTAAGGATGCCAAAGGGTTGTCGTGTTCAACATCTACTTTCATACCAGGCACTCCAGTAAATGGGAATTTTGGGGGCGGTGCCTGATCCGTACCGCAGTCAATAGAGCACCAACATCACACATGACTGAGCTCAGTCGCAGAATCGTCGCTGTCGTCACTTTCAGTGTCTGATGACGAATTTCTTCACGAATCACTGTTGCTCAATTCTTCATGTAATTCCAATTCACTATCGCTGTTTTCTAGCTGGTCTAAAACCTCTTTGTACCTAAAGGAATGCTTTTTGGACGCCATGGACGTTCTCAAGTTTCAAGGCAGAAAGAACAGTAAAAATGCAGGCAGGGTACTGGACAAAGCACTAGGGACCAAACTGAGGTGAAATGGTTTTAGACAGTAATGTAATCCTGACAGATTACGATGTATTACAATGTGTATGTGTTTTGTTTATTTTTTTTAAATTCCCGCCGGGTTCCGCCCCCCTGCACCGCTGCGCTTGCAGGGAAGGGAACCCGGAAGACGAATGCCGGCATCGGCGGGAGGACACAGCGGAAGGACATTGGGGGATCGCAGGGACAAGGTAAGTATCACTACAGGGTAATCCCGATTGTGGCTCGGGTTACAGCTTTTGATACTGAAAATTAACCCAGAGCCACACTGGGGATTACCGCCAGGGAAGATGAGATAAAAAACCTTCTGTGTGCGGCAGCCCCCCTAATACTTACCTGAGCCCCATCTCAATCCAGTGATGTTGCACGAGAGCCTTGGCTATCCGGGACTCTCCCTCCTCATAGTCATCACTGGCTCCTGCTGTTGTCAAAGTCATTGAGCCAATGAGTAGAAAGAGGGGGCAGGGCCAAGACACAGCTCCATGTCTGAATGGACACACGGATCTGCAGCTCGGCTCGGGTGCCCCCATAACAAGCTGGTTGCTATGGGGGCACTTGGCAGGAGGCAGGGGCCAGGAGTGCTGGGCGAGGGACCCAAGAGGAGGATCGGGGCTGCTCTGTGAAAAACCACTACATAGAGGAGGTAAGTATAACATGTTTGCAAATATCAACGGATCCTGCGAGCTACTACGACCAATACTATTTCAATCAAGCCAGCTGCAAGCACTGATCACCATCTAATACTAAAGTGTATAGTGCCATAATAAAACAAACCTTTGTGCTGCACTAAATAATATCATATAAAACAATCAAAAATTATTGAACAATAACAACTGCTAAAACCTCAATTGTGACAAGTGTGTGCTATACTATAAATACATTTGAATTATTATTACTTGTGATAAAATCAGATGCTTCTTTAAAAACAAAGTCCACAACTATGCAAATTTTATGTAAATATATTGTGATGATCCTTCCCGCCACTGACATCTGTGTTGTATAGGGTGCTCACTCTTCCTTCTCCTTTCGTGCAGTTAAATGAACATATCCACGTGCCACCACGATGAGTGCCCCCCCTTGTACAGTGCATTGCGAAAGTATTCGGCCCCCTTGAACTTTTCAACCTTTTGCCACATTTCAGGCTTCAAACATAAAGATATAAAACTGTAATTTTTTGTGAAGAATCAACAACAAGTGGGACACAATCATGAAGTGGAACAAAATTTATTGGATATTTCAAACTTTGTTAAATAAAAAACTGAAAAATTGGGCGTGAAAAATTATTCAGCCCCTTTACTTTCAGTGCAGCAAACTCTCTCCAGAAGTGACCTAAATGACTAATGATGATAAATAGAATCCACCTGTGTGTAATCAAGTCTCCGTATAAATGCACCTGCATTGTGATAGTCTCAGAGGTCCGTTTAAAGCGCAGAGAGCATCATGAAGAACAAGGAACACACCAGGCAGGTCCGAGATACTGTTGTGGAGAAGTTTAAAGCCGGATTTGGATACAAAAAGATTTCCCAAGCTTTAAACATCCCAAGGAGCACTGTGCAAGCGTTAATATAGAAATGGAAGGAGTATCAGACCACTGCAAATCTACGAAGACCTGGCCGTCCCTCTAAACTTTCAGCTCATACAAGGAGAAGACTGATCAGAGATGCAGCCAAGAGGCCCATGATCACTCTGGATGAACTGCAGAGATCTACAGCTGAGGTGGGAGACTCTGTCCATAGGACAACAATCAGTCGTATACTGCACAAATCTGGCCTTTATGGAAGAGTGGCAAGAAGAAAGCCATTTCTTAAAGATATCCATAAAAAGTGTCGTTTAAAGTTTGCCACAAGCCACCTGGGAGACACACCAAACATGTGGAAGAAGGTGCTCGAAGGTGCTCTGGTCAGATGAAACCAAAATCAAACTTTTTGGCAACAATGCAAAACGTTATGTTTGACGTAAAAGCAACACAGCTCATCACCCTGAACACACCATCCCCACTGTCAAACATGGTGGTGGCAGCATCATGGTTTGGGTCTGCTTTTCTTCACTTAAAATTGATGGGAAGATGGATGGAGCCAAATACAGGACCATTCTGGAAGAAAACCTGATGGAGTCTGCAAAAGACCTGAGACTGGGATGGAGATTTGTCTTCCAACAAGACAATGATCCAAAACATAAAGCAAAATCTACAATGGAATGGTTCACAAATAAACATATCCAGGTGTTAGAATGGCCAAGTCAAAGTCCAGACCTGAATCCAATCGAGAATCTGTGGAAAGAACTGAAAACTGCTGTTCACAAATGCTCTCCATCCAACCTCACTGAGCTCGAGCTGTTTTGCAAGAAGGAATGGACAAAAATTTCAGTCTCTCGATATGCAAAACTGATAGAGACATACCTCAAGCGACTTACAGCTGTAATTGCAGCAAAAGGTGGCGCTACAAAGTATTATCTTAAGGAGGCTGAATAATTTTGCACGCCCAATTTTTCAGTTTTTTGTTAAAAAAGTTTGAAATATCCAATACATTTCGTTCCAGTTCATGATTGTGTCCCACTTGTTGATTCTTCACAAAAAATTACAGTTTTATATCTTTATGTTTGAAGCCTGAAATGTGGCAAAAGGTCGAAAAGTTCAAGGGGGCCGAATACTTTCGCAATGCACTGTAATTGGGTTCTCACCTCAAATGATGTGACCTCGCACCTAAGCTCAGTCTAAAAAAGCCTTTTTGCCTCTACCCAGCCTAGGGATGAGCATCCAGTTAGCCCCAATACGTACTATTTGTCTTCTCACTCCACTCCTCCACAGCACCGTTGCAATGCCACATAAGAAGAAAGAATTCAATAGTGCTTATACCCTTAAAAGCATATCTTTATTAAAAACAATAGTATGGGTACTCACATTTTGCCAGTGCTTCCAGCGCACCAGTCTAAACATACAAAATATCATCCAACAGCAGTTTCAGTGGCCCAATAGAATATTTCCCTGATGAAGACACGTGACCCTGTGTCAATACGCGTAGGGGAGGAGCAAGGACAGTGACGGCTCCCGGCGGCTAGGGCGAACCAACTCCCAGGAGTGTAGACTGACCGCTTGCAGGTATAGATGAAACTGCTGTTGGAGGATATTTTGTATGTTTAGACTGGTGCGCTGGAAGAACCGGCAAAATGTGAGTACCCATACTATTGTTTTTAACCACTTAAGGACCGAGCCCATTTTTGACACATGTTGTTCACAAGTTAAAAAAATCAGCATTTTTTGCTAGAAAACTACTTAGAACCCCCAAACATTATATATTTTTTTTAGCAAAGGCTCTGGAGAATTAAATGGCGGTCATTGCAATATTTTTTGTCACGCGGTCTTTCAAGCGCCAATTTTTTGGGAAAAATTACATTTTACTGCATTCAAATAACTAAACAGTAAAGTTATCCCATTTTTTTTTGTATATTGTGAAAGATGATGTCACGTTGAGTAAATAGATACCCAACATGTTACGGTTTAAAATTGCGCACACCCGCGGAATAGCGACAAACTACGGTCAACAAAAATCTCCATAGTCGACGCTTTAAAAATGTTTAACGGTTACCAGATAAGAGTTACAGAGTAGCTCTTTTTTTTTTTTTTTAATTATTGCTCTCACTCTGGCAATCGCAGCGATACCTCACGTGTGGTTTGAACAGTGATTTAATTTGCGGGCGCGACTTCCGTATACGTTTTGTTTAGTGCACGAGCTCACGGCGACAGGGGGAGCTAAAATTTTTTTTATTTTTTTCCTATTTATTTTAATTTTTTTTTTTAATTTTAGTACAGGTTTAAAAAAAAAAAAAAAAATCTGATCACTTTTATTGCTGTCACAAGCAATGTAAACATCCCTTGTGACAGCAATAGGCAGTGACAGGTACTCTTTATGGAGGGATCGGGGGTCTAAAAGACCCTAGACCCCTCCACTATACTTCCATGTATTCAAAATGCCGAAAACAACATTTTTGAATACTGTCACTCTTTAAATTCGGTGCCTTTAGCAGCCGAGTAACCCGGACGTGACGTAATGGACACCCCCTCCAGGTTACGTCATCGGAGACCCAATCGAAGCCGCATTCCGGCTTTAATCGGGATTCCAACCAGCTGGCGGACACACCGGCTGGTTGCACGGGTCTCCCGGTGAGACGTTAAGGGTATACCGCCGGAAAGCCGACCGCTGGCTCTAAAAAAACGGTACCGGGGTGATGCTTCTAGCTGCAGGCATCACTCCAGTACAACCACTTAAATGCTGACGTAGACCTACGTCGGTTTGCGTTAAGTGGTTAATAAAAGGTATGCTTTTAAGAGTATAAGCACTATTGAATTCTTTCTTCGTATGTGGCATTGCAACAGTGCTGTGGAGGAGTGGAGCGAGAAGACAAGCAGTACGTATTGGGGCTAATTGGATGCTCATCCCCAGGACGGGGAGAGGCAAAAAGGTGTTATTAGACCGATCTTAGGTGCGAGGTCTCATCATTTGAGGTGAGAACCCAACTATAAGGGGGAGCACTCATCTTGGTGGCACATGGATGTGTTCATTTAACTGCACGAAAGGAGAAGGAAGAGTGAGCACCCTGTACAACACGGATATCATCACAATATATTTACATAAAAGACAATATGTTTTTAAAAAAGCATCTGATTATATCACAAGTATTAATAATCCACGTTATCTATAGTATAGCACACACTTGTCACAATTGAGGTTTTAACAGTTGTTATTTATTCATTTTTTACTGTTTTATATGATATTATTTAGTGCAGCACTAAGGTTTGCTTTTAGTAAAGTATAACATGTTTGTTGTTTTTTTTTTAAAAAAAAAGGCTTTAATCTCACTTTAAAAAAGGTAAAAAAATTGGATTTTGGTCTTACCGTAAAAACTTTTTCTCTGATGTTCATTGACGGACACAGCTCCAGAATATTCTTGACCATTGGGTTATGCGACCCCCTACAGGAGTAGGACACTAGGCAGAAAAAAGCTTTACCACGCCTATGGGGCAGTCCCAGGGGATATACTCCCATTTCCCGCCATAGGCACTGCGGTTTTGTTGCAAGCAGTAACATAAACCAACTCAAACATCAGTGCGTGTCATATATCAGGTTGTTGAATCATGGATGACAACCAATCAAAAGTTGTACAATGCGTTTACTCAAGAGAGGATGAAGAGAGAAATATGGAGAAAAAAAAAAAAAAGGAAAAAAAAAAAAAAGAGAGAAAAAAGGTAGAGACGAGAGAAACAGAGACAACGGGAGGGGGGCCGTAATCACTTCTGCCTCAAACCTTTGCAGCAATCTTGGCAGAAGTTCTAGAAGAGGAAAGACATATAGCAGACGATACTGGCCCCAAAGAAGCCACCAGTGCGTCTTTGGCATCGGCCAGAGGATCCTGAGAAGGTGCCACAAACCTAACCACCTTCCTGTTGAGACAAGAGACCAACAGGACCACCTCGGGGAGTTCCCCACTGGAGACACAACTGATGAAAACACTTCTGGAAGAAATGTCCGTATGTCGATCGGTTGTCTGGATTCTTCCATAGTCCAGACCCCCTGAGCACAATCCGTGCCAAAAACACCACCCCACTTGGACAGGCTGGCATCCGTGGTAACCACCGTCCAGTACAACAGAAGGAAGATTTGCCCCGTCGAAGCACCGGAGAGCGAAGCCACTGAATCAGAGACCCTATCGTACCCTGGCTCAACAGGATCAGATTGTCTAGAGACTGTGGATTATTGCCCCACATGGCAAGAATCTCTCTTTGCAGAGTTCTCATGAGGAAAAGTGCAAACGGAACTGTCTCGAAGGTAGACACCATCAGACCCAGCACCGCATGCCAGTCCTGAAAGACGACAGGAGCCAAATTCATCCTGCATATTTGCATATTTTGGACTTGGTGGACAGGACCAGAGCCAATACCTGGAAATGTAATTTCCAACTTAACTCCTGCAGAGTCCGCACAGTAATCGCCCGGTTGTCTGTCAGCAGTTGTAGACTCTGCTCGATGAAAAAGATCATCCAGTTACTCCAGTACCGCAATCCCCCGCTGGTGCAAAAATGTCAACACTTTGTGAAGACCCGAGGTGCCCAGGCAAGACCTCTTGATAATGCTCCCCGCCCACGGCAAGGAGGTGAGGAGTGTCCTTGATATTGGTAGAAGATCCCACTGATGTAGGGATGCCACTACCGTACGAATGGACTCCATTTGCAACATCTGTACCCGCGCAAACAGTTTAGAGCTTTGAGGTCAAATATTGGATGTACCTCGCTTTCCTTCCTAGGACCTGTAAACATGTTTGAATAAAACCCATGAAAAAATGTTCTGATTCTGAGACCGGAACAATCACTCCTTGTAGTAGCAAGTCTTGCAACACCCCAGAGAGACCTCGTACTTGGTCTGGGGATTAAGGCATGTAGGAAGGAAAGAACCTTTCTGGAGGCTATGTCTTGAAATCCTGCTTAACGATATCATCCAGGGAGGAGCTCAACAGGTGATCCCTCATAAAGGGAAGATCAAATAAAGGCTTCTTGTCCGCAGACCAGCATTTCAGCCATATCCTGCGCCGAAAGACCACTGCTGTCACGGACAGCCTAGAGACTTAAGCCCCGTACACACGTACCGATCGTCGGCCGAACGATCGGCCGTCTTTTGTCCGAGGGCTGTCTTGTCTGTTGAAAAGTGCAAAAGACTGCACACGAATTTTGTCGGCCAACAACAGCCGACTGCAGAAGTGATGTCATGTGATGGTTAACTTTTCTTGTCTTTTTTCTTTTCTGAGCATGCCCAGTCTTGCAAATCTGCGGTCTGTCAGCTGAAATCTGTACTGACTGGCGAACAATCGGCCGTTCTGGTGTTGGCCAACAAAAATTTTAATGCTTGCACGACAGATTCTGTTCGGCCGAAAATGCGCTGTCGGAAGCATCATACTAACAAGCCTACAATCGGCCGATCGGTCGTCGGCCGAATCTTTACAGCCGACAATCGGTACATGTGTACGGGCCTTAAGAGACACGCATCCAGAGAGACATCACAGACGAACTGAAACCCCTGGACCAACTGGTCCACCAGCTCTGCAAAGGCAGGGAGAAGCTGTTCCCCCCTTGAGATCCTGGCGCAAAAGCTGTGCCCACTCCGTTAAAGTCTGGGACATCAATGCTATGGTGACAGTAAACATGTGGCAGACCAAAGTCTCGGCTCTACTGTCAAATGGATCTTTTAAAAACCAGAGACTCCTTCACCAGAATTAGGGTGGATTTGTTCAGCCCGGAAACATGAGAGTCCACCACAGGTGCAACTGCCCAATTATTCAACAGAAACTCCTCAAGGGATACCGTCTATCGAAACGCTTAGGCACCGCCATATAGCGGTTTTGTCACGGTAGGCGGGAAAATCGTTGCCGCTTTAGAGAATCTGCGGGCACCAAGGGGGCAGGGGCCTGAGACACAACAGTAGCTGCATCCCCCCATGTTTAAAATTTTTTACACAGATACAATCAGTGCATCCACTGGCGCTTTTTCATGCGCATATGCGGTAAAGGAGGAATCATCCTATTAGAGCACTCGAAGTGTGTGGACGCAGACCCAGTAGGGTAGCTATATACTAAGCTCACCCTGAAAACATATCAAGCAGAGGACATAATAGGACACAGATGCGCAGAGTACCCTCGCCCACACAAGAATAGCTGCTACACTGTCACTAAAATGAAGCACCCCCACGACGCCACTCGGTTCAAGGAAGGCGCCAGGCTGACCATATGGCCGAGCAGGTCGCAGGCTGCATGGTAAATTTCAGTGGAGGCCCAGCCACATTTGCCCAGATTCACAGTCTGGCAGATGGCCAGGGAGAGAGTTGGGGGGCTTCAGCTAAGCCCACTGAGGCTGCCCTCCAACGGCGGATGCCCGTCAGCAACTCTGTCAGCGTCAGCAGCTCAGACAGCTTGAATCGCCGCGAGAAGGCCACAAAGGTGTGGCCTAAATGTTTTGCCCGATCCGGCCGCGTGAGGCTCGTACCCGCGGATGATAAAACATCCGCTACCCTGCTTGCTCAGCAGCTCAGACAGCTTGGTCAGTACTAGGGGAGGGGAGGGGGGGTGGGTTGGAGGCCCAACAGTGACTGTTTAGAGTAGCTGGGGGGATGGAAGGGAACCCGGAGTTTCGACAAAACCCAGGGAGGGGCCCACGTCCACCACGATAGACCACCAAGGCAGAGGGGAGACCGTAAGGACCTAGAATATCCAGTGCCTCGCCCAGTCCGGCAGTTGATTGTAGTTCTCACAGGAACAGAAAATAATAAAAGAGGAAAAAAATTAACTTAAAAAGAAAAAAAATGCTAGGACCAAAGATCCCAGAAAGGAAGTAGGTCCTTACTTCTGACTAGGCAGAAAAAAACTGAGTGCCTATGGAAGGAAGTGGGAGTATATCCCCTGGGACTGCCCCATAGGCGTGGTAAAGCTTTTTCCTGCCTAGTGTCCTACTCCTGTAGGAGGCAGCATAACCCAATGGTCAATAAGATTCTGGAGCTGTGTCTGTAAATGAACGAAAGAAAAAAACTTTTCAAAATCTGTCCCCACAGCCCCACACAGAGAGTTCTCTCTCGATCTGGATCAGGGAGACTCTGCAGCAGCTGAAGCCAGTGGATATCAAAACTTGTGTGGAGGGAGCGGGGCTGCGTTGTGTGCATCTATAGATGCACAAAGCCTGGCTCAGGATTGAGCCCGCATGAGTGCCCCTTTAGTAAGCGGCTTGCTATGGCTCCCCTATGCGACAGGAGAAGTTGACAGTGCCAAGGGGGACCCCAGAAGAGGCGGTTCGAGGCTGCTCTGTTTAATACCATTACAAAGAGCAGGCAAGTAGAACAGGTTTTATTTTAGGACAAAAAAAAAAAATAAATCGAGTTTTACAATCACTTTAAGAAAGGTGTTTAGGGGGTTAGGAGGACCAATGAAATGCTTCATGCACTTGACACCATATTAGTAACATGAGAATCTTTAGTTGTAATAGGTTTACCTTTCACCCATTCACATCACCGAGGTGTTAAAAGACACAGAGAGCAGGGAGTTTTGCAAGATGCTGCATTGTTGTTGTATATTATATAACACATTACCACAGCTGACACCCGTTGTGGAACTACAAGTCCAAGATCAGCCCAGCAAGCTAGACAATTGCAGCTCCACAATTTCTACAAGTTTATGTTTGGTGAGTGACTGCAGAGTATGATGTGGATATTATACAGGGTGCACAGAAACCCACCTTAGGTGATGTGTGGACAGTTTATCCACCAGCAGAGTGGCCAGCGGCCCACCCACCACCAGCAGGAAAGTGACGACAATGTCGTGATATCCCTGGTAATAGTGTAACTGGGAGTTTCGAGCCAAAACCTGTAGAATGATGTCAATCAGTTGCTCCTGCAAATCTTCCCGTTCCTTTAAAGGCATTCCTGAGAGGCAAAACCAGATAGAGTACCCCATAATTGATAGCAAAGACCCCCAACAGTTACCCCTCCCAGCACCAAGACAAACAGCAGGGATGAGGCAGCTTCCGTCACTTTGAAAAGGCACGCTGCATTCAAAATTGAAAAGCAAGCCTGGAAGTGAGTGGTGTATTTTCAGGACCACCATATAGAACACAAATGTCATGTCTAAAAGACCCCAGATCTGTCCTCTACCCTTGAAAGCATTGGATCAAATAAAATAAAAAAGCTCATGAATCTGATTCCCCCCCCAAAACAAAATGTCAGTGTTTACATCTGCCCTAAACCCGGAAGTGAAGTCATGACGTTGCTTCTGACTTCCTAGATCAGAAGTCTCCAAACTTTCTAACCAAAGGGCCAGTTTACTGTCCTTCACACTTTAGGGGGGGGGGGACTGTGCCCATTGGGAGTAGAAATTGTCCTGGCATCTGTAGGAGTAAACAATGCATCTTTGGTATTAGGGGGGAGAAATAGTGCCCCATTGTTGGGATCAGTGGGTGTAATAGTGCCCCATTGTTGGGATCAGTGGAAGGAATAGTGCCCCATTGTTGGGATCAGTGGGAGGAATAGTGCCCCATCATCGGTGTCAGTGGGAGGAATAGTGCCCCATAATAGGTGTCAGTGGGAGGAATAGTGCCCCATCATCAGTGTCAGTGGGAGGAATAGTACCCCATCCTCGGTGTCAGTGGGAGGAATAGTGCCCCATCCTCGGTGTCAGTGGGAGGAATAGTGCCTCATCATCGGTGTCAGTGGGAGGAATAGTACCCCATCCTCGGTGTCAGTGGGAGGAATAGTGCCCCATCCTCGGTGTCAGTGGGAGGAATAGTGCCCCATCCTCGGTGTCAGTGGGAGGAATAGTGCCCCATCCTCGGTGTCAGTGGGAGGAATAGTGCCCCATCCTCGGTGTCAGTGGGAGGAATAGTGCCCCATCCTCGGTGTCAGTGGGAGGAATAGTGCCCCATCCTCGGTGTCAGTGGGAGGAATAGTGCCCCATCCTCGGTGTCAGTGGGAGGAATAGTGCCCCATCCTCGGTGTCAGTGGGAGGAATAGTGCCCCATCCTCGGTGTCAGTGGGAGGAATAGTGCCCCATCCTCGGTGTCAGTGGGAGGAATAGTGCCCCATCCTCGGTGTCAGTGGGAGGAATAGTGCCCCATCCTCGGTGTCAGTGGGAGGAATAGTGCCCCATCCTCGGTGTCAGTGGGAGGAATAGTGCCCCATTGTTGGTGTCAGTGGGCGGAATGCGGTCTTGTATCAGTTGGAGGAAAAGTGTGTCAAGGGCCTGAAAAGGGGAAACAAAGGGCCGCATCCAGCCCCAGAGCCAAGGTTTGGAGACCACTGCTCTAGATCATAGAGATGATCAGAGACAATCTGATCTCTCTTCACCCCTATGGCCAGCCGCCGGATAATTTCCCAGGTTTACCGGTGAGAATGGTAAGCCAGAGAAAAACTGGAGAGCTGCGGGAGGAGGCAAATGGGCGACCCCTTCTGCTGCTTCTAAAAGCAATCTAGCGGTTTATCAGCCACTCGGATCGCTTTTAGCAGAAACGGAATCGCCAGCTGAAAAAAACAATACCAGGGTTATGACTAATAGTTACAGCCATGGTCCCGGTAAAGCACTTGAAAACCTCAACGTGTATATATATATATATATATATATATATATATATATATTGCAATCTTGAAGTGGCTAGGCGAGCATGAGGGGCGGTCACAGGGCAGGGACACAAAAAAATTACGAACAGATAGAGGGTTTTTTGTTTTTTTTTTTTACAGTGAAGGGAAGGTGGTCTTTTTTAAGTAACATATATTCACATATATTTTTTCGTATTTGCACTATTCTTCTCTATTAGCCAGTTTACAGCTGGTGTGGACTGACGAGTCTCTCTGTCCCCTGACAGTCAATTATACACAAAGTCATGTGGATGACGGCCAGGAGACGGCACTGGGGACCGAAGCTGCCCCATCCCTGTTGTACAGATTCACCCCCCGTGATCCCAACATTCACCCACACGCTTTACCTGGAGGGAATCGTCGCAGCGAGCGTCTAACATCTAGCAGGACTTGCTCGTAATCTTTATTGTTGACCCGCAGCTCAGGCCCTGCAGAGATCAGGTTATATGGTAATTAGCAATGTACCACATACACATACAAAATAAAACCTTCTGGCTGCAGTTAGGTTGGGGTACCTGGGGGCGGGGGCAGCTCGTCGGTATTGACGTTGAGGAGTTTAGGCCAGACTTGGCAGCGGATCTCGTCAGTTAGCAGCCCTCCCTCGCTGATCGCCATCCTCCGCAGGGTGGGTACATCGGGGGGGTCTTTGCTTAGGGCTTTCTGGATGTCGGTGAGCTTACGGCGCCGGCGGAAATCACTGCCTGATAACACAAAAAACATGAACAACAAACACTTCTGGACCATAAAACTGTATTTAGTGCCAAACGTTTTTTTTTTTTTTTGAAAAACAGTGACTTTATTGAACAAAATCATATACAAAATAATCGCATAAGAACAACAAACAGTAACAAGAACTGTGCATACAAATAGAATCGGAGCAGTGCATGCCTACAGTGCATATCTCAAGTGCAAAGGAAACAAATAATCCATAAGTATTATTCAGCGTCCCGGTGGGGCAACACCCATAGATATAAAGCACCTCAAGAACAGGTATCCGGGCTCTGGACCCATCTATCCCAGATCTTAGTAAACTTAGCTAGGTTGCCTCTGTTTTTGTACATAAGTTTGTGGTATGGTATGACATTATTAACCTCTGCCTTCCATGCGCCAAACGTGGGCGGGCTGTCCCGCATCCACCGCCTGGCAATCAGCTTCTGAGCTAGAAACAGTGTGGTCTGCAAGAAGATAAGGAGATACTTGTCCATGTCCTCATCCGGGTAAATACCCAAGAGGCATTGTTTAGGGGCCAACTGCACCGATTTCCCATTTTGTCATGTAGAAATGTGATGATTTGTTTCCAATATCCCTGGAGCAGAGGACAACTCCAGAGAAGGTGGAAGAAGGTGCCCACAGCCGTCCGGCACATCGGGCAATTAGGTGACAGCTCAGGTCGGAAGCGTGTTAGGCCTAGGGGAGTTAGATATGTGCGGTGCAAAAAAAACAGTTGGGTCAGTCTGTCAGACAGCCTAGGGGACACCACCTTACACGTCCCCAGGGTGTCTACCCAATCCTCGTCATCCATGTCAACCACATCCGCCTCCCAAGTGGTCTTGACAGCATAGGCTATAACAGTAGAAGAGGGGGTGTGGAGTTCCGCGTAGAGAACGGAGATCAGGTGTTGGGGATCAGTACTCTTGATAAATTCAATCAGGGCCAAACATTTTTATTTAGTGTTTGGTACAGTATGGAGGGGATAAACCCAGTGACAAGTGTCTGATAGACATTTCCTTACCTTTCTTAAGTGTATGGAAGCAGGAAGTGTCAGAAAAACTCCCCAATGGGATGCCAATCACCTTGTCAAGGATGATACCATTTACCACCCAGTGCCCTATATACCCTGTAGTCGAATTCCTGGCATATGGCCAGGAATATATGGCATATATCCTGTAGCATCTCAATTTCCAGAACATCAGTACCCAGAATGTCCCCCTGAAGTGTCCTAGTACCCAGCATATGTCCCCCTGAAGTGTCCTAGTACCCTGCATATGTCCCCCTGAAGTGTCCTAGTACCCAGCATATGTCCTCCTGCAGTGTCCTAGTACCCAGTATATGTCCCCCTGAAGTGTCCTATTACCCAGCATAAGTCCCCCTGTAGTGTCCTAGTACCCACCATATGTGCCCCTGAAGTGTCCTAGTACCCAGCATATGTCACCCTGTAGTGTCTTGGTACCCACTGTGATGGACCCCGTGCTCAAGAAGAGTATGTCTGCCATATGAGCTTCCCTTGCCTGGTACCAGCCCGTTCCAAGATCCCTTAGCCCACCCAGTCACCTGTCGAGACATCAGATATTTTAGCCATAATATACAAGTCTAGCCGAGAATAGCTTGTATAAGATCTGGAAGATTTATTGAACAAACTCACACCAAATATATACCCCATCAGGTCAGGTGCCTGATTACATTATCGTATGCAGATGAAATTGTACACAGGACAGAAACAATAGGTGATAATTAACAATGGGATAGACATGCTTAGCAGAAAACACCTAACACCTCAATACACAGACAATAGCAGGAGACCACCAGTAGCAGACTGTCCGTCTCTTACATTGAAGAACATGGAACAGAGGCCAATGTGATTAGCTCTTTCAATGAACATGTTCAGAATCAAACAGGCCAGGCTTAAAAAATGTAACAAAAAAAAAAAAATCTAGCAATAACAAATAACAGGGTGAATGTGGACAGAAAAGGTCCACCATATGTCACACTGAAGAACCCCAATACCAGCCATATGTCATCCTGTAGGTTCCTGGTACCCACCATAAGTGACCTTGTAGTATCCCGGTACCCACCACATTACATTGTAGAATCCTGGTACCCATTATATATAGCCTGTACTCCCTCTGTACCTGGCATCTATCACCCTGTAGTGCTCTGGTGTCCAGAATACAATGCCTTGAAATGTTCCACATTTTGTCATGTTAAAACCAGAAATTTTATAGGGATTTTATATAAAAGACCAACACAAAGTGGCACATAATTGTGAAGTGGAAGGAAAATGATTAATGGTTTTCAACATTTTGTACAAATAAATCTGAGAAAAGTGTGGCGTGCATTTGTATTCAAATTCAATACTTCGTAGAGCCGCCTTTCCCTGCAATTACAGCTGCACGTCTTTTTGGGGATGTCTCTACCAGCTTTGCACATCTAGAGAGGGACATGTTGCCCATTCGTCTTTGCAAAATAGCTCAAGCTCTGTCAGACTGGATGGAAAGCGTTTGTGAACAGCAATTTTCAAGTCTTGCCACAGATTCTCAATTGGATTTAGGTCTGGACTGTGACTGGGCCATTCTAACACATGAATATGCTTTGATGTAAACCATTCCATTGTAGCTCTGGCTGGATGTTTTCGGGTTGTTGTCCTGCTGGAAGGTGAACCTCCCCCCCCGTCTCAAGGTTTTTGCAGACTCTAAAAGGTTTTCTTCTAAGATTGCCCTGTATTTGGCTCCGTCCATCTTCTCATCAACTCTGACCAGCTTCCCTGTCCCTGCTGAAGAAAAGCATCCCCACAACATGAAGCTGCCACCACCACCAGTGTTCATTTTCCTCCACACACAACGTTTTGCTTTTAGGCCAAAAAGTTCAATTTTAGTCACATCTGACCAGAGCTCCTTCTTCCACATGTTTGCTGTGTCCCCCACATGGCTTCCTGCAAACGGGACTTCTTATGGGTTCTTTCACCAATGGCTTTCTTCTTGTCACTCTTCCATAAAGGGCAGATCTGTGGAGCCCAAGACTAATAGTTGTCCTGTGGACAGATTCTCCCACCTGAGCTGTGGATCTCTGCAGCTCCTCCGGAGTTCCCATGGGCCTCTTGGCTGCTTCTCTGATGAATGCTCTCCTTGCCCGGCCGGTCAGTTTAGGTGGACGGCCATGTCTTGGTAGGTTTGCAGTTGTGCCATACTCTTTCCGTTTTTTGATGATGGATTGAACAGCGCTCCCTGAGATGTTCAAAGCTTTAAACTTCTCCACAACTTTATCCCTGACCTGTTCCTTGGCCTTCATGATAGTTTGTTCACTTAGGCTGGCTACACACTATACAATTGTCTTGTTCAACTTTCCTTTATATTTACCAAAACCATATAATAGGAGGTCAAACCTGAGCCTTTTCAATTTGTACGCAATCAGGCAAGCCCTTGCACTACATAGTTGAAGGTAAATCTCAAGGAAATTGAATCAGAAAATTGTATCGTGTATGGCCAGGCTAAAAGGTTCTCTAACAAACCTCGGAGGGCTTCACAGAACAGCTGCATTTATACTGAGATATAATTACACACAGGTGGACTCTATTTAATAATTAGGTGATTTCTGAAGGCAATTAGTTCCACTAGATTTTAGTTAGGGGTATCAGAGTAAAGGGGGTGAATACAAATGCAAGCCAGGCTTTTCACAGATTTATTTGTAAAACATTTTGAAAAACATTTATCATTTTCCTTCCACTTCACAATTATTTGTCACTTTGTGTTGGTCTATCACAGGGTTTCTCAACCAGGGTTCTGTGGAAGCCTAGGGTTCCTCCTGAGGCTGCTAGGGGTTCATTGAGCAATGGGTAACTTCTGCCTCTCAGATAAGTTCCCAATGACACCCTTGTTCCTTTTATTTATCTGTAAGGGGGGTAATTCTTCCCAATGATGAGCAGAGTAAGGAGCATTCTTCCCCCTGACTGTCACTCTAATGTGTCATAAGTTGTAGATTTTTAATATTTAGCAGGGGTGTTGAAAAGGTTGAGAAAGGCGGCTCTATCACAGAAAATCCCAATAAAACACATTTACGTTTTTGGTTGCGGTATGAAATACTTTTTCCTGGCACTGTACTTCGCCCTGTAGTTTCTTGGATCCTGCATATCACCCTGTAGTACCCCAGTATCTGGCATTATTCACCCTGCATTACTGCTGGACCTGGCTTGTGTCCCCCTCTACTGCCATGGTATCCAACATGCCACCCTGTAGTACCCCAATACCTGGCATATGTTATCCTGTGGTACCCTGTTACCTGTCATGCGTCACCCTATAGTACCCTAGAACCTGTCATCTGTCACCCTATTGTACCCCAGTACCTGTCACCCTCTAGTACTCCAGTGCCTGTCATCTGTCACCCTCTAGTACCCCAGTGCCTGTCATTCTCTAGTACCCCAGTACCTGTCATCTGTCACCCTCTAGTACCCCAGTACCTGTCATCTGTCACCCTCTAGTACCCCAGTACCTGTCACCCTCTAGTACCCCAGTACCTGTCACCCTCTAGTATCTGTCACCCTCGAGTACCCCAGTACTTGTCACCCTCGAATGCCCCAGTAGCTCTCATCTGTCACCCTCTAGTACCCCAGTGCCTGTCATCTGTCACCCTCTAGTACTCCAATACCTGTCATTCTCTAGTATCCAGGTACCTGTCCCCTGTTACCCTCTAGTACTTCAGTACCTGTCACCATCTAGTACTCCAGTGCCCATCATCTGTCACCCTCTAGTACCCCAGTGCCTGTCATTCTCTAGTACCCCAGTACCTCTCATCTCTCACCCTCTAGTATTCCAGTACCTGTCATCTCTCACCCTCTAGTACTCCAGTACCTGTCATCTCTCACCCTCTAGTACTCCAGTACCTGTCACCCTCTAGTACTCCAGTGTCTGTCATCTGTCACCCTGTAGTAACCCAGTACCTGTCATTTGTCACCCTCTAGTACCCCAGTACCTTTCATCTGTCACCCTCTAGTACCCCAGTACCTGTCACCCTCTAGTACCCCAGTACCTGTCACCCTCTAGTACCACAGTGCCTGTCATCTGTCACCCTCTAGTACCTGTCACCCTCTAGTACTCCAATACCTGTCATGCTCTAGTATCCAGGTACCTGTCCCCTGTTACCCTCTAGTACTTCAGTACCTGTCACCATCTAGTACTCCAGTGCCCATCATCTGTCACCCTCTAGTACCCCAGTGCCTGTCACCCTCTAGTACTCCAGTGTCCGTCATGTGTCACCCTGTAGTAACCCAGTACCTGTCATCTGTCACCCTCTAGTACCCCAGTACCTGTCATCTGTCACCCTCTAGTATTCCAGTACCTGTCATCTGTCACCCTCTAGTACTCCAGTACCTTTCATCTGTCACCCTCTAGTACCCCAGTACCTGTCACCCTCTAGTACCCCAGTACCTTTCATCTGTCACCCTCTAGTACCCCAGTACCGGTCACCCTCTAGTACCCCAGTACCTGTCACCCTCTAGTACCCCAGTACCTGCCATCTGTCACCCTCTAGTACCCCAGTACCAGTCGCCCTCTAGTACCCCAGTACCGGTCACCCTCTAGTACCCCAGTACCGGTCACCCTCTAGTACCCCAGTACCGGTCACCCTCTAGTACCCCAGTACCTGTCACCCTCTAGTACCCCAGTACCTGCCATCATCTGTCACCCTCTAGTACCCCAGTACCAGTCGCCCTCTAGTACCCCAGTACCGGTCACCCTCTAGTACCCCAGTACCGGTCACCCTCTAGTACCCCAGTACCGGTCACCCTCTAGTACTCCAGTACCTTTCATCTGTCACCCTCTAGTACCCCAGTACCGGTCACCCTCTAGTACCCCAGTACCTGTCACCCTCTAGTACCCCAGTACCTGTCACCCTCTAGTACCCCAGTACCTGTCACCCTCTAGTACCCCAGTACCTGTCATCTGTCACCCTCTAGTACCCCAGTACCTGTCATCCTCTAGTACCCCAGTACCTGTCATCTGTCACCCTCTAGTACCCCAGTACCTGTCACCCTCTAGTACCCCAGTACCTGTCATCTGTCACCCTCTAGTACCCCAGTACCTGTCACCCTCTAGTACCCCAGTACCTGTCATCTGTCACCCTCTAGTACCCCAGTACCTGTCACCCTCTAGTACCCCAGTACCTGTCACCCTCTAGTACCCCAGTACCTGTCACCCTCTAGTACCCCAGTGTCTGACATGTTACCCTGTGGTACCCCAGTACCTGTCATCTCTCACCCTCTAGTACCCCAGTACCAGTCGCCCTCTAGTACCCCAGTACCGGTCACCCTCTAGTACCCCAGTACCGGTCACCCTCTAGTACTCCAGTACCTTTCATCTGTCACCCTCTAGTACCCCAGTACCGGTCACCCTCTAGTACCCCAGTACCGGTCACCCTCTAGTACCCCAGTACCTGTCACCCTCTAGTACCCCAGTACCTGTCACCCTCTAGTACCCCAGTACCTGTCACCCTCTAGTACCCCAGTACCTGCCATCTGTCACCCTCTAGTACCCCAGTACCTGTCATCTGTCACCCTCTAGTACCCCAGTACCTGTCATCCTCTAGTACCCCAGTACCTGTCATCTGTCACCCTCTAGTACCCCAGTACCTGTCACCCTCTAGTACCCCAGTACCTGTCACCCTCTAGTACCCCAGTGTCTGACATGTTACCCTGTGGTACCCCAGTACCTGTCATCTGTCACCCTGTAGTACCCCAGTACCTGTCATCCTGTAGTACTCCAGTGTCTGACATGTTACCCTGTGGTACCCCAGTACCTGTCATCTGTCACCCTCTAGTACCCCAGTACCTGTCATCTGTCACCCTCTAGTACCCCAGTACCTGTCATCCTGTAGTACTCCAGTGTCTGACATGTTACCCTGTGGTACCCCAGTACCTGTCATCTGTCACCCCCTAGGATCAGATACATCTGTCCCCCCTCCATCCTGTGTACACCCATCACCCCCCTCCCTGTACACAGCACCGCGCTCACTCCAGTCTCCACTCGTATTACCGTGCTTCCCCGGCTCCGCCCTCATGCTCGTACGGGGCGGGGGTGGAGTCACCGGCCCCGTTACCGGCTGCACTTCCCGGATACACTTCCGTACTGCAGCCTCATGATGACGTCACGTGACCCGAGCCTGCGCCGTGAGCGATCAGCTGCTGACCCCGTGACCAGCTCTCAGCCCGCCCCCGGAAGGGATTGTCAGCCTCATAACCACGCCCACTCACCTGGTCAGTGTAGCAGAGTGCTGGTGTGCCTGTAGTGTGACTTCTCTGCTCCTCTCCACCCATATACAGATTTTATGGCAGGGATATGCAAACTTTGGCCCTCCAGCTGTTGCAAAACTACAAGTCCCATCATGCCTCTCTCTCTGGGTGTCATGCTTGTGGCTGTCAGAGTCTTGCAATGCCTCATGGGATTTGTAGTTCTGCAACAGCTGGAGGGCCACAGTATCTATATGGTTTTCTTTATGGTTTGGATGGAGGAGGAAGGGGGAAAGGACAGAAACATGTGTCCCCATTGGTAGGCTTTCTCTAATCTCCTGTTCTGTGACAACAGATTTCGCATCACTTCCTGTACTGGTGACCACTGAAACAAATAGAGGCTGAATCTCCCCTGTGGGGACACAGGCAGCAATAAACACCTGAGAGGGGTTCTAACCTTTCCCGCACTCCATCCAATATGTAAAAAAAAAAAAAAAAAGCTTTAACAACACTTTCATCATTTATTCCACATTTTAAATATTCTTTATCTGGATTCCATAAAAGACACAAATTAATGCACATCTGGAATCATCATTAAATGTATTTCCTTCAATATAAGTATGAATGGAACCTGATAGCCTACTGTACAGCAGAGCTTAGACTGAGAGAGAGACAAGCACCACAGGGAACCAAACAGCTGTGCTGCAGTGCAAGACCATGCGGATAGGAGGAGAAAACAGAGCGACAAAGAGAGGAGCTCATCAGTCTGCTGCTTCACTGTCCAATCACAGGTTGGGGGAGGGACAAGACCTGTAGGTGTTACTCGAGTGCAACAAACCCACATTGTGGTGCCGTTCATTTCCAGTGCCAACCTGATGCCTCTCCACACCTGCACTGCAATGAACCGCAAAGCATTGAGGTACATTACTTTACCCCCACACCAAAATAAAAAGTTGTCGGGTCCCTCTAAAATTCATGCAATGCCCATCTAGAAAATAACCGTGAAGTTGGCCCAAAAAAGGGTACATATATCACAAAATAGAGAAAGTTTGGGTTTTAAGGGCCTAATTGAAGAAGGAAAACTAAGAATCCATAATTCATAAAAAATTGAACATTTTATTTATTTTGATCATAAAATTATTATAGTATATGAGGGACTGCTAGAAGAGAAGAAATAAATCCCCCATATATTAACCAAAGAACATTAAAAACCACAGCACAGAAATATACCCCTGGTAGGGGGCTAATACATGCTTCAAGCTGATGTTGGTGCAAGAAGTCTCTGTTGATATTCGGTTTGAGGGTCCCAATGAGCCAACGCGTTTCGCATCGGGCTTCGTCAGGGCCAAAGAGACCGAGCAATACCGATATTTATTGCTGTATGTAAATACATACAATGCCCTTCAGTCTGTTATGGATTTTAAGGGGATGCACATGCCAAAAAAATGGCAGAGTCCCCTTCAAAATCTATACCAGACCCTTACAGGGAAGGGGAGAGGGGGAGCAAGCCCCTCTTCCTGAACCAAACCAGGCCACATGTCCTCAAGGTGGGGGTGCATGGGCTTCTTCCTCACAACCCTGGCCCGGTCATTGTGGGGGGTAGTTAATCAGCCCCCAGGTAACGCCCACCCCCCCCCCCCACCCCCCATGTGTATGAGTATGGGGAACATAGTACTTATTTACAATAGAAAAACAAAAAAAAAAAAAAGGGCCTGGTATGGATTTTGGGGCCCTATGCTGTTTTTTTTTTTTAATGGCTCTTTTGTTTACATTCTGCTGACAGCGGGAAATCCCCCACTGACAGCAGGGATGACTTGTCGTTGTTGAAAAGCTGACAGGTGCCGCCTCCTTAGCAGCAGGGATTAGTCACTGGTTGTTAGGATGCCAACAGTTGCCGACTCCATAACCACCGATGATTCAGCAGCAGGGATGAGTCACTGGTTGTTATGATGCCAGCAGTTGCTGACTCCATAACCATCGATGATTCAGCAGCAGGGATGAGTTACTGGTTGTTAGGATGCCAACGGGTGCTAGATCTTTAACAACCAATGACCCAGCAGCAGGGATGAGTCACTGGTTATTAGGATGCCAGCGGGTGCCGGCTCTGTAACAACCGATGACTCAGCAACAGGGATATGTTACTGGTTGTTAGGATGCCAGCGGGTGCCGGCTCTATAACAACCGATGACTCAGCAGCAGGGATGAGTCACTGGTTATTAGGACGCAAGCGGGTGCCAGCTCTGTAACAACCGATGACTCAGCAACAGGGATATGTTACTGGTTGTTAGGATGCCAGCGGGTGCCGGCTCTATAACAACCGATGACTCAGCAGCAGGGATGAGTCACTGGTTATTAGGATGCCAGCGAGTGCCGGCTTTGTAACAACCGATGACTCAGCAGAAGGGATCTGTCACTGGTTGTTAGAATGCCGTCAGGTGCCAGCTCCTTAACAAACGATGAGATAGCAGCAGAGATGAATCACTGGTTTTTAGGATGCCAGCGAGTGATGGCGAAGACTCAGCAGCAGAAATAAGTCACTGCTTGTTAGGATGCCAGTGGGTGCCGGCTCCTTAACAACTGATGACACAGCACCAGGGATGAGTCACTGGTTGTTAGGATGCCAGCGGGTGCCAACTCCTTAATCACTTGCCTACAGTGCACTTTCACCCCCTTCCTGCCCAGGCCAACTTTCAGCTTTCAGCGCTGTCATGCTTTGAATGACAATTGCGTGGTCATGCTACACTGTACCCATATGAAATTTTCATCATTTTTTTCACACAAATAGAGCTTTCTTTTGGTGGTATTTAATCACTTCTGGGGTTTTTTATTTCTTACAAAAAAAAAGTTTTTCTTATTTTCTGTGAGTCAATTTTGAAAATAAATAATTTTTCTCCTTCACTGATGTGCGCTGATAAGGCGGCACTGATGGGCACTGATAGGCTGCACTGATGGGCACTGATGAGGTGGAACTTATGGGCACTGATGAGGTGGAACTTATGGGCACTGATGAGGAGGTACTAATATGCCACACTGATGGGCACTGATAGGTGGCACTGACAGGCGGGCACTGATGAGCACTGATAGGCGGCACTGATTAACACTGAAAGGCAGCACTGATGGGCACTGAGAGGTGGCACTGATGGGCACTGAGAGGTGCCACTGATGGGCACTAAGAGGTGGCACTGATGGGCACTGACAGGTGGCACTGATGGACACTGACGGGTGGCACTGATGGGCACTGACGGGTGGCACTGATGGGCAGCCCCATCAGTGCCCACAATCAGTGCTCATAGTGCTGCCAGTCAGTGCCCATCAGTGCCTAGATGAGCAGGCACTGATGGGCACTGACTGGCAGCACTATGGGCACTGATTGTGGGCACTGATGGCGGGCAGTGTGGGCACTGATGGTGGACAGTAATTGGCAGTTTATTTACATTTTGTGTAATCAGGGCACTGATGTTCAGTGCTCTGATTACTTGTCCTTGTCTCCCCTATGAGGAGGAGCCGCTGATCGGCTCTCCTCGCCTCACACACTGACAGTGTGAGGCGAGGAGAGCCAAATAACGGCACTTCCTCATTTACATGTGACCGGCTGTGATTGGACAAGGCCGATCACATGGGTAAAGAGTCATGTCATTGACTCTTTACCGAGATCGGGGTCGCGCCGTGTCCTAGCAACACGTCGAGGTCATGATCACCGATCCGCGCGCCCCTGACAGAGTCTGTTCTGGTGCACCAGAACAATAGCTGCACCGCTCCGCCGTCATTTGACGGTGGGTAGCAAGTGGTTAACAACTGATGACTCAGCATCAAGGATGAGTCACTGGTTGTTAGGATGTCAGTGGGTGCCGGCTCCTTAACAACTGATGACTCAGCATCAGGGATGAGTCACTGGTTGTTAGGATGTCAGTGGGTGCCGGCTCCTTAACAACTGATGATTCAGCATCAGGGATGAGACACTGGTTGTTAGGATGCCAGCAGTTGCTGGGTCCTAACAATCAAAACCCAGGAAGCTGGCAAAATAACAAAGGGAAAATGCACTGGAGCGCATTAAAAATGCATCAAAATCTCATCAGAACAGTGCATGCAGAAACTCATCTGGATCACAAAAGTGTGGTGTGAACCTCCCCCTAATGTAAAGATTCTGTTACAGAATCAGCAGATGAGAGTTCCCGGAATGACGAGAGGTGCTCTGATGTCAGTGATGGGCGACATTGTTCTCCTCTAGCCTAGACAAGTAGAAGACCACAGATCTTCACTATATAAACCCCACACTTTGACAGGGTAATATCTGAAGTAGATCTGTGGATTCTGTTCTCTATATACAGTTTTATTATTTTTACCTTTTTTTTTATGTGGGTGGCTGGAAACCAACCAAGCTCCTTCTGCCTTGGGCTGCTTTGTCAGGAGCAGGCTTTATCCTTTACATGGGCTCAGCAACACATCGGCCAAGTAAAACACTCCCAGGGAACCCTGAAAAACACTCCCAGGGGCAGGGGGGGATTCCGCTTGCAGAAGGAGATTGTCCAAGTAACCCAGTACCGTGATTCCCCATTGGCGTAGCAAGGCTAGCACCAAAGCCAACACTTTTGTGAGTACCTGAGGAGCAGATGCCATCACCGTTGGAATTTAGTCCATTCTGTACCCACACAAAGCAGTTTAGAGCCTTGAGGTGCAGGATTGAACGCGCTTTGCCTTCCTTCCTGGGGACTGTGAACAGGTTTGAGTAAAAACCCTGAAAACTTTCCGAAATCGGAACTGGGACAATCACCTCTTGAAGGAACAGGTCTTGTACCACCTCCAAACACAGAGGCGTAACTAGAACCTTCAGGGCCCTGATGCAAGAAACCATGAAGGGCCCCCCAGACCCCTGGCCAGGGCCCTTACCTTCAAGCCCGGGGCTCTTCCCACTAATCCTGGGGCTCTTTACACTTGTTGCATGGCCTTTTATTACGGTCCCGCAGCAGGATTCTTTCACAGGTTCTGCAGTGGGCCCCCTTCCTGCAATCTTGTGGGCCCCCTTCCTGCAATCTTGGGGCCTCCCCAGAGTGGTGCAATGCCAGGGTCCGGTCGCAAGTGTGACCTTTGCGATCCTGGAAGTTCACCCACTGGTTTGCTACCGGGCCCCCTGGAGCATGGGGCCCGGTAGCGATTGCAACCCCTGCAACCCCTGTAGTTACGCCCCTGTCCAAACAGACCCTGTAACTGGTCTAAGGACAGGCACAGGTTGGAAGGAAAAAACCTTGCCGGGGCACAAGAGCAAAACTTGATCTTGTAGCCAGACCAAATGACTTTGTGGACCCACTTGTCTTGTACTAGTGAAGTCCATGGGTCCAGAACCAGCAAAGGCATCCCCCTCCCCCAATACGGGTGAGGGTGCTCCTTTATGCAGAAGGAGCCTTGTCCGTGGGTCTGGAGAAGCCCACTCTTTGCTTACCAGACCAGGTTAGTTTGGATCCGCCAGAGGAGGCCCTGAAAGGCTTTGAGCCCTTGTCAGTTGACCATGAGGGCCTAAAAAAAGAATTTTTATGAGCCCAGAAGAAAGGACCACATTTACGACGGGGTTCCTTGCCCTTAAAAGCCTGCGGAAGAAAGGTACTCTTCCCCCCTGTGAGACCTTTAATAATGTCATCCAGGGTGGCTCCAAACAGGCGGTCTTGAAAGGGAAGATAAGTCAAGGCCTTTTTAGATGTCTGGTCCGCAGACCAGCATTTGAGCCAAAAGACACACCGAAGGACCACTGCCAAAACAGAGAGGCGAGCCATCAGCGGAGCCGTGTCCAAAGAGGCATCACAGATAAACTGCAGCCCCTGGACCAGCAAAGGCAGGGGGGAGCTGTTCCCCCTCCAGGTCACGGCGTAGGAGCTTAGCCTACTCATTCAGAGTTTGTGACACCAGGGCGATGGTAAATACCAGCCTCATTGCTGAACCAGCTAAGGTGTACATAGTGTGGGCCACAGCCTCCGCCTTTCGGTCAGCCGGGTCCTTAAAGGCTGGGGACTATTCAACCGGAATCATGGTTGCCTTGTTTAATCTGGAAAGCAGAGGGTCCACCACTGGTGGCACAGTCCACTTCTTAAGAAGGGACTCCTCATAGGGGTAACGCCTAGTAAAATGCTTAGGAACACTATGGGGACGTTTTGGTCGTCCCCACTCTTTAGCGACAATTCTGTCATAATAGGCGGGGAAAGGAAACACCTTTGCCTCTCTGGATGGCTTGTGAGTGCCAAAGGGTACCTGCGCTTCCATCGCAGCTTCAGATCCTTCATCTTCAGGGTCACACGCACAGATAGAATCAGTGCATCTACCTGCCGCTTTTCGTGCGCGGTCGCAGACATGGAGGAATCATCCTCATTAACAGAGGATTCCAGGTCTTGGTCGCAGACTCAGGAAGGTTGACCCACGTCCACGGTGGCTGAATCAGATTTAGGATCTGATTAGACAGATAAGGCAGGGGAAGGCGGGGGGTGCTTTTTCTAACCTGGCGCCCGCAAGCCGCCTCCACCCGGGAAACAAGGGACTCCAGGACCGCCGTCAGTGCATGGCCCGGAAGGCCCTGCAGCCTCAGAGAGGGGATCAGGTGTGGAGAGGTGTTTCAAAACAAAAAAGTGTAACACCACCTGGTCACCAAGCACAAGGCACAGAGCGATCCTCAGGAGAGAGAAAGAGGACCCCACCCGCCGACACGGGCACCTGCAACCACCAAGAGAATATGCACTACACATGCGGTGATCAGGAAGCTAAATGATCCAGGAGTCAGCACCAGGGCACCAGGGGATAAGGAGGGACTCCCACTGCCAAAATTGCCGCACGTAGGGCTCCACTGTCATGGCCCCCGCTGTTTGCAATGGAAAACCACAAGAAAATGGCCACTGGACTACACAAACATGGCCGTCTTGTATAGGAATACCTAGGCTACAACAAAATGACGGCCTTGCGTGGCACCACAAAGCATACAGGGACCCAGAATTGGGAGACCAGGCCTCAGGACAGATTCAGGCAGGAGCCCCCACCAGGTACAACCCCCCCCCCCCCCCCCCGCACAATAGATAATCCGGTCGCCGGCCGTGAACCCCCCCCTGGCCCCCATCGCCAGTTAGCGCCCTGCCCTCACCCCAGGAAAGTGGCCAGACCACCCCAAAAGAAAAACATCCTTAGCGTATGTGGAGGGGGGGGAGCAGGATGAGGGATTTGGCAGGGGGGGGTGCCTGTGGGAAGAAGGGGAACCCGGGGGTCCGACCATCCCAAGGAGGGGCCCACGTCCACCCCAAAACCCTCCAGGGGTAGTGGGGGGACAGCTACTCACCATACCCGGAACCACGTGGGCACCGCTCCAGACAGATCCTCCTCTCCATCGAAATGGGGGGCTGTTGGCCAGGAGGAACGCTGTGACTCAGGCTGAGGCCAGATGTTTAACTCGCAGGGCCAGCCCTTGTCCAGTGGGGCTATGTCGCGGCCAAACTAGCATGGGGCTGAGGTCTGCGTGCGCTCGCTAGCCAGACTGGGGGGATCACTGGATCTAGATTATCCAGCCTTGTCCGGCAGTTGATAGTAGATCTCACAGGAAAAATCCAAGAGGAAAAACATTTCTATCTAAAAATTGCTGCCAGGACCAAATATACCAGCAAGGAACTACTCCTGACTCAGTGGTGGGATTCAAAAATTTTAGTAACCAGTTCCGACTTTCCCAGCAGAATGACCAGCGTGCCCCCTTTTAATGCAGAATGACCAGCGTGCCCCCTTTTAATGCAGAATGACCAGCGTGCCCCCTTTTAATGCAGAATAACCAGCGTTCCCCCTTTCAATGCACAGTGACCAGCGTGCCCCCTTTCAATGCACAGTGACCAGTGTACATGCCCCCTTCAATGCACAGTGACCAGCGCGCCCCCTTTCAATGCAGAGAGACCAGCGTGCCCCCTTTCAATGCAGTGACCAGTGTACATGCCCCCTTTAATGCACAGTGACCAGCGTGCCCCCCTTTCAATGCACAGTGACCAACGTGCCCCCTTTCAATGCACAGTGACCAACGTGCCCCCTTTCAATGCAGTGACCAGTGTACATGCCCCCTTTAATGCACAGTGACCAGCGTGCCCCCCTTTCAATGCAGAGAGACCAGCGTGCCCCCCTTTCAATGCACAGTGACCACAGCATTGCCCCCAATCATTGCAGAGTGCCAGCCACAGCATTGCCCCCAATTGCAGAGTGCCAGCCACAGCATTGCCCCCAATTGCAGAGCGCCAGCCACAGCATTGCCCCCAATGATTGCAGAGTGCCAGCCACAGCATTGCCCCCAATCATTGCAGAGCGCCAGCCACAGCATTGCCCCCAATCATTGCAGAGTGCCAGCCACAGCATTGCCCCCAATTGCAGAGTGCCAGCCACAGCATTGCCCCCAATGATTGCAGAGTGCCAGCCACAACATTGCCCCCAATTGCAGAGCGCCAGCCACAGCATTGCCCCCAATTGCAGAGTGCCAGCCACAACATTGCCCCCAATTGCAGAGCGCCAGCCACAGCATTGCCCCCAATTGCAGAGCGCCAGCCACAACATTGCCCCCAATTGCAGAGTGCCAGCCACAGCATTGCCCCCAATTGCAGAGTGCCAGCCACAGCATTGCCCCCAATGATTGCAGAGTGCCAGCCACAACATTGCCCCCAATTGCAGAGCGCCAGCCACAGCATTGCCCCCAATTGCAGAGTGCCAGCCACAGCATTGCCCCCAATTGCAGAGCGCCAGCCACAGCATTGCCCCCAATTGCAGAGCGCCAGCCACAACATTGCCCCCAATTGCAGAGTGCCAGCCACAACATTGCCCCCAATTGCAGAGTGCCAGCCACAGCATTGCCCCCAATTGCAGAGCGCCAGCCACAACATTGCCCCCAATGATTGCAGAGTGCCAGCCACAGCATGCCCCCAATGATTGCAGAGCGCCAGCCACAACATTGCCCCCAATTGCAGAGCGCCAGCCACAGCATTGCCCCCAATTGCAGAGCGCCAGCCACAACATTGCCCCCAATTGCAGAGTGCCAGCGATCCCCGCGAGACCCATGCACTTACCTCACGGACGGTCTCGCAGTCGGCTCCCCGCGTCTCCGAGTCCTCCCGCGGCGCCTCCTCCTCGTCCAATGGCACGGTGTTTGCCTTTCGGCCAATCAGGAAGCGGGAGGACCCGCTCCCTGATTGGCCAGGAGGAGGATCATGTGACAATAGCGAATTCTCATTCGCTATTGTCACGGAATGGGCGGGTCGGGCGCACTGCTCCGCCCCCCGGCCACCACGTCTGCCCGAGCGCGGGACATTCAATTGTCCTGCGCGTCCTCAGACACGCAGAGGGATTCAGCCGGTTCTGCGAACTTGCAGAAAGTTAGCCACCGGTTCTATGGAACCGGTGCGAACCGGCTGAATCCCACCACTGTCCTGACTAGGCAGAAAAAAACTGAGCGACTATAGCAGGAAGAAGGAGTATACCCCCTGGGACTGCCGATGGGTGTAGTCAGAAGTTTTTTCTGCCTAGTGTCCTACTCCTGTAGGGGCAGCATAACCCAATGGTCAAGAATGACAGGAGCTGTGTCTGTAAATGAACGAAAGAGAAACATTTTATTTAAAAAGATGGAGGTAGAGGGCCAGGGACAGGCCGGGAGTGCTCTGTCCTGCCCTCTCCCTTTCCCTGGGGGTTTGGGATAGGCTGTCGGGCAGACACTCCTTTAAGTCCCTCCATGCTCCGCTAGCACCCCTGCTGGGCAACCCTTTGTTCCCGCCGGACCTAACCCCTGTGACATTTGAATGGTGGACGAATAAGGGGCTTCTCAGGTTGGCAGATTTATGCGACCACCGGGGACTACTTACCAAGTCCCAATTACAGGGGAAGTATTCCCTCCCTGAGGGGGAGTATTTTCGCTACGCCCAGATCTCCCATTTCGTGGCCTCCCTCAAGCGTAAGAGCGACATCTCTACCTCCACACCTATGGAGTACCTTTGCCGCACACTTGACAAACAAAAAAACTATATATCAACAATTTATAATATACTCCATGGAGACGATAGTAAATTAACGTATATGCTACGCTGGGAGGAGGATCTGGGAGAATCTCTGGACCGGGCGGAATGGAACACTTTAGCGCAGTTTAATTCTAGATCCATACTCAACACTTCCTTGATAGAAGCAAACTTCAAGGTATTTTTGCGTTGGTACATGGTTCCGGTCAGGCTGGCGGCGGCGGTGAGCACCGCATCCCCCAACTGTTTTCGGGGATGCGGACAGGCGGGCACGGTGCTCCACACGTGGTGGACTTGTCCAAAAGTCCGACGGTTTTGGATCCGGGTCTATAATTTTGTTTACTCCTTGACCCAAGTCAACTTGATAAAGGATCCCCAAAATGCCCTTTTGGGTAAACCGGTGGAGGGGGCTACTAAACCCGCCAAGCGCCTTATCGCCTTCGTGTTCACGGCCGCCAAAATAGCAATAGCCCGTTCATGGCGAACCCCAGTAGTGCCTTTCGAGCTTTTAAAAGCCAAACTGACCTGGATCATGATAAACGAACGGATGGTGGCGTTGTTGAATGACAGGATGCGTATGTTTGACAAAACATGGGACCCCTGGATAAGGTACCTGGCGAGCCCCTCATAGGGGCGGTTGGGAGCATGGGTAACCTTGGACGAGATGTTGGGGAAATCTCCCCCTTAGGGAGTGAGCGGGATCTGGGTGTCGACCCTCTATTTTTCCACTGACCGCTGATGTTTCTTTCCTCTTTCCCATCTTCCCACTCCTGCCACCCTCCTCTGCTGTTGTCTCCTTTCTTCCCTGTCTTGCCCTTTTCCCCCTATTCCTTCTTTTCTTACTTTTTCTCTGGTACTATCTGACAGTGCACGGATGACAGGCTACGCCCCCCCACTGGTAGAGGGCCTGGTATGGGGGTTGGGGGCCGTCCTCTCCCAAGGGCGCAGTATGTTCCCGTAGGGGCGCCGGGGGGGGTCGGGCCCAGACCTCCAGCCCTTCAGCATGCAATGGAGGGGGCACTGTCTCTACGACTCTATGTTTTTTGCTCCATTAGCTGGATGCCCAACCTGAGCTTACCGTTCCTGTTACTGATTTATTGGTTTCTCATTTTTGATATTGTAATTTTCTGAATTGGCACCATTGTATTTCGTGTATTATGTGATATTTAATGCCCTCAAAGACAATGATTGAGCCATGTTGGCTCCTTGTGCGCTGTTATATCTTTTTCTTACAAAAAATCTAATAAAAAACATTGAAACATAAAAAGATGGAGGTAGTTTATGATACACAGTGGGTTAGCAAGGTAAATGGTATTTAGCTGGAGTGTAGAGAGACATAGCAGTAAATACCTGACTGAATTTCTAACCTTCCCCCATTTTATACAAAGCTAAAAAAAAAAAACGTTTTGGCTGCAGTCTTGCTTTTGGACAAGGAATTGCTGCAAATAAATTTATCCTGGCAGTAAAAGTGGTAAACAGAGGAAGTTACTTTGTAACCTAATCTGTACAAAATGTAATATTTAAACCACAAGATTAAAATTGACCCCCTGTAGGCTGCAGAGCAGAAAATATCAGTTCAATGATCTAGAAACAAAATTAACTTTCCTATTTTTTTTATTTATCATTATCGAAGCTCTGATGAAGAGGGTCCGCCTAGGAAAGCATTCAGCGCAGTGGCGGAGCCAGAGGGCTAGCTGGGGTGGCAATTGCCACCCCAGACGAAGTCCTTGCCACCCCTGTTGCCACCCCGCTGAAAACATTAAACTGTTTGCAGGGCCACCGGCCCTACAAATTACACTGGTCCGGTTGCCGGGCCGCCGTCTCTGTCTCGGCTGCAGAGTGTCTCACTGTCATTGTACCTCCCTATGCTGCTGAGTGGGCGAGCGGCAATGCCAGTGTATACCGGCATTGGTTTGGAGCAGCATGGATGGGCGGGCTTGTGGGGCGGAGCCAGAGCAAGAGCGTTGCATGGGTTAGAGAGCGGAGCAGCTTTAAAGGGCAGGAGGCAGCACAGTACAAGAACCCACTTACCACAGCATTGTAAGAAGGAAAGACTTTGCTGGTGAGTTCTAAGAGATCTAGTTAATAATGTGAGTCAGTGTTGTACATACAGTATGTAAGTAATTTGCAGTAAAAACTAGTTGTACCCGCCAAAACATGCCTATGCTTTTAATATCCAAATTAGTTCCATGTCTAATCTACCAGATAAAAGTTGTATGACTTATGGCTCTCTGGTGGCTATATGGCTGGCATTGTGGTGACCTATAAGCAGAAGTGAGGGCAGTAGCTGTAGGCCAAAGGGAGACCAAAGGTAATGGAGATTCCACAAAATAGTTGAGAAGATTGCTCTCAAATAGGGGGGAGGTTCCCAAATTATTTGGTAATATATTCATGTACTAGTTTATACTATGACATTTTCAATCATCGTCTTTTGACTTGTTTTGCTATCCTCAAACCTTGAAATAAACATACCGTATATTCAACCTGGGGAGAGGGAGGGGGAGGAGAGTTATGGACTCATCAAAGGCAGCAAAAGTGCTCCAATTTTATTTTTACAGTATGGATGGAAGTGTCTCTTTATACTGCATGTAAACTCCCTGTTTTGGGTAAAATCTACATGCAGAATCATAACAAGCCCAGGAATAAACTTGCACACCTTTACTTTAATTGTGTACTGCCAAAGGTCCAAATTTCCTAATAGCTAAATGCCAAAAATCGAAAGCCCCCCTTATTCACAGTAGAGATGTTGCTAGTGCTACCCCTCAGCTATGCAAATGAGTCATGTGGTATGATTGCTACACTGACAAACTTCACATTGCCCTCATTCATCCTGCCCAGCCCCTTATTATTAAAAGGTCAAAGTACACAAGTAACATTTCCAGAACAAAAGCAGGAAGAGAATGTAAAGATTGCTAGAATACAATGCACTGTATGTAATGGGACTGAAATGAAGGATGTATGTATGTGCATTTCATGCAATGCCAGTCCTACCATGGGTCCGGCTGGGTTCATTGGATTTGCCGCCAAATATTTTTTTTCAGCAGTTTTGTGTGTCATCCAGGGGTGGCCGATCCACTGTCCTTTAAAAAAGCTGCTCTGCTGCCCGCAACATGCATACTCATAGTTTTCGGGCCCGAGGGTGCTCGCACACAGTCTAACACCTGCTGTTAAAGACCCAAACACACATGAAGAGCTCAGGTGTGTGTTGCCGGGGGTGGGGTACCCAGGGGAGACAGGGAGCATTAAAAGATCCCTTCCCCACCGGCTCTGCCAGCAGCCAATATTTGGCCACAGCTTGCGAGGCTTGCATTTTTATTGGGTGGAACTGGAGGAGGGGGTGCGGCCAGCCTCTAGGCTGACCCGTCCCGGCCCGGCCAGCCTTCTTCTGCTCTGGTGCATGCATGAGGCTAGGCACTGAAGACTGTGGGAGCACTGGGAGAGAGCAACAGAGAGGTAATATAAGTTAGTTTTGTGTGACAGGACAGAAAAGGAAAATAAACAACTGTAATTTAATCTATATACATTTTGTGGAAAATAACTTTTTTTTAGTGTAATTGAACACTTTGTATATTGACCCCCCAAAATAATACCTTGCCACCCCTTTGCCACCCCTGTTTTAAAAGTCTAGCTCCGCCACTGATTCAGCGGTAATGCATGCTGGAACAGCGGCTGCATGATCGCTAACAGGGTCCATTATAGGGATTTTCCCACAGACCACCAATATAAGGGACATTTTTGCCACCGATCTCCAATGTAAGGGACATTCTTCCCTTGACCACCAATGTAAGGGAAATTCTTCCCACTGACCACCAATGTAAGGGACATTCTTCCCACTGACCACAAATGTAAGGGACATTCTTCCCACTGACCACCAATGTAAGGGAAATTCTTCCCACTGACCACCAATGTAAGGGAAATTGGGGTGTTTGATGCAGGTCCATCCACATTGCTCTGATGATCTGGTAGCACCTCTGTCAGGGGCTTTCCCTGCATGACTGCACTGGGTTTCTCTACAGCAGGAACTCCAACAAGCAGCTGTTTGCAGAGCTTCTTCTCACCTGGGACACCCTCCACCACAGCAGGTGGGGCAGACTAATGTCTAATCACAGCGGGAGCGCGACTCTGGTGGCGCGCGCCACACCCAAACCGCGTGCACATAATCACTTAAATCTACGTGATTATGCGCCGCTGAGCCACAGTATACCTGCGTTAACCACTTCCGGACCGCTTACTGTATATTTATTGTGGCAGGCTGGCTCGTACAGGCAAAATTATGTATATCTACGTCGCTCGCCTGGGAGCAGCTAAGGGGCGGGGGCGCACCGGCGGTGGCACACTCCCGCCCCCGATTGTCAGCGGGGAAGCCGATGCGGGTGTCAGGCGGCTTTGATTGCTGCTTGACACCCGCGATCGCTCCCCGCTGAGAGAGAACGGTCAGCTGTTGTAAACACAGCCGACCGTCCTTCCCCCTGGGATGTTCACAGAGCTCATGTGATCCTAATATATAGGATTGCATGTCTCTGTGATCATTCCACAAGCCACCCCCCCCCCCCCCCACAGTTAGAATCACTCCCCTAGGCTCACACTTAACCCCTTGATCACCCACAGGGTTAACCCCTGTGCATATTTTTAGCACTGATTACTGTAGTAATGTCACTGGTACCCCCAAAAGTGTCAATCTGTCCGCCGCAATGTTGCAGCCTCACAAAAAATCGTAGATCACCGCCATTTTGGGGGGGGGGGGTCTGGAGCTCCTCTTTAACCAAAAAAGGTGTAAGGGGGTGCTTTTGTGATCTCTAATGTGAGGGAACTGCTTTTCCTTTCTGCCCATTATAATTACTTTGTTTAATTTCGTTATTACTGAAAATCATTGTGTCGTATAGAGAAGTCCTGGGTGTCAAACACTGTAAAGAAAGTTCAGCTTTAGCACGTTACACCCATATTTAGTACCATGTACTGCCAGTATCGCACACCAGCAACCCTAAAGTGGTTGTAAACCTCAGACATGAAATATGAACAAACCACTAAAGCTGGCCATAGACGAGAGGAACATTCTGTCAACTGAAAAAACAAAATTGTGCATACATTGGTGCTGGCGGTGCCGATGCGGGACCCGCACAAATACGGGCAGCCGCAACCACCCACACAGAGAAATGCGAGACCCCTGGTCCTAATGGCACACCTCCCGCAGTGGAATTCGCACCAATACTGGGAACCTCCTGTGTGGGCTGCGATTTAAAAATTAGTGCAGGTGTCACGGAACACGGGAGCCCATTCAAATGAATGGGGTCTCGTGCCCGCGCAAACCCCTTGGCTCGCGCGGCTGCACAGGTGTGAACCTAGGCTAGAAAAAAAAAAAAAACCCAGAATGTTGGATCAGGCACTTTCAATTGCGGCACGAAAATTGTGTGTCACAGCTGACGCACTAATCCGAAAACTGAACGACCTGACAATCCACAATAATTTATGTTCGATTTTCGACTTGTCTTTGGCCTGCTTAAAGTAGAACTATAGGCAAAACTTTTTTTTTTTTCATTTTGGATAAAGCAAGGGAGAATTATAACCCCTGTCAATTTTTTTTCCCCATCTGTGTCCCATAGCGGAGATTTTCCTTCACTTCCTGTTCCCATAACCAAACAGGAAGTGAGAGGAAATCCCTGCAAATTAAAGGAATTCCTTGGGGACCCCCCAGGCCACCAGTGTCCCTATTGCAAGATTTCCCCTCTAATACTTTTCTGGGGACAACCCAAAATGTGGGATTTTCTTTTACTTTCACTTTCTATGATAATAGTAAACAGAACAAATAGAGAGGGGGAATCTCGTTAACGGGGACACAAACAGCAATAAAAACTGACAGGGGTTCTAATCTCTCTCCACTCCATCCAAAACTAAAACTTTAGTCTTTAGTTAAAATGTAAGTGTTATTTCTGTCTGCTGCTTTGTTCCTCTGCTATCTTCTGACTAGTTTTCCTGACACCAAGAGAAAAAAAAGGGGGAGGACAGGGGAGGAAGCTCCAACACACAGCCTGTGATTGACAGCCACAGCTTTGTTCCTGTGTGCTGTGTGAAGAGGTGTGTGTCCCTTCCCTCCAATCAGCTCTCAGATCTCTCCTCATCAATCTCTGCAGAGTGTATCTTCAGCTCCCTGCCCTCTTTTTGCTGACAGCTCAGACATGCTTTATAAATTCTGCACTTTGAACGGCTCTAGAGAAGAGAACCCTGCAGAGAAACAGGTACAACCTATGTAGGAGGATTTGTTTAATCTCTGGGTATTTATGAGGCCAGTCAATGCACTGGATATATGTAAGGGTTTACAACCACTTTATCCTCATAAGGACCGCAGATATACTGCAGCAAGGCAGCCTCCTGCGCAAAATCACGTACCTGTATGTGAGTTCCTGTAGTGGGTCTGGGGCACGCAACCCGCTCCCACTGTGATTGGGCACAGCGGGAGCCAATCAGCGGGTCCAGTAGACGTAATGTCCGCCGGGACCCACCGATCGTTCTCAGGAGAGACAGAATGAGGATCTACCTATGTAAACAAGGCAGACCACTGTTCTGTGAGAGGAGAAGATGGAGATCTTGTTCTTCTGCTAAGCAGGAACACGGATCTCTGTCTTCCTCCAGTCAAAGCACCTCCCCCACACAGTTATAAAGCAACCCCTAGGAGAACACTTAACCCTTTGATAGCCCCCCCCTGATGTTAACCCCCCTCCCTGCCAGTGTCATTAGTACAGTGACAGTGCTTTTTTTTTTTTTAGCACTGATAATAAGTAATAATGTCACTGGTCCCCAAAAAGTGTCAGTTAGATGTCCGATTTGTCCGCAGAAATGTCGCAGTCCCGTTAAAAATTGCTGATTGCTAGTTAAAAAAAAAAAAATTTCCATGAATATACCCCATAAATTATAGACGTTATAACTTTTGCACAAACCAATCCCGCTACGCTTTTTGGGATTTTTTTTTTACCAAAAACTTGTAGCAGAATACATATTGGCCTAATCTGATGAAGTAATTCGATTTTTTACATTTTTTATTGGATGTTGTTATATTTATAGCATAAAGTAAGAAATATTGTTTTTGTTTTTTTTTTTCAAAATTGTAAGTCCTTTTTGTTTATAGCACAAAAAATTAAAAACCGCAGAGGTGAACAAATACCACCAAAAGAAAGCTCTATTTGTGGGGAAAAAGGACAACAATTTTTTTGGGTACAGCGTTGCACGACCACGCAATTGTCAGTTAAAGTAAAGCAGTGCTGTATCGGAAAAATTATCTGGTCAGGAAGGGGGTAAAACCTTCCGAGGCTGAAGTGGTTAACGTAGAAACATCTCATGCAGAGAATGAAAGGCGGTGTACGTCAGTGCTGCAGGTAACAATAACAAATCTGGGGTGGAATTTATAGTATTTTTCCTCATATATTTTCCAGCCATTTGTGGCTGTTTGTGTTTATTTTATCCCCAGCAATGTTAAAGCAATGAGAAATTCGTATTGATTAAGGCTGCATTCACATGTCAGCGTTTGGATTGCGGGCAGAATTGCCGCGATTCCGCCCGCGATCCGGAGATTATTGCAAATCGCGGGACGCCTGTGCGTTGCCCGTGATTTGCAATAGCCCCCCAAACGCTGAGCGATGTTGCCACGATTTCCGCCTGCTGAATCGCGGTAACATCGCGCAAAAAAAATTGCGGGACGCAATACGCTCCAAAGAAGCTCTTGTACTTTTTTGAGCGTAATGCGTCCCGTGTTTTTCTTTTGCGCGATGTTACCGCGATTCGGCAGGCGGAAATCGCGGCAACATCGCTCAGCGTTTGGGGGGCTATTGCAAATCACGGGCAACGCACAGGCGTCCCGCGATTTGCAATAATATCCGGATTGCGGGCGGAATCGCGCCGCAAACCATACGCTGACATGTGAACGGAGCCTAAAGATTTCCTTGCCAATCACTCGAGACAGATTTCATTTTAGAGAAGGTTCACACTGGGGCGACCTGTCAGGCGACCTGGTCGCCTGACAGGTCGCCGTAGGTCGCTCGCCATAGAGAAACTGTGGACCCGTTCTAATAGGAGCGACACAAGTCGCTCCGACTTAGAAAAAGGGTCCGGAGCTTCTTTGGGGCGACCCGGAGCGACCTGCATTGACTTCAATTATATGAACTCCGTGCCGGCCGCTCAGAGGTCGCGGTGCGAGCTGCGCGCCGCGACTTCACAGGTCGCCCGGCAAAGTCGGCTCGCCCCAGTGTGAACGGGGCCTTAATGATTTTTTTTTAGTTTATATAAATATAAACATATTATGTAAACACAGCCGACCATTCTTCTCCCTGGAATGATCATAGAGCCCCTGTGATCCTTCTATATAGGATCACAGGTCTCTATGGTCATTCCACAAGCCACGCCCCCCCCCCCCCCCACAGTTAGAAACATGCTCCTAGGTACACATTTAACCCCTTGATCACCCAAGGTGTTAACCCCTTCCCTGCCAGTGTAATTATTACAGTAACAGTGCATATTTTGAGCACTGATTACTGTAGTAATGTCACTGGTCCCCCCAAAAGCATAAAAAATGTCAGTCAGGAGTCCGATCTGTCCACCGCAATGTCGCAGTCTCGCAAAAAAATCGCAGATCGGCGCCATTACTAGTAAAAAAAAAAAAAAAAAAAAACAATAAAAATGACATAAATCTTTCCCGTAGTTAGTAGACGCAATAACGTTTGCGCAAACCAATCAAAATAAGGTGGCACAGTGGTGTAGTGGTTAGCACTTTCACCTAGCAGCAAGAGAGTCGCTGGTTCAAATCCCAACCACGACACTACCTGCCTGGAGTTTGCATGTTCTCCCTGTGCCTGCGTGGGTTTCCTCCGGGTACTCCTGTTTCCTCCCACACTCCAAAGACATGTTGGTAGGTTAATTGGATCCTGTATAAAATTGGCCCTACTGTGTATGTATGTGAGTTAGGGACCTTAGATTGTAAGCTCCTTGAAGGGCAGGGACTGATGTGAATGTGCAATGTATATGTAAAGCGTTGCGTAAATTGACAGCGCTATAGTACCTGGAATAATAATAATAATACGCTTATTGCGATTTTTTTTTACCAAAAATATGTAGCAGAAAACAAATTGGCCTAAAATGTTAAACATTTTTGATTTTTACATTTTTTTGGGGGGGAATTTCATATAAAATAATGTGAAAAATATTGTAATTTATTCAAAATTGTCGCTCTTTTTTTCTTTATAGCGCAAAAAATAAAAATCGCACAGGTGATCAAATACCACCAAAAGAAAGCTCTATTTGTGGGGAAAAAAGGACATCAATTTTATTTAGGTACAGCGTCGCACGACCGCGCAATTGTCCGTTAAAATAACGCAGTGCCGAATCGCAAAATAGAGCCTGGTCATTGAGCAGCCAAATCCTCCGGGGGTAAAGTGGTTAAAAGAAATGGAATTTACAAGTCGCCCTAATTTCTTTTAACATTGCAGAGTAATTGTATCTGATATTTATTTCAGATGGACTGCTCCTTTAAATGCATAACCTACATGCATAGACAGTGCTGTGCCGGAGTTATGTGGTGGTGATATTTACAGTATTGTGTTTCCTGCTGATAATTGCTCTTCTAGTTCCTCTTTTAACCTTCCTTGTTGCTGCTGCAGAACTTCGTGCAGCTCGAGGTGTGATGAGAGCAGCCAGCGATGCGGTAAGTGACTCTTTGGTCTCATATTTCCGAACCGAATTGGGGGGGGGGGCTTTAAAAAAACACATTATGATGAGGGCCAACGTTCTATACCCCCCCCCCCCAAAGTGGACTTTCTCTCTGCTTTCTGTTCCATCTGAGACCCCACTGCAGTGTTCTAGCTTACAACCATGCAATGCAAATTAATAGGGGTTGCGGGGAATAGATTTAAACAAACTTTATTTAAAAGAATACATTTCATGCCTGCAAAGATGAGTAAAAAAAAAGTAAAAATCAGGCGCAAAAAGAGTTCTGAACCGCCCTGGGCAAATAGCACTTAGCATTCTCTCTAACTGCAGGTTCAGCTCACAAAGCAAAGGTCACTTGGTAAAATGGAATGCACGCCTGTTATTTCCAGCCGTAAGATTGTTATATTCACTATAGACAAGTAAAATCTCCTGCACTCAGGTGCTGCGTTATAGGGAAGGCTGTGTTGCTGGCATCTAAGCCCTCTCAAGATGATGGGTATCCACGTGGACTAGAAATATAGAAAAACAAGAGAAAGGCACACTGACCGAGTGCAATATCATAAAACATTTATTGGAAAGAAAAGAAACGCCATACATTATACTCACAAACGTATGCTGAAAATATGCATATAAAAACTCCTTTTGCAATCAGGAGACCTCCAGGACTGGGATACTTTTCAGTAATGCAGGAGGACTGGAAGGGGTCCGTACTGATGAGGCGCTGGCGCGTTTCAAGGGTCTGATGAAGAGGGTTCTCCCTTGAAACACTTCAGCCCCATCAGTACGGGCGCTCTGAGGAAGGGAGCGTGTCTCCCGAAACACGTCAGCAGTCCAATTACAGGGATATGTTCACTTCCACATGTGGCATACTCATTCAATGCGATTTTTGCCCTTCATGTCTGTCTGTGAGTATGTTTTTGGCATTTTAATAAAAAGTTTTAAAGGTGTCCAAGGGTAATGCACTAGGTGTTTGCACCTCCTTTTCTTTTTCACATGCTCTCCATCAGTACGGATGCTTTCCAGTCCTCCTGTATTACTGAAAAGTATTCCAGTCCTTGAGGTCTCCTGATTGAAAAAGGAGTTTTTATATGCATATTTTCAGCACACGTGTGTGAGTATAATGTATGGCATTTCTTTTCTACTTTCCAATAAATGTCTTATGATATTGCATTAGGTCAGTGCGCCTTTCTCTTGTTTTTCTCTTGTATTCACTATACTATACTAGATATTAGGGATCGACCGATTATCGGCAAAGCCGATATATTGAGGGCCGATATGCACTTTTGCGATATTTGTTGGAATCGGCCTTTTATTTACCGATATTGCCGATATTTCGGGAAAGTGCTTGTACCGGGGTGATGCCTGCAGCTAGAAGCATCACCCCGGTACCGGTGTCCATAGCCGACGGACGGCTGTCTTGTAATGACAACCGATACGGCTGAGAAGCTGCTCAGCTGTCCTTCCAAGGAGTGGGAGGGGACGTCCTCCCCCTCCCGCCGCCTTCTGCGGCTCGTCCTGGTCTCCTGTCCACCCGGGAGACCCGGGCATCCTACCTTCACCGCCGCACCGCCGCCGTCTGACCAAGTCTCCATTTCTTGACATGTCATCACTTCCGGGTACTGGCGGCGCCGAATTCAAAAACTTACAGCATTCAAAACAGCCAAACTTGGCGTTCTGAATGCTTTAAGTGCAGAGGAGGGGTTTGGGGTCTTTTAGACCCCCAGATCCCTCCACCAGTGTACCTGTAGACATTAAAAAAAAAAAAAAATAATAATTTTAATGTCCGAAAATATCGGCATCCTTCAGTAAAAAACAAAACAAAAAAAATTAGAAAAATCTGCTTTTGTGGTCAATAATTTACGCCTCATGTGCGCATTTTCGCGCATTTGCGTAAAATATCGCAAACGCATGTACAAAGTCTGAAAAAGTAGATGCTCAGAGATCAAGAGGAGTATCGTGTGCAAGAGGCCTTAGGGTGTAACCACTTGAGTACCCTTATATTTTACTCCTTCCTGTCCTGGTCATTTTTCTGTTTTCAGTGGTGTGACTGACAATTACTCAGTCACGCAACGCTGTGCCCCAGTGATTTTTTTTTTTTACAGAACCCTAGTAAATTTTATATCACTTTATAGAGACCGATCAAGCTTTCTTTTGTTCACATTTAATAAACTATGTTTTTTTTAAATCTTCCTATTTTACCCACTTCATGACCAGGCCATTTGTTGCTATTTAGCACTGCACTACTTTAAGTCCCCATTCACACTAGCGCGACTCGTCAGGCGACTTGGTCGCCTGACAAGTCGCGGTGGGTCACTCGCTATTGAATAGTACAGGAACCGTTCTAATAGGAGCGACACAAGTCGCTCCGACTTAGAAAAAGGGTCCTGTACTACTTTGGGGCGACCTGGAGGCGACTTGCATTGACTTCAATGATATGAAGTCCGTGCATGTCGCGCCAAGGTCGCGGTGCGCGCTGTGCACCGCGACTTCACAGGTCGCCCCAGCAAGTAGCGTCGCCCCTGTGTGAACGGGGTCTAACTGGTAAACGCGCAGGCATGCAACACTGTACCCAAACAAAATTTATATAATTTTTTCACACAAATAAAGGTATTTTTTTATTATATAAATGAAAAAAGACCAAAAATGTTGAAAGAATGTATTTAATTTTTTTCACACAAATAAAATTATTGCCCACCCGAGTGTGTATGGCCAGTTATTTCCCATATGTATGCTGCCATGGAGTCTGTCAGGAAAACTTTTGTATCAAATACATACTGTAATTTTCCTTTCCTGATGGACTCCATGGCAGCATATGTATGGGTTAACCCCGCCTCCACTCCTCCCCTATAGCAGTGGTCCTCAACTCTGGTCCTCGGGGCCTACGGCGCTTTTCCACTGCATGGAACCGAATGGTTCAGCTCGCCTTTGTGCTTTTCCACTGCTGGTACCGCATGGTACGGTGTAGGAACGGTTCGGTACGGTACGGTGTCGATTTTCCACTGCGTGGAACCGAATGGTACGGCTCTCAAAAACAGTACCACCTCGATTGTGGTTCCAAGAGGTACCATACGCGGTACCATATCCCACAATCCTTTGCATGCAGTCACTACTAGCCACTGATTGGTCAGAGAATCCCACCCACCCCGTTGTTATCCCAGCCACTTAACTTTAGTACTACTTTAGTGGAAAAGCAAACCATGCCGTACCGTACCGAACCGTTCCAACACCGTACCATGCGGTACCAGCAGTGGAAAAGCAAACCGGGCCAAGCAGGGCCGAGTAGAGCGGAGCCGGTACTTGCAGTGAAAAAGTGCCATAATTAAAAGGCCAGGTTTGCAAGGTAACTAAATTACATCACAGGTGATCTCATTTGCTGCTCAGTGATTGCAGTATTCTAGTCTCCATCTCCCCAAGGTAATACTTAATATCTGGCCTGTTAGTGTGCCCCGAGGACCGGAGTTGAGGACCACTGCCCTATAGGACCCCACTCCCATAAATCAGAGGTCGCGTTCACTAACTAGCCTACTCATGACTCTGGGAGGGAACTCCTGCTGCCATGGAGTCCATCAGGAAAGGAAAATTACGGTAAGTATTTGATAGGAAATTTTCAGTTTTCCCAACAGACACCATGGCAGAATACATATGGGAAATAACTAGCCATACACACCCAGGTGGGCAATTGCAGAACCAAAGAAAAGGGTTTAATTGACACTGTCAACCGACAGGATTTTAAACCAAAAATTAACAGAAGATAAAGAGGCCGGCTCTACACAATAATGAGCTATACAAATACTGACCGGGGGACCACAAGGCCACCCTAACGAATACATTGAGAACCACATACTGCAAAGTCCCCCAGCATGTGGACGCCCTCCTGGTCGAGTGAGCAGTCACCATCCCCAAAGGAGCCAAGCCCTAGGCTCTGTGGATGGCCCAGACAATCCATGCCTCAATCATCCTAGATGAGACATGTTACCCTTTGTCCTTTCCGGCAAAAGAATAAACAGGCGTTCTGAAACTTGAAGGAAGCTCTAGCTTGTAGATATAACTTCACAATATCGAGAGATTCCTAGAACCAAAGGAAAGCACTGCTGAGGATTCCCTGTTTATAGACAGGCGCTTTAACCAACTAAGTCACAGCGCAACCTCTCCCACGTCTAAAGGATGCAAGTTAGTACTCCAAAGGTTGGCAGAACAATTTCTTGGTTCCCATGAAAGACTGATGTACCCTTGGGAATTAAGTCAAGCATAAGTAAAAGCACCTCTCAAACTAGAAGAACGTTACGAAAAGTTCTCCATGACCAGTTAATCAATCTTTCAGGCTTTTTATACCGACTTGATAGCCAGGAAAAAGGCAAACATGACTGTAACGGAACCGTCGACCCACACCGTACTTGAAGCCACATACTGATGAAAGACCACAAGTACGGTTTGGGTCGACGGTTCCGTTACAATGACAAAGACAGAGACAGCTCTAGAACTCTCCGCTCTTATTCCCGAGAAGGAAGTTGAGAAGAAGAGGGAGATTCCATTCAGAAAACCTCCGCTTACTCTGAGGTCTGAACCTAGTTGCTCCCTTGAAGAATTGTTGGACAAGAAAAGATGCCTAGAGCTGGAAGCACCTGTGAAGGCCGATAAAGCTGACACTTGTACTCTGAAGGAGCTCATCGATAGAGCCAGATCTAAATCCGAATGGAGGAAGCCCAGAATATTTAGAACTTCTAAATCAGTACACGATCTGTCAGCAGCTGACATGTATTGCACAGACTTTGACCAGATTCTCCCGTAAACTTTGTTTGTGTTCACCCTCCTAGCATTCGAGAGAGTGTAGTAGAATTTCATATTAACCGATGTATTTCATATTATAATTATTAATTTGCATATGCTATTATTATAGTTATTATCATTAATTATTAGGATATTTATATTATTATTATTATTATTGTAGTAGTAGTGGTATTATTGCCAATATTATTATTAGTTCAACATTAGGCAAAAGTTATTTGTTTATAGAAGTTCATAATTTACTATTTATAATAAGAAAACTTGAATTGTTGACCACTGTTTAGAAAGAAACCATTTAGACAACAGTTGGGAGTATCAGTATAGCCTGATAAGATAACATTCCTTAAAGGTAATAAAACAACCATTGACAAGAAAAAGTAATAAAACTTCCTATACTGTTGGTTTAAAGTAAGCATGTGGTATATGGGAGAGCATGCGGACAGCATTAGCGGAGTCACCTGTAAGGCGAGGCAGCAGTACACAGCAATGGAACCAGACACAGCGAGCCAGCACACAAGGAGCAGGCCCGGGGACATCAGTTTTAGAGGTGGCACTAGTAGTAGAGCAGTTCAGCTCAGCTGTAAAATAAATTCGGTCAGCATGTCAGCCCACACTGTCATTTTCAGGGGTGTGTGAGGGTGGTATGAGATGCAAATGTGCAGTGGACTCACTGTGAGTCCATTGCACATTTGCATCTCATACCACCCTCATACCCCTGAAAATGACAATGTGGGCTGACATGCTGAGTATGCTGACAGAATTTTACAGCATTCCTCAGCTGTAAAATTCTGTCAGCTCAGCATGTCAAGCACTGTCCACATTGACAATTGTTGGGTGTTGTGAGGGTGGTATGATGCATAACAAATAATGGGCAGTGAGTGGACTCACCTCCCAGGCAGGCTGAGGCTGCCACCTCTAAGCCGATGCCGGCCTGGCCTGCGGCTGCTCCTCGTGTCCTGGTGGCTGGCTCGGCTCCTCAGAGTCCTCCACTCCTCTGTATGTACTGGCACTGGCTTGCTGGCTTGCTGCTTGGCTTGCTGGCTCACTGGCTGGGCTGGCATATGCTTGCTGCCAGTCAGTGTCTTGCCTCGCGCCGCCTCACCTCACCGTGTGGTCCGGTCACATCCCCGACAGACACACAGTGGACTGTGTGTGGACAGACTGCTGACACGTGACGCCAGTCACTCCCACGCGCGCTTTTGGCCGGGCTGGCGCTTGGTCCCTATGCTGACGTCATGCCGCTACAAACCAACCGGCCTACCCACCGGAGCCCTGCGGCCCGCCGGCCTGTGTGTTTTTGTAGAGGCGCTGCGCGCGGCGCGACGCGAGACAGAAGAATCCATTACCATTGTAGTGTGTTGTTGTGCACATAATTAATTGGGGGGCACATGGGGGGCACAGACTAATTTTGGGGGGCCATGGCCCCCTCTGCCCCCCCCCCCCCAGTGACGCCACTGACTACTTTTTCAAATCGCATGCACCACTTGAGGTTAATCGCCCCGAATCATTACAATATATATATAATATATATATAGATAGATATATATATATATATATATAGCACCACTTGAGGTTAATCACCCCGAATCATTATTACAATATATATATAGATATATATAGATATATATATCTATATATAGATATATATATATATATATGTGTGTGTGTATATATATATATATATATATATATATACAGTGGGTACGGAAAGTATTCAGACCCCCTTAAATTTTTCACTCTTTGTTATATTGCAGCCATTTGCTAAAATCATTTAGGTTCATTCTTCTTCCTCATGAATGTACACATAGCACCCCATACTGACAGAAAAACACAGAATTGTTGACATTGTTGCAGATTTATTAAAAAAGAAAAACTGAAATATCACATGGTCCTAAGTATTCAGACCCTTTGCTCAGTATTTAGTAGAAGCCCCCTTTTGATCTAATACAGCCAGGAGTCTTTTTGGGAAAGATGCAACAAGTCTTTCACACCTGGATTTGGGGATCCTCTGCCATTCCTCCTTGCAGATCCTCTCCAGTTCTGTCAGGTTGGATGGTAAACGTTGGTGGACAGCCATTTTTAGGTCTCTCCAGAGATGCTCAATTGGGTTTAAGTCAGGGCTCTGGCTGGGCCATTCAAGAACAGTCACGGAGTTGTTGTGAAGCCACTCCTTCGTTATTTTAGCTGTGTGCTTAGGGTCATTGTCTTGTTGGAAGGTAAACCTTCGGCCCATTCTGAGGTCCAGAGCACTCTGGAGAAGGTTTTTGTCCAGGATATCCCTGTACTTGGCCGCATTCATCTTTCCCTCGATTGCAACCAGTCGTCCTGTCCCTGCAGCTGAAAAAAACCCCCACAGCATGATGCTGCCACCACCATGCTTCACTGTTGGGACTGTATTGGACAGGTGATGAGCAGTGCCTGGTTTTCTTCACACATACCGCTTAGAATTAAGGCCAAAAAGTTCTATTTTGGTCTCATCAGACCAGAGAATCTTATTTCTCACCATCTTGGAGTCCTTCAGGTGTTTTTTAGCAAACTCCATGCGGGCTTTCATGTGTCTTTCACTGAGGAGAGGCTTCCGTCGGGCCACTCTGCCATAAAGCCCCGACTGGTGGAGGGCTGCAGTGATGGTTGACTTTCTACAACTTTCTCCCATCTCCTGACTGCATCTCTGGAGCTCAGCCACAGTGATCTTTGGGTTCTTCTTTACCTCTCACCAAGGCTCTTCTCCCCCGATAGCTCAGTTTAGCCGGACGGGCAGCTCTAGGAAGGGTTCTGGTCGTCCCAAACGTCTTCCATTTGAGTATTATGGAGGCCACTGTGCTCTTAGGAACCTTAAGTGCAGCAGAAATCTTTTTGTAACCTTGGCCAGATCTGTGCCTTGCCACAATTCTGTCTCTGAGCTCTTCAGGCAGTTCCTTTGACCTCATGATTCTCATTTGCTCTGACATGCATTGTGATCTGGAAGGTCTTATATAGACAGGTGTGTGGCTTTCCTAATCAAGTCCAATCAGTATAATCAAACACAGCTGGACTCAAATTAAGGTGTAGAACCATCTCAAGGATGATCAGAAGAAATGGAAAGCACCTGAGTTAAATATATGAGTGTCACAGCAAAGGGTCTGAATACTTAGGACCATGTGATATTTCAGTTTTTCTTTTTTAATAAATCTGCAACGATGTCAACAATTCTGTGTTTTTCTGTCAGTATGGGGTGCTATGTGTACATTCATGAGGAAGAAGAATGAACTTAAATGATTTTAGCAAATGGCTGCAATATAACAAAGAGTGAAAAATTTAAGGGGGTCTGAATACTTTCCGTACCCACTGTATATATTAATAGTTAGACGATATTCAATAAAGCAGTTAGCTTTGTACATATATATATATTTATATAATATATATTCAATATAGTGCCTAACTGCCTATTTATGTAGCCAATATATGAATACACACATAGGACTGTATAGTTAAAAACTATAAGACTTTTAACACATAAGGTGGGGTGATTGCAAGTTTATTTTCCCAAAGTCGTAAATATGTTATCCTTGAGTTGGTGAATTCTTACCAAAATAAGAAGGGTTTGATTTAACATGACTGGGTGCCATACTGTCTCTGCACAAGTATTTTAAACTGGTAAAGCTATAGACAAAAACTGTTATAAATTATTTTATTAAACATATAGGAATTGGGGGAATGAATACGTTTGTCTGGTTGTATGACAGGTGTCAGATTTATGAAATAGTTACAATGACGTAGATGTTAGCAACCAATCATGTTGTACCTAATATGCTTGCATTGTAAGAAACGGTATAAATTATACCTGAATCTTGCCATGCTTCGAACATGAACCTGTATGTTCCCAGCTGTTGTTAATAAACCTGCATTACAGTCCTGCCTGGTCTGATAAATAGGGAGTGTTTTGGCGCTCTCAGGTGGTGCTGTCAATGGGGTGGCTGCAAATTGTGGACAGGTTTCAGGGTAAAACCAAAAGGAAGCACCAACACATGGGAGATATATCATTAAGAGCCTGGGCACAAGGGGGGGATTTAAAGTCTGTGTGCAAGTTCCTAGACAGACAGTGATGGTGTGCGCTCTTCAAATCCAGAGGGGAGGGGGGAGAGAGAGAAATCCGAGGTTGACCCTGGGATGGATGGATGGAGGGGTTGTTACTCAGGGCAGCTGACCGGAGGAGTGAAGCAGCTCTGTATCAGAAATATAGAAGAGAGGAAAGCGCCTCTTGAGTGTTGTAAACGATTTAATGACAAAAATGATAGTAGTGACTCACATTAAGGTACTCGTTATCGTGTGTGGCGTTGTGCTCCGGAGGCTGGATGTCTGCTCAGTTCAAGTCGGTGGAGGAACTTGGAGGAGCTCAAACAGCGGCCGGCAGTGTCTGACGTCACATGTGCAGAGAAGGGCAGTGAGGGCAAACTGGGCTTCACAACGCGTTTCGGAGCATACGTCGATGCCAGGTTTGGGCATGCGCACTCCTTTCTCAAGTGTCATGTGTGAAACGCGTTGTGAAGCCTGGTTTGCCCTCACTGCCCTTCTCTGCACATGTGACGTCAGACGCTGCCGGCCGCTGTTTGAGCTCCTCCAAGTTCCTCCACCGAGTCTACCCGGAATTCGGCAGAGCAAGCCTCCAGAGCCCACCCGGACGATTAGACCGACTTGAACTGAGCAGACATCCAGCCTCCGGAGCACAACGCCACACACGATAACGAGTACCTTAATGTGAGTCACTGTCACAACCCACCTGGGGTCTTGCAGTGGAGAGGGAACCCAGTTGCAGTGGAACAGCACTCCCTTACAATCACGACCCTCAGGAGTCCCTGGAAGTGGGAACAGGGCCCCGTAGGGTCTGTGGTGGCACGGAGGCCTTTAATGAAGAGAAGGAGGTAAGGTCGACAACTCTGGAGTCAGGTCTGGCAGGCAATCAAGGAGTATCCACCTGAGGGAGAAAGGATCAGGAACCAGGAACCCAGGCAATGCAATTAGCAGACACACAGGAGCAAGGAAAATAACCAAGCACTGACTGGAAGGTGTGCTTGGTTTATATAGGGAGCCAGGATCACATGACCCGACCACCTCCCACCAGTAGGTGGGGCTGCCAGCGGCTATAAAGGGAGGTCAGAGACCCAGCGCCATCTTGGTTTGCTTCATAGAACCTGATCTTACCAGATCTTCAACTCTCCTCTCTCCCTCTGTGTAAAACACTGTAACCGCATGGCGACCGCCATCTTGCCATGACAGTGTGCCGCTGCAGGCCTCAGAGGTGAGGGGAGGAGAAGGAGCCACCGCAGACCCAGAGGGGGTGTCTCTGCGACCGGCAAGCACCGAGACTCTGTTGCGAGAACGCCGCAGGCGCCCAGACGCAGGTGAGTACGCGGCAGTGCCGTGACAGAGCCCCCTTCCTAAACGCGACCTCAGGGCGCGAAATAGGGTTGGTCGGCCAGGGTGTCTTCTGTGGAAAGCTCTAACCTTGGCAGGTGCATGAACATTCTTAGCTGGCTCCCAGGATCTTTCCTCTGGGCCATACCCTTTCCAGTGGATGAGATACTCCAGATTTCCCCTACGACGTCTGGAATCAAGAATCTCTTGGACTTCAAACTCTTCAGAGCCATCCACAACCACTGGAGAGGGTGGAGCCACAATACGGGAAGGAAATCTGTTGGGTTTCCAAGGTTTTAGGAGGGATACATGAAAAACCGGATGTAACCTGTAGGTGGAAGGGAGATCCAGGCGGACGGCCACAGCAGATAGGATCTCGGTGATAGTGAAAGGCCCTATGTAACGTGGTCCCAACTTCCGTGAGGGGCAAGACAAATGCATATGTTGTGTGGACAGCCAGACTTTGTCCCCTGGCACATAGGTGGGTGCTGGGGACCTTTTCTTGTCTGCATATCCTTTGTAGCGTTGTTGTGCTATTTTCAGGGTCTGGTACAACATAGGCTTAAGATGTCTAAGTTTGTTCAGTTGTGAGGCTACATCGGGCACTGTGTTTGGACAAGGTAGCTCTGGAAGGGCACATGGATGGATACCATAGTTGGCATAAAAAGGTGTCATCTTGCTGGAGTGGTGCATGTGGTTGTTGTAGGAGAACTCTGCTATGGGAAGCAGAGATAACCAGTCGTCTTGCAGATGTGTAGTGAAACAACGAAGATATTGTTCTAGAATCTGGTTGGTACGTTCTGTTTGGCCGTTGGTCTGAGGATGGTAAGCCGAGGATAAACATCGTTGGATCCTTAGATGACGACAAAAATGGGACCAGAAATGGGGGGTGAACTGGGACCCACGGTCAGTGATGATGGTTTGGGGTAATCCATGTATCCGAAAGATGTTTTGCAGGAACAAGGAGGCAGTCTTTGAAGCAGATGGAAGTCCTACAGAAGGAATGAAATGTGCCATTTTTGTGAATCTATCCACTACCACCATGATGGTGTTGTGTTTGTGTGATAAGGGTAGATCCACAATAAAGTCCATGGCTATGTCGGTCCATGGTCCTCGAGGAACTGCAGGAGGTTGGAGAAGACCCACAGGTTTTATCTTTGGGGTCTTTGATCGAGCACATATATCACAAGAAAGGACATAATCCCTGACGTCCTATTTAATAGAAGGCCACCAATAATAACGGCTAATGTTTTCAAATGTCTGGGTAATTCCTCCGTGACCTGCTGAAAGGGTATCATGGAACTGGCCAATTACCTCAGACTGGAGTGAAGGTGGTATATACAGTTGTTCACCATGGTACCATAAGCCTTGTTTCTGGATCAGAGGAGGTATCATCACCGGTGGTTGGACCGATGAATTGCGTATACGGTCTAGGAGTGATACCTGTATTGCTAGGAATTGGTTTGGAGGTAGGATGGTGTCTTGGGTTTGACCTGTTGGGTTTGTCTTTTCATACATGCGTGATAGAGCATCTGCCTTTTGATTTTTTGACCCAGGGCGGTAGGTGATCTGCAAATTAAATCTGGAAAAGAATAAAGCCCAGCGGGCTTGACGGGGGCGCAGTCTCTTAGCAGTACGTAGGTACTCTAGATTACGGTGGTCTGTATATACAGTTACAGGTAAGGGTGCTCCTTCAAGGAGATGGCGCCATTCCTCTAGAGTGTTTTTGACAGCAAGAAGTTCCCTTTCGCCCACGTCGTAGTTTATTTCAGCGGGCAGGAGTTTTCGTGAGTAGAATGCCACGGGGTGAAGTCGATCATCCCTCTCACCTCTTTGGGACAGGATACCCCCAATGGCAATATCGGAGGCATCAACTTCAAGGAAGAAGGCCTTTGTAGAATCGGGCTGGATGAGAATAGGAGCCTGGGTAAACAGTTCTTTTAGTTTCTCAAAGGCCTCTTGAGCTTGGTTGGTCCATGTGAACAGGTTGTGGCTTTTTGTCAGGGCTGTAATGGGGGAGCATACCTGGGAAAAACCTCTGATAAAACGTCTATAGAAATTGGCAAACCCAATGAAGTGCTGTACAGACTTCTTGTCCTTAGGGATAGGCCACTCCAGGATAGCTGTGATCTTACGAGGGTCCATTTGTATTTGCCCCGGAGAGATCAAGTACCCCAGGAATTCCACAGATTCTGTATCAAAAACACATTTCTCCAACTTGGCATAGAGTCTGTGCTCACGGAGACGGAGAAGTACCCTTCTCATATGCTCATTATGTTCAGCAGAAGAAGAGGAGAAGATCAGGATGTCGTCTAGATATATTACGACAAAAGAATCCAGTATATCACGGAAGACATCATTCAGAAAGTGCTGGAATGTGGCCGGGGCATTGCAGAGCCCGAAGGGCATGACGAGATATTCAAAATGTCCGTAGCGTGTCCTGAATGCTGTCTTCCACTCATCCCCCTTGCGTATGCGGACCAGGTTATATGCCCCTCTTAGGTCTAGTTTCGAGAAAATCTTTGCTTTCCTTAATCGATCTAGGAGCTCAGGTATCAGAGGTAAAGGATATCGATTTTTAATAGTGATGTTATTCAAGGCACGGTAGTCAATACATGGGCGAAGACCTCCATCTTTCTTACCAACAAAAAATATACCTGCTCCTGCTGGTGACGTGGAAGGTCTGATGAAACCTTTGGCGAGGCTGTCAGAAATGTACCCTTTGAGGTGCGCGAGTTCAGTTTCCGACAGAGGGAATACACGTCCATAGGGGATAGGGGCACCTGGGAGCAAATCGATTGGACAATCATATGGACGTCTTGGGGGCAACTGATCTGCATTCTGTTTGTTGAAGACATCCTGGAATTCTTTGTATTTGTCTGGCAAGATAACTGGAGGGTCAAGGTTTATCGTGAGTAGATGCGTGGGTGCCTCTTTTAAGCAAGTGGTGGTGCAAAAGGTGGAAGAGAAGGTGAGAGTACCCTTAATCCAGTCTATCGCTGGATTGTGGGCGCGAAGCCAGGGAAGGCCGAGGATGAGTGGGAATATTGGTGAGGGTACAATATCCAAATTGATAGTCTCTTTATGGTGACCAAGTAGGAGACAGATGGGACCGGTTTCATGTAGTACGGGTCCAGTTTTGATAGGAGTCCCATCTACCACGAATAGGGATAACGGCCGTGACTTAAGTTGCATAGGCAGATGATGTGATCGGACCAAGGTCTGGTCTATGAAACACCCGCTGGCTCCGGAGTCGATGATGGCCGTAATCTGGAGATCTCTACTTCCCCACTGGAGAGAAAGAGAAACAGACAAGTAAGAAGAGTTGGCTGGAACAGTAGAAGTCCAGGAAGAAGGGGCTAAGGAACCCTTACCAGGTGAGGTTGTGGGTCGGACGGGGCATGACCGGAGTTGGTGATCGACTTTCCCACAATAGAGACAAAGTCCTTGAGAACGGCGTCTCTTGCGTTCTTCTTCCGTTAGTGGACGGCGAACCATGCCTATTTGCATAGGTTCCTCGGATGAGGAAGAGGACGGAGAAGCAGAAGGCATCGGGCCTGGGGAATCCAAGGACCGGAGATTAGCTGGAGCCTGTCTCTCACTTCTTCGTTCACGGAAGCGTCGGTCTAATTGGGTGACTAGGAGGATCAGATCCTCCAAGGAAGGGGGTACCCCAACTCTGGCTAATTCATCTTTTAAGGCCTCGGATAGTCCTAGTCGGTACTGTTCTATCAGGCCAGTTTCATTATAACCAGTGTCAGACGCCAACTCCCGGAAATCCGTGGTGTAATCCTCCACAGGTCTTCTTCCTGGCCGGAGGGAACGGAGGGCTGAGCGAGCAGCGGAGGGTCTCAAAGGGTCATCATATAATGTACGCATAGCTGCGGCAAAAGAGTCCCAGGTCTCCAGTATTGGACTCTTTGAGTGCAGGAGTTGGTGTGCCCAGGTTTGTGGTTGACCTGACAGCAAGGCAATGGTTGTGCGGACCTTCACGTAATCATTGGGGTAGGTGCGTGGTTTTAGGACGAAGAGTAGTTCACAAGCTGTGATGAATGATCGCAGTTCAGACTTCTTTCCAGTAAACTTGTCAGGCATAGGAATGGCTGGTTCTGGGAATGCAGTTAGTACTGGACCAGTGGCTGGGGGTGAGTCTGGAAGGGGTACAGACTGAGCCCTTCTTTGTTCATATTGAAGAAGCATAGCGTTACTGGCTTGTAGATCTTGGACGGCTTGAGCCAAGGCTGTCATCTGTTGGGTGAGAGCAGTAATAGCTTCGGCTGTTCCTGCGGGTTCCATTTTTGCGGCTTGGTTATTATGTCACAACCCACCTGGGGTCTTGCAGTGGAGAGGGAACCCAGTTGCAGTGAAACAGCACTCCCTTACAATCACGACCCTCAGGAGTCCCTGGAAGTGGGAACAGGGCCCCGTAGGGTCTGTGGTGGCACGGAGGCCTTTAATGAAGAGAAGGAGGTAAGGTCGACAACTCTGGAGTCAGGTCTGGCAGGCAATCAAGGAGTATCCACCTGAGGGAGAAAGGATCAGGAACCAGGAACACAGGCAATGCAATTAGCAGACACACAGGAGCAAGGAAAATAACCAAGCACTGACTGGAAGGTGTGCTTGGTTTATATAGGGAGCCAGGATCACATGACCCGACCATCTCCCACCAGTAGGTGGGGCTGCCAGGGGCTATAAAGGGAGGTCAGAGACCCAGCGCCATCTTGGTTTGCTTCATAGAACCTGATCTTACCAGATCTTCAACTCTCCTCTCTCCCTCTGTGTAAAACACTGTAACCGCATGGCGACCGCCATCTTGCCATGACAGTGTGCCGCTGCAGGCCTCAGAGGTGAGGGGAGGAGAAGGAGCCACCGCAGACCCAGAGGGGGTGTCTCTGCGACCGGCAAGCACCGAGACTCTGTTGCGAGAACGCCGCAGGCGCCCAGACGCAGGTGAGTACGCGGCAGTGCCGTGACAGTCACTACTATCATTTTTGTCATTAAATCGTTTACAACACTCAAGAGGCGCTTTCCTCTCTTCTACTATACTGCCTGGTCTGATACGCCATTATTGTACTTACATCAAGAGAGAGAGAGATGACTCTGGGGGATCAGCCGAGGACCTCCAATCTGAAGAACCAAACCGTCAGACGTAACCGTGCTGGACATGGATGTAGAAATGCACCCAGTGACAGAAGGTCTGTGCTGATGAGAAGGGGCACTGGGTTCCAGTAGCTGAACAGTGCCAGCAAGAGGAACCATGGCCTAATTGGCCAATAAGGCATCACTGCCACTACCTCCACAACTTCTGTTCAGGGTTTTCGTAGAAACCCGAGAATGACCAGGACTTGAAGAAATGCACATGACCCCCTGCATTACCAATGATTTGTTAGGGCATCTGCGCCTGAAAAACCTCCACATGTAGAGACCTTTCCTTGTTGTCAAACTGGACTCTGGAAATAAAGTCTATTAGAATATTCTGGACTCCAGGGAAATAAGCCTCTAAGATGTAGGCTCGATTCTTCCTAAGCCAAGACATAATTGGCTCCGCTTCCAGTAATAGAGAACAGGCTGTGAGTCCCCCCTTTTCTTTTAAAGTAGGAGACCGCCTAAGAGAACTGACGCTCCCTTCGTTATATGGTGAAAGGTCTGTAGGGTGCAGAAGGCTGCCCGTAGGTTAAGAAATTGTTCAACACAATCTTGTGAAATTGACAGCCCCGCCTGCCTTGAGCTATCCCTGACAGCAAGCACCCCCATCCCAAATTGATGGAATCGGACGTGATTGTGAACTAGGAAATTGGGCAATGGAATGGTATATGAGCCAGTTTCTCCATTGCAGCCACCAGGGGACTCACACTCATGACTGAGGTTATGTAGATGACCTGAATTCTGCTTCCTGGCTCCCACTGCTGGAGAAACACCTTCCGGAAAGGCAGCCTTCTCCGGAGCGTCCCCTTGACCATCGGACATGTAGACACCATAGTGTCGATCATTTTACACACTAAAAGGCATGGAGGCTGGAAGAAGACAGGGCCAGGAATATTCTGTTCCAGAACATCAGGATCCAGAGACAAAGCAATGGTCCTCTTGATTATATCCAACTGAGCCCTGAAGCACACAAGAGACAGAGGGGGCTCCAGGTGTCTCTTTTCCAGAATCAGCCGCCAGCCGAATTTTGAGGAGCAACTGCCCTCTGTCTTGGGACAGTAGGAGAAGAACATCCAAATAACTATAAGACCAGCAAAAATTGGTATACAATAATGGACAATTCGCATGTGTGCACATAAACGGATCCAAACCAAATTACTGATCCTATGTCACTGCGATGCAAGGTCCGTTTCCTGAAGCGGTGTTACTTACAGGATCTGTGGAGGGGCAGGGTTTTTTCTATGTTTTCTGCTTATATTTGTAATTTACTGTCACAAGGCACAGAGCCTTTCTGATTGGCTCTGGTTGCAGATGTGGAGGGGCAGGGTATGTTTATGTTTTCTGCTTATATTTGTAATTTACTGTCACAAGGCACAGAGCCTTTCTGATTGGCTCTGGTGGCAGATGTGGAAGGGCAGAGTTTGTTTATGTCTTTTTGCTTACATTTGTAATTGGCTGTCACAAGGCACAGAGCCTTTCTGATTGGCTATGGCAGGAGATGTGGAAGGACTTATATTTGGAATTAGCTGTCACAAGGCACAGAGCCTTTCTGATTGGCTCTGGTGGCAGATGTGGAGGGGGCAGGGTTTGTTGATGTTTTTTTGCTTACATTTATAATTGGCTGTCAAAAGGCACATAGCCTTTCTAATTAGCTCTGGTGGCAGATGTGGAGGGGCAGGGTTTGTTTATGTTTTCTTCTTATATTTGTAATTAGCTGTCACAAGGCAGAGAGAATTTCTGATTGGCTCTGGAGGCAGATATGGAGGGGCAGGCTTTGTTTTTGGTGTCTGCTTATATTTGTGTCAGGAACTAGCCGGAGAATAGTCACTCACAGACCTGGCACATTAGCCATGTCCCAACATGGCCGCACCCGCACGAATACGCGCACACATATTGCAAATGCACGTTCGCCTGGGCGAAGACATGTGCGCGCTGGCTCACGCAATGGACATCAGATCCCAGCACCAGTGCCGGGACAAGGTCATCCAGCGCTCAGGGCAAATATGCCAAACTGCGCCCCCTCCTTACCTTAGGGTTAGGGTCAGGGCGCCCCCATCCCTGCAATAACCCATTGCACCCAGGGCAGCTTTCCCTCCTGCCCACCCCTTGTCCTGGCCCTGCCCAGCACCCTCAGGCCTTTAAAAGAATGTCTGTGGCACATGGACATTGCTGGCTGGTCTTCAGCTTCCTGTTCCTTTGTTTGCTGCGGCTTCTGATCACCTGTTGTCAACCCAGCTTGCTCTTGGATTCCTCTTGTCTCGCTCCCAGCTCTGACCTCAGATTGTTCACGGATCTTCTCTTGTCTTCTGCCCTGTGTATGACCCCAGCTTGCCTAACCATGACTCTGCTATCTGATCTGCTGAACACTGGCTTACTGACCTCTGCTTCCCGTCCCCGACTACGCCTTCTGCTGTGCCTTGTCTTCTGTGACCTGCCTTGGTGCCCATCTGCTGTACCCAGTTTACAGTACCTATCTTCAGTACTTACCTGTTGATCCTGCCTGCTGCACTTTCCATTTGCAAACTACTTCCAGCTACGTGCAGTCTGCACCATCCTCAGTGCTGGGACCTAGTGCTCACCTGCTCTGGTGTCCAACTGCAGAGAGATCTCCCTATCACCAACCCTCCTCTATGGTACTACTGGCAATCCCTGCTACTTTGGGCTTCCTGTTACCACCTTCAGGGACACTGAGCACTCAGCCGAAAACAGAGCCCTCTTAGCATTTTGGCAGCAGGACCAGGTATGTGACAATTTGTAATTGGCTGTCACAAGGCACAGAGCCTTTATGGTTGGCCCTGGTGGCAGATGTGGAGTGGCAGGGTTTGTCTGTGTCTTTTTGCTTACATTTGTAATTGGCTGTCACAAGGCACAGAGCCTTTCTGACTGGCTCTGGTGGCAGATGTTGAGGGGCAGGGTTTGTTTATTTTTTCTGCTTATATTGGTAATTAGCTGTCACAAGGCACAGAGCCTTTCTGATTGGCTCTGGTGGGAGATTTGGAGGGGCCTATATTTGTATTTAGCTGTCACAAGGCACGGAGCCTTTCTGACTGGCTCTGGTGGCAGATGTGGAGGGGCAGGGTTTGTTTATTTTTTCTGCTTATATTGGTAATTAGCTGTCACAAGGCACAGAGCCTTTCTGATTGGCTCGGATGGCAGATGTGGAGGGGCAGGGTTTGTTTATGTTTTTTGCTTACATTTATAATTGGCTGTCACAAGGCACAAAGCCTTTCTGGTTGGCTCTGGTGGCATTTGTGGAGGGACAGGTTTTGTTTATGTTTTCTGCTTATATTTGTAATTAGCTGTCACAAGGCACGGAGCCATTTTGATTGGCTCTGGTGGCAGATGTGGAGGGCCAGGGTTTGTTTATGTGTTTTTGCTTACATTTGTAATTGACTGTCATAGGCACAGAGCCTTTCTGGTTGGCTCTGGTGGCAGTTGTGGAGGGGCAGGGTCTGTTTATATTTTTTGCTTACATTTATAATTGGCTGTCCAAGGCACAAAGCCTTTCTGATTGGCTCTGTGCTGTATAGAAAGCATGACCACATGCATTGTGCGTGCTCCTGAGTTTCAACACATGAGTTTTGAGGGATTGCCTAAAGATGGCCAGAGTAGGAGACAGTCGAACAGATTGAGGTAGAGGGTTCCAGAGGATGGGAGAGACTCTGGAGAAGTCACATCAATACTGCTTTTCTCCTATACTGAACAACGGTAACAGAAAAGCAGCTCAGCGGCAGGTCAGAAGAAGCATCTCAATTGCATCACAGATGAACTCGATAGTATTCTCAGTCTGTCCATCCACACAAGCTGTGAGTAGTTAGATAAGTGCAAAACAAAATAATTTGTTTTGTTTCGTCTCAAATCGTTATTTACATAAAATTTTTTCGTTAATTTCATTGAATTCATTTTCCGAATTCGTTTAGTGTATTTGAGTTCAAATCAATTTAAATTTTCCGAATTCGCTCAACTTGAACTCAATTCAATTTGAGTCAGAATTCCATTCTAAATTAAATTTATTCTATTCGAAAATCAAATTTTTGGAAGATGGTTACATTCTTTCTATTCCATTCTATTCTATTGTTTTTTTCTATTCTATTCTTTTCTATTCTATTCTTTTATTCTCTATTATATTTTATCTTTTTCTATTCTATTCGAATTTGAAATTATTCTATTCAAATTTTTCTATTCAAATTTTGGAAGATGGTTATATTGTTATACTGTTTCTATTCTATCGTTTGTTTTATGCTATTCTATTATTTTATATTCTATTTGAATTCAAATTTTTTCTATTTGAAATTCAAATTTCGGAAGATGGCTATATTCTTTCTATTTTATTCTATTCTATTGTTTTTTTTTCTTTTCTTTTTTTAAGAAAATAAACTTTTATTGAGCATAAGAATAGCAGTGTACAAACATCAATTTAACAAAATAACTTCTATTCTATTTGAATCTCGAATTCTAGAAGATGGTTATGTCCTATTTTATTTATTTATTTATTTCAGGTAATTACATAGCGCTGTCAATTTACGCAGTGCTTTACATATACATTGCACATTCACATCAGTCCCTGCCCTCAAGGAGCTTACAATCTAAGGTCCCTAACTCACATACATACACAGTAGGGCCAATTTTTTTTTTTTTTTTATACAGGATCCAATTAACCTACCAGCATGTCTTTGGAGTGTGGGAGAAAACCGGAGTACCCGGAGGAAACCCACCTAGGCACAGGGAGAACATGTAAATCCAGGCAGGTGGTTTTGTGGTTGGGACTTGAACCAGCGACCCTCTTGCTGCTAGGTGAAAGTGCTAACCACTACACCACTGTGCCACCCATATTTCTATTCTATTTTATTCTGTTCTTTTATTTCTATTCTATTTTGTTCTGTTTTACTCTATTATTTTTTTATTTTTATATTTTTTACAATTTTATTCTTTTCTATCCTATCCCTTTATTTTCTATTTTTTCTATTCTTTTATTTTCTGTTCTGTTTTACTCTATTGTATTCTATTATTTTATGTTCTATTTCATGATATTCTTTTCTATGCTATTCCTTTATTTTTCTATTCTATTTTCTTTTCTTTTGAAATTCGAATTTGATTAGAAAATTATTTGAATTTGTTTTGAAAATAATTTGAATTGAAATCTCGTCCGAAATTTTGTTTCGTTATTTTGGATTAGTTTATATTCATTACTGTTGTAATTCGGATTTCCGAAGAACGAAAAATTTGTCTGAATTTCAATTTGGAACGGAACGAACCACACATGTCTATAAGTAGTTCACAAAGTGTTTTTTGGCCCTTTTGTAGGGGGTCATTCACAGTGGTGTGGTCACCCAGTAATGGCACCTTGTATGAACGTTTTGGAACATCACAAGACAGAAAAGTAGCAGATCCGTGTTGTGGTGCAATGCCAGCCCAATCAGTAGCGGTTCACACTGATGCCATGCAGGAAACTGCGTGTGATTCGGACAGGACTCACACTGCATTCCTTTTCAAATCAAATGTGATTATTTGCAGTGCAATTTGAGCCTATTCATTTTGAACTGCTCAAATCACACCCCACCCGCATGAAAAACTTGCATGCACCTGCTGCACTGGAATAGTAAAAACAGCTATGCGATCCGATTCAGCCAATCGCACTGCTTTTTATAACCTGTTTTTGGGATGTGGTTAACCTAACATTGACACTCACAGTGCGATTGTGATGCGCACAGGAATTGCTCCGAATCCCGCACCGCATCAGTATGAACCAAGACTCAAAATGGAAGAAGGCCTTGCACTCAATGCAAAGTCATGGGGACTTGTGCTATGATGGGGGGTGATAATTTGCGCTGGAAGGGGGAAATTTAGAGTGGGGTAGGTGGGATTTGTGCTAGGAGGAGAATTGTTTTTTTGGGGGGAGGGGGATCAAATATTTGTGCTGAGAGGGGAGGTTTCAGCAAGGGGGTAGATTTGTACCGGGAGGAGAGAGAATTTATGTTTAGATTAATGCTCAATTTTTTTTCGGGGGGGGGGGGGGATTTTTGCTGACACGTAATGCCTTGGGGGGGGGGGCGCAATTTGGCATGTTCACCCTGGGCTCTAGATGACCTTGTCCTGGCACAGGATTCGGGAACCCCGAACAGGAATGGGGCTGGTTCCCGTCATTGCCATCTTGAGAGTAATTAAAGGGCCCCGGGCAATGCAGTGTACTGGGGCCCGCCTACACAATTACCCACGAGAATAAAAATGCTAATTATTGATAAGACGATATTTATTGGTACAGCAGTGCCAGGCTAATGACAGCTTCCAAGTTGGGCGGCTGGGTCCGGTGAACACACACACGGACGGGAGTCAGACTCGACTGTCCTGTGTGTGCCTGTTCCCATAGAGGCGGACAGGCATTCCTGCAGTTGTGGGCTCCCCCTTCCATGGCCCAAGTGGCCTGACAGCAGCGCAGGGCCCACAGGCGCTTGACACCTGCTAAGTTCGCTGGGGGATGCATACGGGAATTGGGACTAATACTTGGCTGGAACTGGGTGCCCGTTCGGTAAGATGGCCCTGGTTCCCGCATCGCATTTGTGTGAACCGAGCCTTAAAGCGGAGTTCCACCCAAAAGTGGAACTTCCGCTCTTTTGTTTCCTCCCCCTCTCCGGTGCTACATTTGGTACCTTTCAGGGGGAGGGGGGAACGGGTAACAGGTATCCCTTCCCACTTCCGGGATACGGCACCGCGGCGCCGTCTCTCGGAAGTTCGGCCCCCTCCTCCCTCCTCCGCCCCAGAGCCAGTAGGAATGCACAGCGCGCATGTGCAGTAGGGACCCACCCGTGAAGCTGCAAGGCAATTGTGGCGGCAGCACCCGACAGCCGATGGAAACATCGGCTGCGGTGCCGACATTGCTGGACTCCAGGACAGGTAAGTGCCCTGATATTAAAAGTCAGCAGCTACAGTATGTGTACAGTATGTGTAGCTTCTGACTTTTAATTTTTTGAGGGGGGGGGGGGCGGAACTCCGCTTTAAGCAGAACTCAACCTCATAGAAAGGTTGGGAACCCCAGAAATGCAATGTACCCTTCTCCAGTGATGGAAGGGCTGCCCTCTGTCTTGTCTCCACATTGCCAGCACCTCCATCTTTGCCCGGTCACCATCCAGGTTCTAATGCCATCTTCACTGGCTGGGACAGAATGACGAAACTGCGCAGGTGTGGCTCAGTGTGCACTTAGGAGAAAAAAAAATACAGATAAGATGGGAAAAAAAATTACGGCAGATTTCTCTTGTCATACAAAATTCTACCTGCTAGCACTGACTTCATTTCTAATTTAACATTAACCACTTGCCGACCGCCGCAAAATCCATTTACTGCGGCGGTCAGCCCCTCCTGGGCAAAGTGACGTAGTACTATGTCACTCGCCCAGGAGCCTGTAGGGGGTGAGCGCGCGCCCCCGGAGGCGCACTTCCACCCCCGCTCGTTCACAGGCATCCCCGAGCGAGTGACCGGTGGCTCCGATGTCCGCCGGCCACTCGTAATCTCCCGCTGGAGAGGGAGAAAGGCAGGCGGCTGATGTAAACAAAGCCGCCTTCATTCTCCCTGATGTAACTACAGAGATCATACGATCCTGCTATGTAGGATCGTATGTCTCTGTGGTTACATCAAAAGCCACGCCCCTTTACAGTTAGACGCACGCCCCTAGGGACACACTTAACCCCTGGATCTCTAATAAAGTTAACCCCTTCCCTGCCAGTGTCATTTTTGCAGTAACAGTGCATATGTATAGCACTGATTACTGTAGTAATGTCACTGGTATCCCCAAAAGTGTCAAAAATGTCAGTCAGGGGTCCGATCTGTCTGCCGCAATGTCGCAGTCCCGCAAAAAAATCGCAGATCGCCACCATTACTCGTTAAAAATAAAAACAATAAAAATGACATAAATCTTTCCCGTAGTTATTAAACGTAATAACTTTTGCGCAAACCAATCAAAATACGCTTATTGCGATTTTTTTTTTTACCAAAAATATGTAGCAGAAAACAAATTGGCCTAAAATGTTAAAAAATTTAGATTTTTACCTTTTCTTTTTTGAGAATTTCATATAAAAAAATGTGAAAAATATTGTTATTTTTTAAAAATTATCGCTATTTATTTGTTTATAGCGCAAAAAATAAAAATCGCACAGGTGATCAAATACCACCAAAAGAAAGCTCTGTTTGTGGGAAAAAAAGGATGTCAATTTTGTTTAGGTACAGCGTCGCATGACCGCGCAATTGTCCGTTAAAGTCACGCAGTGCCGAATCGCAAAATAGGCCCTGGTCTTTGAGCAGCCAAATCCTCCGGGGCTTAAGTGGTTAAGATAAACTGCAGGGAACAATCAATGAATAAATATTGTAAAGTTTTTGGTGTGTTGGTTGAGGATTGTTGATAAGCTCAGTCCTAGCGCCACAAAGTACAGCTCCATTGGAGGTCAGCCATAAAGATTATTATTTTTTTCTCTCTTGGTCACACAGAGTCCGTCTGTCTCTCTCGCCCCTCAACTTCTGCTTTTTCGTTTGCTTTTTTTCGGAAGCTACTTCTGTGAAGCAATTTCATGTAAATGCAGTTTATAAAAAGAGAAGTTGTCACCCACTCAGGGGGGTCAGCCCAGTTTTTGCAATTTGCTGTTTTTTTTTTTTTGTCACCGGCTTTCCCTAAATGACAAGTCGTTGTGTTTCGTTGTAGATAACTGGTGTTCTGACAAGAAGAGATTCTGCAGGAGCTTCGGTGGAAAAGGAGACCTTTGATCATCCTGGAACTGGAAATGGAACTTCTCTGAGAATGCTGACTACTTTCTTGTCTCTGTAACGCATTCCACTTCCCTTTATCGCTGTCAGTCCCTCACTCGTTGTCTCCTATAATTCTTCAACATGGGCTGCATGCAGGCAAAGCCATCCACCAATGTGTCCTCCAAGGTGATCGATTCCCCTAACAAAGCAGACGTCCCCCCCCACTATGTGAGAGACCCTACTTCAAATTATCCTCCGGTAAGTAGAAGGGGACGGGGGGACTGGGAGGTTTGGGTATAAGTTTAAAGTGGAAGTAAACCCAGTGTTTTTTTTGGGGGGTTTTTTCCCCCCTGAAAAGCATACTGTGCTAGTATGCATCGCATACTAGCACATTATGAAACACTTACCTCCAAACGAAGCCCTCGTCGTCCCCGCTGTGGACTCCGGCTATGCTACTGGCTGGAAGCCGCGTGACCTCACTCGCACGGAACCCGCCGGTTACGGCACAAGGCTCTGAAGAAACGGCACGGCGACCTTTCCTTCAGAGCGCATGCGCGATGACGTCATCGGTGCACTATATAGTAAATATCTCCTAAACGGTGCACGTTTAGGAGATATTTACAGTACCTATAGGTATGCCTTTTTATAGACTTACTTATAGATACAACTTACAGAGGGGGGTTTACAACCACTTTAAGTGAGGTATTGGGTTGAGGCGCGCGCTGCCCTATACATTAACCTTTGATGTTATTGTGCAAATGCCGTAAAGTGCACTGAACATTGCAATATATCTCAAAATGTAATTGCTAACTATTTAAATGCTGTAAAGTGCACTGAATATTGCAATATATCTAAAAATGGAATTGATAACTATTTAAATGCTGTAAAGTGCTAAACGTGTTACATAAAAATCATATAAAAATCACCATTTTGATCATTACAAATTCATAAAAAATAATGTGAAAAATATCACAGTCTCGTGCAAATATCGCAAAAAAACAAAAACAGAAACTAAGTGCAAAAATGCAAAAAAAAAAAAAAAAAAAAATGCACATGCAAAGTGTCCAAAATGTATTATTTATTCATCCAAATTTTTTATGTGTCCATAAAAAAAACCTCTAAAATCAAATGTGTAATTGTCTTAAAAAATGTTGCTGGGCTTGCTGGTCCTTATAGTGCAAGTGATAATAGTGTGTGCCAACAGGGGCGGACTGACCATACGGGCATTTAGGGCACTGCCCGGGGGGCCCGGGGCCAGTAGGGGGCCCCATGACGCTCGACCATCTTACTATATTCAGGGAAGTTGTCAGCATGGTAGTGAAGCCGAGTATAACACGGATGGACTATTTGGTGTGAGCTGGAGCAGGCACGGGGCAGAGGAACACACAGCAGCTCTGTGCTCCGAGGTTGTGTTACACTTTGAGCTAAGGGAGAGTAAAAACAGCATCTGATGTGGAAGTGCAGAGACAGTATTTCAGATTTGATGGACCTGCAAGCTGGAAGTAGAATTGAAAGTCGGTAAAGCTCTCTGCTCTCTGTATGACCGCTCTGACTTGCTGACATCCGTGGAAGAGCCCTGAGTGTTAACCATTGCTTATCTGCTACACTGCTGCTATCCTCTGTTCTTGCATTAAAGCATATGTAAAGTGAAATTCTTCCCTCTGCTCACTGATTTTCTTACACTGAGCATAAAAAGCTGACTTGCTATATGCTTGCTGACAGAGGCGTAACTAGATCTTTCAGGGCCCCAGTGCAAGAACCCATGGGGCCCCCCTGACCCTCAGCCTGGGCCCATCCCACTGATCCCTGAGGCCATTTGCTCCCATTTCAGGTTTCTTTATTACAATCCAACAGCAGGACCTTTTCACATGTTCTGTAGCGGATCTCCTTCCTGCTGTTTTGGTCCCCCCCCCCCCCCCCCCACGGTAGCAAAACACCAGAGCCTGGTCGCATATGCGACCTTTGCAACCCTGGTAGTGTCAGTCAGTAGGGCAATGGATCGTATCAGTAAGGCCATGGACAGTGTCCGCAGGGCAGTGGACAGTGTCAGTAGGGCAGAGGATGGTGTCAGTAGGGCAGAGGATGGTGTCAGTAGGGCAGAGGAAGGTGTCAGTAGGACAGTGGAATGTGTCAGTAGAGCAGTGGAATGTGTCAGTAGAGCAGTGGAAGGTGTCAGTAGAGCAGTGGAAGGTGTCAGTAGGGCAGTGGAAGGTGTCAGTAGGACAGTGGAAGGTGTCAGTAGAGCAGTGGAAGGTGTCAGTAGAGCAGTGGAAGGTGTCAGTCGAGCAGTGGAAGGTGTCAGTCGAGCAGACGACAGAGTTAGTAGAACAGTGGACGGTGTCAGTAGAGCAGTGGATAGTGTCAGTAGAGCAGTGGTTGGTGTTAGTAGAGCAGTGGTTGGTGTTAGTAGGGCAGTGGACGGTGTCAGTAGGGCAGTGGACGGTGTCAGTAGGGCAGTGAAAGGTGTCAGTAGGGCAGTGGATGGTGTCAGTAGGACAGTGGATGGAGTCAGTAGGGCAGTGGAAGGTGTTAGTAGAGCAGTGGACGTTGTTAGTAGAGCAGTGGTTGGTGTTAGTAGAGCAGTGGATGATGTCAGTAGGGCAGTGGATGGAGTCAGTAGGACAGTGGATGGTGTCAGTAGGACAGTGGATGGAGTCAGTAGGGCAGTGGAAGGTGTTAGTAGAGCAGTGGACGTTGTTAGTAGAGCAGTGGTTGGTGTTAGTAAAGCAGTGGATGGTGTCAGTAGGACAGTGGATGGAGTCAGTAGGGCAGTGGAAGGTGTTAGTAGAGCATTGGACGTTGTTAGTAGAGCAGTGGTTGGTGTTAGTAGAGCAGTGGATGGAGTCAGTAGGGCAGTGGAAGGTGTTAGTAGAGCAGTGGACGGTGTTAGTAGAGCAGTGGTTGGTGTTAGTAGAGCAGTGGACGGTGTCAGTAGGGCAGTGGATGGTGTCAGTAAGGCAGTGGACGGTGTCAGTAGAGCAGAGGACTGTGTCAGAAGAGCAGTGGACGGTGTCAGTAGGGCAGTGGACTGTGTCAGTAGGGTAGTGGATGGTGTCAGTAGGGCAGTGGAAGGTGCCAGTAGGGCAGTGGAAGGTGTTAGTAGAGCAGTGGACGTTGTTAGTAGAGCAGTGGTTGGTGTTAGTAGAGCAGTGGATGGAGTCAGTAAGGCAGTGGAAGGTGTTAGTAGAGCAGTGGACGGTGTTAGTAGAGCAGTGGTTGGTGTTAGTAGAGCAGTGGACGGTGTCAGTAGGGCAGTGGATGGTGTCAGTAAGGCAGTGGACGGTGTCAGTAGAGCAGTGGACGGTGTCAGAAGAGCAGTGGACGGTGTCAGTAGGGCAGTGGACTGTGTCAGTAGGGTAGTGGATGGTGTCAGTAGGGCAGTGGAAGGTGCCAGTAGGGCAGTGAATGGGGTCAGTAGTCTTTTATTTTTGTTAATTTTTGTACCAATTTATTTTATTATTTTGTTTTACAATTTTATTTTTTATTACTTCATACAACTTTTTTTAGGAGCCCAGTTGGGAGGCTTTGGTGATATACCAGGGTTCTAAATAGACCTCTGATCTTTCACCTTGGAGAGAAAATAAGAAAGAAAGAAAGAAAGAAGATTGAGGACACAGCCAGGGCTGGTGCAAGGATTCTTGACACCCTAGACGAAACCACATTTTGCCGCCCCCCATTGGCTCTGCCCGTGACTCCACCCCCTTTTCCCTGCCCATGTATACGGTGGCAGGGGGTGAAGATTTTTTTGTGACGCCTCTCTACCTATTTCTTCAGCCATCGTCCCCAGGCCTGCACCTGCTCTTCTGGGCCCAGGCTGGGGATGTATACGGACAGGCTGGGGATGTATACGGACAGGCTGGGGATGTATACGGACAGGCTGGGGTGGTATGTTCACAGGCTGGGGATGTGTACGGACAGGCTGGGGTGTGGCTTGAGTGTGGATGGGGACACAGGGGGCCCCATGATCTATTGCCTGGGGGCCCCATGAGTTGTCAGTCCGCCCCTGTGTGCCAATGACAACACAATGCAGTTAGTGTCACAGCAGGCAGTGATATAAAAATCATATAAAAGTCACCATTTTGATCATTACAAATTCATATAATAATGTGCAAAATATCACAGTCCTGTGCAAATATCGCAAAAAAACAAAAACAGAAACCAAGTGCAAAAGTCGCAAAAAAGTGCACGTGCAAAGTGTCCAAAATGTATTAATTATTCATCCAAATTATTTATGTGTCCAGAAAAAAACTCTATAATCAGACGTGTAATTTTCTTGAAAAATGTTGCTGGGCTTGCTGGTCTTTATAGTGCCATCCGTGAAGTGACAAGAGTGTGTGCCAACACAATGCAGTTAGTGTCTCAGCATGCTGTGAGCCTCGGTGTCTCCACTCGCGCCCCCCACCTGGTATCGAACTCTCCAGAAATCCTACCCCTTTCAACAGGGGGGTATCACTTTATGGGTAAATGTAACTGGTGCTTGTGCCTTCTCCACGTCCGTTCCCTGGTGTTCCCCCTTGTTATGTCATCCTGTTGTTCTCAGTGTGATATAAAATCCACTTACATAAAAGTAATGAAAACTGCGCTCGTAAGTCACGAGAGGTAATGTTGGGGACGCTTCTGCATTCCATGGTTGAAAACCGGAAGTTGCGTAATGACGCTAGGCTCCGCCCTGCGCGTTCCGTCACTCCGACGTCATCTGGAGCCGGTAACTCCACGTTCATGGGGAAAAAAAAAATAGAAAATAAAGAAAAAATAATATAGCGTATACGATTGTGACACAGGTCATATTGTAATTGAATGTTACTTTCCTTTTCAATCTGCAGCTCTGTAATTTTCTGTAAAATGCAATATGGCTACTTGGAGGTATTCTGTATACAGAACACCCCCAGAAACATCATTTCCTGCGTGTGTGATTGGCTCACCAATTTTCCCAGAAGTCTGCACTAAGATACAAGTCAGATTTCAAGCATCCCCTGCAACAAAAATGTCATACTCCCAATCAAGGAAATCACATGTAAAGGGATGCAGGCCCAGCAGCTTTCCTCCTTAGAGCCCTGCAGATGCACTGCTGATTGATAACTATCCTCCTCAGCCCCGGAAAGGTTTACCCCCGTTCCTGACTAGGCCATCTTTTGCAGTATGGCACTGCATTACTGACAATTGCACGGTTGTGCGATGCTGTACCCAAATAAAATTGATGTCCTTTTTTTCTCACAAATATTGCTTTCTTTTGGTGGTCTTTGATCACCTTTGCGTTTTTTTTTTTTTTGCGTTATTAAAAAAAAACATATTTTTTACTATATGCTATAAAACACATCCAATAAAAAATAAATAAAGAAAATCTAATTTCTTTACACCAATGTGTATTCTTCTACATGCTTTTGATAGAAAAAATCCCAATAAGCGTATATTGGTTGGTTTGCCCAAAAGTTAAAGCGTCTACAAACTATGCAATATATATATGGAATTTTAATTTTTTGATTGTTTTTATTAGTAATGGCGGCGATCAGAGATTTTTAGGGGGACTGTGACGTTGTGGCGGACAAATGTGACACTTTTTGGGTACCAATGACAGCAATACAGTGATCAGTGCTAAAAAAAATGAATTGTCAGTGTACTAATGACAGTGTACCAATGGCAGGAAAGTGGTTCACATCCGGGGCAATCAAAGGGTTAAATGTGCTCCCTGGGAGTGCTTTCTAACTGTGTGGGGGAGGTGCTCTGACTGGGGCAAGACATAGATTTGTGTTTCTGCTAAGCACATAAATGCCACATATCAGTGTCCATCAGTGCTGCATATGAGTGCCTCCTCATCAGTGCCACCCCATCAGTGCCCTTCAGTGCTACCTCATCAGTGCCCAACAGTGCTACCTCATCAGTGCCCAACAGTGCTACCTCATCAGTGCCCATCAGTGAAGGAGAAAAATTACTTATTTACAAAGTTGTCTAAAAGAAACTAAGAACATTTTTTTTGTTGTTTTTTTTTAATTTTTGGTCTTTTCTTGTTTTTTTTAGCAAAAAATAAATAAAAAACCCAGTGGTTAATTTTGGTAAATACCACCAAACCAAAGCTCTCTTTGATGTGAAGAACATTTTAAAAAATGTGGGTACAATTTTGCATGACTGCGCTATTGTCAATCAAATTGTGACAGCACTGAAAGCTGAAAATTGGCTTAGGCAGGAAGGGGGTGAAAGTGCCCGGTATTGGGGTGGTTAAAAAGATTGAAAACAACTTTTGAAATGAACATGTTAGATCCTCTCCGAAATTCTAATGATGACAACTCAGTGTGCGCATATTTCCAGCCCCCCACCAGTCTTGCTCGCAGGTTGAGGCCAGTAACATATGCTTGTCTCAAAGATTAAAGCCAGGGGTGTCCAAACTTTTTTCAAAGAGCGCCAGACTTGATGAAGTGAACATGCGTGAGGGCCGTACATTTTGCCTGACATTAGAGCAGGCCAGGGTCCCCCTCCCATTATAGATCCCCCTTAGAGCAGGCCAGGGCATGTCCCTCCCCCATAGAAAAGAACTGATCCATAGTGAGTACTGTAGTGAGTGACTCTGTCTTGACTTCAAGACAGTTCTCTTCTTACTTTGCCTACCTTAGGCTGTTGTCTTGAGTCCTCCGGTCCAGCCTTTCTCTCCAGTCTCCAAGAATTTATTCCTCCAGAGTCTAAATCCTCCCCCCATCCAGTTCTCCTCCGTGCTTTGGCGGCGGTGCTGCAGTGCACACTAGGGAGTCCACTCCTCAGTCTCAGTCCCTCCCCCAGCCAGGGCTCAGAGATCACTCCGTAGTCACGCAGTCGCGCAGTGGCGCAGTCGCACAGTCACACAGTCGCGTGTCTCTCACCGCCCCCACTTCCCTTGTGGGTGACGGGTGGAGTGGCCGAGCCGAGCTGCCGAGGGAGGCCCCGCCCCTGAGCCATTGCATCGGGACGGGGATGTGATGAGAGACATTGAGAAAAGTCAGCGGTGTCCCTGGGGCTGTATTAAACTGAAGCACGGGCCAGACTTTGGATATGTCTGATTTGAGCCATGCAAGTGTAACATGACTGGTACAAGTGAAACTGTGAATGGCTCATTAAACGCTAAAAATAAAATAAAGCACCTCCATCAGCTTCAGACAACTTTGTACTCGGTAGGATAAGCAGGAAGCTGTATACAAATATGTAGAATGTGCCAATCAAAAGGAAATGGGAGTTTTATCAAAAACCACAAAGTCCATTGACGTCAAGGTGCACCTTTGTAACCTGGTGGATTTTTTCCAGCAGAAAGCTATATAGAGGTGTGTTGAGTAGAAGGAGGGACTGGGAATATTAGCACAGTCACATGAGTCCAATGACCTTAGGATGTTATCCCTATCAGTCAATACAAATATCACTAGTAGTAGTAGTATTAGATACACTCACACATATCACCTAGGAGGAAACGGAAGAATTGGCACAATCTCATTTAACAGGGCTCAACAACTTACTTGCCTATAACCAGTGGCGGCTGGTGCATATGGGGCGCAGGGGTGCACCTCCCTATCTATGTGTCTGGCCCCCTAATCTATTGTACATGCGGGATGCCAGACATATGGAGTTCAATGGGGCTTTTTTTTTAAACATCTGATTAGAGCCAGAGTCTCTCACAGGCTAAAAAAAAGGGTGTGCTTGGGGCAGAGAGCACTGCGCCCCGAGCCCACCCAGTTGTGTGACAATAGCAAATGAAAATTCGCTATTGTTACACAGATCCTCCTCCTGGCCTATCAGGAAGTGGGTTCTGAGACCCGTTTCCCGATTGGCCAAAAGGAGAAGCCATGCCATTGGGCATGGAGGAGGAGGAGAAGGGAGGAGACGCAGAAGACAGGGGGAAGAAGCCACCGCCGCTGTCGCCGTCGCTGATGTCCAGGCAGGGTGAGTTATCCTGTCCTGGGGGTCCTGTCCTGTCCTGGGGGTCCTGTCCTGTAGGGGGGAGGGTGTACGGTGCATGGTGCGGTCCATCTGGAGCCCCCCCCCCGGTCCATGGAGCACCAGCCGCCACTGCCTATAACAAGAATGCTGCGCATGCGCATGCAAAATCCTCTAACGCCCTCTGATGTAGACATCAGAGGATTGCACATGCACAGCTTTCTTTCCCAAACCTGTCAACTCACTGGCCATGAGCAAGCGCTGACATATTGAATCTTATTACGCCCCCCCCCTCACTTAATGGAATATTACATATGTGGGGAAAAATTCATCAATTAGAAAAACAGGAATTTTGTCAAAATAGCTGGGTCAGCCGTACAAGTAACTACTAGCCATCAGCCACATAGAGGACAATATTTTCTTTTAATTTGAACACCAATAGTCCTCCCTGCACAACCAACCCACGTGGGTTGGATACGTTTTTTCAATTTTGAATGACTACTGTTTGGATACACTTTTCATTACTCTGTATTCAGCCACTGCATATAAACGGCTGGGTGGGAGTTCTGTTGTTCTGAGTGGACGTTCACATACATCCCTCAGAACGAGTGCCTGCTCGCGGCTGCACAGCAGCGCGATCCCGTGAAGGCTGTAATCACAGGACACAGCCAAGACTAGATCAGAGTATGGGAACCGTGATTGGCCCTCCCGATCACGGGATTGCTGTGTCCAATCCAGTGGCGGCTGGTGCTCCATGGGCCGGGGTGGCGGCCCCAGACCACACCAGGCCGCACACCCCCAGACCACAGCATGACAGTACAGGACCCTCCCAGCATGACAGTACAGGACCCCCCCCAGCATGACAGTACAGGACCACTCAGTACCCGGCTCACTCAACCATCTGCAGCAGCAGGCGACAGCGACAAGCGCTGCTTCTTCCCCATCTTCTGTGTTTCCTCCCTCCTCCTCCATGCCCAATTGCATGGCTTCTCCTTTCAACCAATCAGGAAACAGGTCTCAGGACCCGCTTCCTAAATGGCCAGGAGGGGGATCCATGTGACAATAGAGAATATTCATTTGCTATTGTCACACAACTGGGTGGGCTCAGTGCGCAGTGCTCTGCGCCCTGAGCCCACCCTTTTTTTTAGCCTATTAGAGCCTCTGGCTCTAATCACATGGCAAAAAAAAAAAAAAAAAAGCCCCATTGTAGTCCATACGTCCGGCAGCCCGCATGTAGATTAGGGGGCCGGACGCATGGATAGGGGGGGGGGCAGCGCCCCTGCGCCCTAATGCACCAGCCTCCACTGGTCCAATCATAGCCTTCACAATGTAAACAGAGACGCTTGTCTCTGTGACAGTTCTCCATGCTAAGCTCAGTGAAAGCTCAGTGCGGAGAGGGGGAGGGGGGAGCAGGGGGAATCTGCTGCAAGATCTGTGACAGTTCTGTGTGTAAAGATGATTTTATACACAGAGCTGTCACAGATCCCCCACAGTACGCCAAGCACCACTGTCACCCCTGTCCCCATACACATATATCAGTGTCCCCATAAAACATCTGTACCAGTGCACAAAACATCTGTCAGTCCCCCATCACATCTGTACCAGTGCACAAAACATCTGTCAGTCCCCCATCACATCTGTACCAGTGCACAAAACATCTGTCAGTCCCCCATCACATCTGTGCCAGTGCACAAAACATCTGTCAGTCCCCCATCACATCTGTGCCAGTGCACAAAACATCTGTCAGTGTCCCCATAAAACATCTGTACCAGTGCACAAAACATCTGTCAGTCCCCCATCACATCTTTACCAGTGCACAAAACATCTGTCAGTCCCCCATCACGTCTGTACCAGTGCACAAAACATCTGTCAGTCCCCCATCACATCTGTGCCAGTGCACAAAACATCTGTCAGTCCCCCATCACATCTGTGCCAGTGCACAAAACATCTGTCAGTCCCCCATCACATCTGTGCCAGTGCACAAAACATCTGTCAGTCCCTCATCACGTCTGTACCAGTGCACAAAACATCTGTCAGTCCCCCATCACATCTGTGCCAGTGCACAAAACATCTGTCAGTCCCCCATCACATCTGTGCCAGTGCACAAAAAATCTGTCAGTCCCCCATCACATCTGTGCCAGTGCACAAAACATCTGTCAGTCCCTCATCACGTCTGTACCAGTGCACAAAACATCTGTCAGTCCCCAATCACATCTGTGCCAGTGCACAAACATCTGTCAGTCCTCCATCACATCTGTACCAGTGCACAAAACATCTGTCAGTCCCCCATCACATCTGTACCAGTGCACAAAACATCTCTCAGTCCCCCATCACATCTGTGTCAGTGCACAAAACATCTGTCAGTCCCCCATCACGTCTATACCAGTGCACAAAACATCTACAATAATGCACCATTGTGACATCAACATCTGTCAGTGTCCGCCGGTGGCTGATCAACATCTGTCAGTGTACCACCAATAAATAAATAAAACATTTAAAGTGCCCCCATGCTCGCGTGTAAAGGCGAGCGCACGCGTTGGTCCCGTACTCATACGTAAACAGCAATAACACCACACATGTGAGGTATCGCCGCGAACGTCAGACTGAGAGCAATAATTCTTGCACCAGACAGGCCACCTGTGTAACTTTAAACTGGTAACCAATAAAGGATTATAAAGCGTAGCCTATGGAGATTTTTAAATACCGAAGTTTGGCACCATTTCACTAGTGTGGGCAATTTTAAAGTGTCATATGTTTGGTATCTATTTACCCAGCGCAACGCCATATTTTACCAAAAATGTGGGTATTATATTGTCTCTGTGTGCATTGAAATGTATTAAAATGTACTTATGCATTAGTGTGTAAAATTGCGTTGGAAAAAAACTGCTGTGCAAATACAGCGTGACATCAAAATTTGCAAAACCCACCATTTTATTCTCCAGGGTCTCTGCTAGAAAAATATATAATGTTTGGGGGGTTCTAAGTCATTTTCTAGCAAAAATACAGATTTTTACTTGTAAACAAAAAGAGTCAGAAGAAGGCCTGGTCTTAAAGTGGATAATGGCTGAAGGTGCTATTTGGATGTTGCGCTTTTCTATGTGGCCAGGCTGTGAAAAGTCTCTAACATGTGGTATCGCCATACTCAGGAGGAGTAGCAGAATGTGTTTTGGGGTGTAGTTGCAAGTATGGCAATGCAGTGTGAGAGAAATAACTTGTTGATGTGACATTTTTGTGAAAGAGAAAATAAGAATAATTTCTTAATTTTCCAAAGAATTGTGGGTAAAAATTACAACTGCAAAAAACTCGCTGTGGGGGGTTCTTGACATGTTAGGGCCTCAAGAAATGAGATAGGCTCCTTTCACACGGGCGGCTCACCCGGTGGACTCCGTTTTGCTCAGCGGGGATCGATCCGCCGATCCCCGCTGAGCAGGCGGATGACAGCTCCGTCTCCGCTTACTTTGCAGAGACGAAGCTGTCAGATCCCCGCTCTCCTCTATGGGAGATCGGATGAGAACGGACCGCCTGTCTGATCTTATCTAATCCGATCCTCCAGGCAGATGCACTAACCTGATCTCAAAATATCAACCTAGCCGCTCTCTTCGGTCCTCCCAAAACCTCCTGCTCTCTAGCTCCCTTGTCACCTCTTCCCATGCTCGCCTCCAGGAGTTTTCCAGAGCTTCTCCCATTCTTTGGAACTCTCTACCCCAATCTGTCCGACTGTCCCCTAATCTATCCATCTTTAGACTATCCCGGAAAACCCTTCTCTTTAAAGAAGCCTACCCGGCTACTAACTAATAACGCTGTTTCACTTGCTCCATCAGCCCATCCCCCACAGCTATTGCCTTTTGTATCAATTGACCCTCCCTTTTAGATTGTAAGCTCTAACGAGCAGGGCCCTCTGATTCCTTTTGTTTCAAATTGTAGTGTAAATGTAATGTCTGCCCTCATTTTGTTGATCGCTGCGCAAACTGTTGGCGCTATATAAATCCTGTATAATAATAATAATAATAATAATGCATAGTTGCCAACATTTGAAAAAAATTTCCAGGGACACTTTGCAGCGCAGCTATCAATTACTTACCACACCCACTTCCCCGAAGCTCTGCCCACTCCGCATAATTAATCTCCGCCTACTTATCAGATTATAGGGTCTACTTCATAAAGAGAGAATTACAGGAAATTGAAAAGGGAATTGAAAACTTAAGGCCAAAGTAGCAGAGTTGGAATAATTCTCCCATTCAGCTGCACTACTTCTGCCTAAAGTTTAAAATTCTCATCACAATTCCCTGCAATTCTAAAGTGTGAAATGTGCTCAGGAGTGACCATACAAAAAATGGAATATGGAAATATAAATAAAGTGCAAGGTGTAAATAAGTACGATTATACTATCTGGTATAATTAGGTTTTATTGTACTTATTTACACCTAATACTTTATTTAGATTTACATATTCCATTTTTGTATGGTCACACCTGAGCACATTTCACACTTTATTCACCTGTCTTTGAATTCAGCCCTCTGTAGGGTGATAATTTTAATTTACATAAAACAATGTAGCATCCTTTCCTTCCTAACACATTACCCAGTCCATACCAGTATAGATCCTAACACATTACCCAGTCCATACCAGTATAGATCCTAACACATTACCCAGTCCATACCAGTATAGATCCTAACACATTACCCAGTCCATACCAGTATAGATCCTAACACATTACCCATTCCATACCAGTATAGATCCTAACACATTATCCAGTCCATACCAGTATAGATCCTAACGCATTACCCAGTCCATACCAGTATAGATCCTAACACATTACCCAGTCCATACCAGTATAGATCCTAACACATTCCCCAGTCCATACCAGTATAGATCCTAACACATTACCCAGTCCATACCATCCTAACACATTACAGAGTCCATACCAGTATAGATCCTAACACATACCAAGTCCATACCAGTATAGATATCCAGCATGAGATTTTTTCCATTGAGGATTGAGGTCTGTTTTCATTTTTTTGAGCAATATATATATATATATATATATATATGCACACACATACACATACACGGATATGTACACACATTTATCTAGAGCTAGAAAACGATATATATGTATCAATTAACAGGTGTTAAATTATATCTATAAAAAAACATTATTGATAGTAGTAGTGTGAGGCCTCCAGCTTGTCGGAAGGTGCTCTGCCTCCCCCTGCTGGCGGATTTTGGAAAGTGCACCATGCTGACACCCTGCCTCCGGTGACACGTTAAATTTGCGACAGACGGGAAGAGTGAGTGGGCACAGAGAGAGAGACAACCTGCTGCCAGAACTACAACTCCTAGCTGGGGTGAGAGCGACACTGTGTGGCACAAAATTTTTTGTGATTTACATTGTCCCTGATTAACAGGGACACTGTAAAATACCCGGGACAGGCTCCTATTTGCCGGGATTGTCCCGGGAAAAACGGGACAGTTGGCAGGTATGCAGATGGAAAATAGGGTTTCCGTCCGTCCGGATTTCACGGACAAGATCGGATCGGATAGCAGCGGGTTTCACCTCTGACATCCACCGCTCCATAGATGTGCATGGAGCATCCGATCAGGTCTGCCTGAAAAACTGACAGGCGGACCGGATCGGAAAGCCGTGTGAAAGGGGCCATAGGCTGTCAGTACATCAGGTGTGATCAATTTTCAGGGTTTGGTACCATAGCTTCTAGACTATAAATTTCACACAGGCCAAATAATATTCCCTGATTTGGGTTTTTTTTTTTTACCAAAGAACTGTAGCAGTATAAATGTTGGTCAAAATTTATGAAGAGAAATTACTTATTTGCAAAATTGTATAACAGAAACAAAGAAAAACAATTTTTTTTTCAAATTTTCTGTCTTTTTTTCATTTGTAGCGCAAAAAATAAAAACCCCAGTGGAATAAATACCACCAAAAGAAAGCTCTATTTGTGTGGAAAAAAAAATGATAAAAATTTAATTTGGGTATAGTGATGCATGACCGCGTAATTGTCATTCAAATTGTAAGAGCGCTGAAAGCTGAAAAGTTGGCTTAGGAAGGAAGGGGGTCAAAGTGCCCAGTATTGAGGTGGTTGAATCAGTTCAGGGGCTTTGGGCTTCAGCAAAATGGCAGCCTCCAGCAAAAAGAAACAGGAGCAATGCCAGAGGCAAGTTACAGCATATACTAATTTTGGTAGCATACTTATTAATGTGGAATGAATGGTCCTTGCTAAAGAACATTCTTTTTTATCAAGTTGTTATGTGTTCTGCTTTAGAGTAAATAATTATTGCATGCTTTTTAAAGCAGAACTAAACCCCCCCTATCATTTTCAGCCAAGGATGCTGTCATCTTGGCCTATCTTTGATCTGCTACTGCCATGATGCTGCGCATGTGATCAGTTATGACACCAGCCATTTGATGGTTTGACAGTTTGGTCGAGAGCACAAGCAAATGTGACAGTTAGCATTCCCAGCATGCCAGAAATGTAACTGTTTTTTTTAAACCGTTAAATTGATGGGTTTAGCACCACTTTAAGATAATAAAGGAGAACTAAACCCTCCTCTTCTTTGACAGCTCAGCTGGGAGGACAACCAATGTAACAGTTATCATTCATGGCGTGCCTTGAATGTCACGGTTTTGGGGTAACCGGAAAACTGAGGTTTAGTTCCACTTTCTAGAATTTCGTTTAATACAGAAAAAAAAACTTTATAAACCATTACATAAAATAGTGCTCTATCAAAACAATGCTACAAAAAAAAAGGACAGAGCACCCCCAAACTGGGCCCATCCACATCAATATTGCAGAGAAGATGTAGCATCAAAATCTTTACAGTATAAGTACAAATACGTGTAAACCTTTTGTTGGGTTCAAAACACCTTGACGCTTTTTGCGGACAATCCATTTGTTCAGGATTAATTTTTATAAATTAATTCCAGGTATTGTAAATTTTTATATAGTTACATTGGTCCAGCTTGGACCATTACTATGTATATATTATACCTGACCGATGTATAGTAGGGATCGACCGTCTATCGGCAAAGCCGATATATCGAGAGCCGATATGCACTTTCCCCGATATATCGATATTTCGTAAAGTGCTTGTACTGGAGTGATGCCTGCAGCTAGAGTCATCGCCCCGGTACCGGCGTCCATAGCCGACGGTCGGCTATTTTGTAATGACAACCGATGTGGCTGAGAAGCTGCTCAGCTGCCATTACAAGGAGTGAGAGGGGATGTCTCCCTGCCACCTCCTGCGGCTCACCCGGGTCTGCCGTCCCACCGGGAGACCTGGACAACCAGCCTGCACGGCCGCCCAAGACCTGATCAAAGCCGCATTCATGACATCACTGGTACTGGCGCCAGATTTTAAAAAATGGCAGCATTCAAAACAGCCAAACTTGGTGTTTTGAATGCTTTTAAGTGCAGAGGAGGGGTTTGGTGTCTTCAGATCCCTCCACAAGAGTACCTATCAAGTCAAAAAAAAAAAAAAGATTTTTTGAAATCTACGAAAATATCGGCCCATATCGGCCGGTACCGATACGCGATGGCCAAAATATCGGTATCAGCAATGAGAAAACGATATCGGTCGGTCCCTACTGTATAGGGTCATCTACTACAGTGATCTCCAGTTGCTTCGGGGTCCCGTGCTGAGTAGCTGACCCAATGCATTGTGATCACAGGAGGTCAGCCACTGAGCATGGGCACCATTGAGTGAATGTTTTGCATTTTCTAAATCAGGGGTGCCAAACTCAATTTCATCGTAGGCCACATCAGCATTATGGTTGCCCTCAAAGGGCCAGATGCATTTGTAAGACTAGATGTCCAGAGCATCCACCCCCCCCCCCCCTACATCAGATGTCAAGAGCTCCCCCCACCATCAGAAGTCATGAGTCCCCCCACACTCCCTTACATCACAGTGCACCCCCTTACCATGTGCTGCTGCCAGTAAGGAGCCAGGGGTGGAGCTGTGAATCAAAAAGTGTCACAGAGAGGTGCAGGATCTCTATGAGCAGTTCTGTCTTCCTCTCTGCTACTTACTGCTGAGACGGTGTGGGGGATTGAATATGAGTCTCTGTGCAGCTGCACAGAGAAGCGCAAGATCTGGCAGAGGAGTTCTGTCCTCCTCTCTGTTGCCAACTGCTAAAACATGGTGGGGACAGAGATAAGGGGGGTGCCGTTGCTGCAGGAGAGGGGTGAGGGCCACATGAAATGGTTTGACAGGCCGGATTCAGCCCCCGGGCCTTGTGTTTGACACCCGTGTTCTAAATGCATGCAAGGCGTTCTGTGATTGGAAGAGACAAATAGGCAGGGTTGAAACATCACATATGGAGTCCAGTGCTGAATTATTCTAACAACATTTTTGATACCCAATTGCGTTAATAAAAATTCCCTCCAGAGTTTTACTTTACATTTCTCTGCAGCAACTAAATAATGTGGTATCAAAAATGGGCGGAGCTTTACGAGAAAGCACCATCATACACATGTCCCTAGAGGGGCCAGAACCGGTCATACAACACTGAGTGTGTAGGAGAGCGGAAAGTGCTAAATATAGATGGTATGTGTTCAAAATCAACATCCCGGCCTTTTTTTAGTTTAGTTTCGTCACATGGTATAACATTTTTCTTTATACTTTTTCATTACTGTGATGCATTTTTCCTCTTCATACCTCCAAATAAACACTCTGGGGTATCTTTAGTAACTGCTGGGGGGTCATTCAGCCGAAACTGAGGATTTTTGCCTCCGGTACTGTAGATGCTGAAGAGATAACATTTGTATTCGTTTCCCACGGTGGAAGAACAGAGCAAGCAAAAAAAGACAACGTGACTTCCTCTTATGCAGCAAAAATCAGTTTTGGATGGACTTTCCCTGTAGAGAGCTCCCCTAAGTACTGTTAGAATGTAAAACGGCCCTACACTGTTCCCTTAGTGGCGTTTTAGAAAATCTCCACCAGAATAATACAGATTACTATGTCTGCACGTGTATTTGGCACCTACAGCTATAACAGCTTCAACTCTTCTGGGAAGGCTGTCCACAAGGTTTAGGAGTGTGTCTATGGCAGTGATGGCGAACCTTGGCACCACAGATGTTTTGGAACTACATTTCCCATGATGCTCATGAACTCTGCAGTGTAGTTGAGCATCATGGGAAATGTAGTTCCAAAACATTGGGGGTGCCAAGGTTTGCCATCACTGATCTATAGGAATGCTTGCTCATTCTTCCAGAAGAGCATTTGTGAGGTCAGGCAGTCATGTTAAACGAGAAGGCCTGGCTCCACTCTAATTTATCCCAAAGGTGTTCTGTCAGGTTGAGGTCAGGGCAGTCAAGTTCCTCCACCCCAAACTCACTCATCCATGTCTTTAACCACCTCAATACTGGGCACTTAAACCAATTTTCAGCTTTTAGCGGTGTTGCATTTTGAATGACAATTGCGCGGTCATGCAACACTGTACCTAAACCAAATTTATGTAATTTTTTCCCCACAAATAGAGCTTTCTTTTGGTGGTATTTGATCACCGCCAGGTTTTTTCTTTTTTGGTGCACAAATAAAAAAAAGACCGAAAAGTTTTTTTGTTTAGGTTATAAAATTTTGTAAATAGATACATTTTTTCCTGCACTGATGAGCACTGATGACGCTGCACTGACAGGCACTGATGAGGAGACACTGATGGGGTGGCACTGATGGGGTGGCACTGATATGCAGCACTGATGGGCACTGATATGCAGCACTGATGGGCACTGATATGTGGCACTGATAGATAGCACTGATATGCAGCATTGGTGGGCACTGATAGGCAGCACTGATGGGCACTGATATGTGGCACTGATGGGCGGCACTGATCGGCACTGATGGGGGGCACTGATGGGCACTGATAGGCAGCACTGGTGGGCAATAATGGGCACTGGTGGGGGGCACTGATAGATGGCAATAACAGGCACTGGTGGGCAGCACTGATAGATGGCATTGGTGGGCAGCACTGATAGGGGGCACCACTGGCAGGCTCTCTGAGCCCTGTTTGCCATCCCTGGTGGCCATGGTGGGCATCCCTGGTGGTCATGGGTGGGCATCCCTGGTGGCTCTAGTGGCACCCCCTCCCCCCAGGGCTGCAATGGTAATCAATCATCTGATTACCAGCACAGACCCCCCCTGTGATCAGTGAGTAATTGGAAATACTCACTGATCACCCCGGCTGCAGAATCGATCCTCTCCTCTTCTCCTCACTGACAGGATCTGTCAGGAGGAGAGGAGATCGAAGCCGTTACAACGGCTGTATTGACATTACATGACGGCTGTGATTGGACACAGCCGTCATGTGATCAGAAGGGCCAATCACAGGGCCCTCCTGCCGAGTCTTGTTGCACTGTGTCCTAGGGATACAGGCACATCGAGATCTGAGCGTGCCCACAGCGGCGCGATCTCTCTCCTTCTGAAGGACGTTCCGGAACGTCCGATCAGAAGGACGAGACTCCCACCCGGCCGTTTATGTACAATGGCCCGGGTGGGAGGTGGTTAAAGACCTTGCTTTGTGCACTGGTGTGCAGTCATGTTGGAACAGGAAGGGATCATCCCCAAAACTGTTCCCACAAAGTTGGGAGCATGAAATTGTCCAAAATGTCTTGGTATACTGATGTCTTAAAGCGGAGTTCCGGCCACAGAATTGTTTTTTTTATATCAATACCTCCCAAACTGTCACCCCCCCCCCCTTTCATACATCAACTAATCCTGTTTTTTACAGTATAATAATCGATTGGCAATTAGAAAATCTTACTTTTGTGTCCTGAGTGCCGCCATCTTTGTCCAAGTTCCCCTGAAGCCGCTGTGTGTTAAAATGCCCTGCTTCCTGGTTCGAGATGGAGAGGGGCCGGTGAATGCAGCGCGAAATCTCGCGCATGCCCAGTACTATGCGATCGGCATAGTATAGGGATGCTTATCATCGTGTTATTTCCTGTTTGCAAATAACGCGATGAGAGGAGCGGCCGGCCGCCTACGTCACTGCCCATTGCATCCTGGGAGTGATGAGTAAGAGCTCCCAGGAAGCATTGCGGGACAGGAAGTGACTGCGCGGGCCGCGGCCGCAGAGGGAGGAAGTGGAAGGAAAGGTGACTATATTTTCTACAATAATAAGGTAAGTAAAAAAAAAAAAAAACGTAACTACCCATTTGTTTTTCAGGTAACAAATAGCAAGCGGATGGCCCCAAAATCGATTAGGTCGATTTTGTGGCCGGAACTCCGCTTGAACTGTTCTCTTTACTGGAACTAAGGAGCCAAGCCCAACCCCTGAAAAACAACCCTACACCCTAATCCCCCCCACCAAATGATTTGGACCAATGCACAATCCAGTCCATAAAGACATGGATGAGCGAGTTTGGGGGTGGAGGAACTTGACTAGCCTGCACGGAGTCCTGACCTCAACCCGATAGAATACCTTATGGATAAATTAGAGCGGAGACTGCAAGCCAGGCCTTCTCACAAATGTGCTTCTGGAAGAGTGATTCATAAATCAATTACATTCTGGCACACTCCACGCATGCTGGGATGACTGCACTCCTGTGCTAGCATGGTATTGACATAATCCCGTGCTAGCCTATCCAGACAACCAAAGGCCAGCACCTGGAAGCAGCAGGAAAGAAGATGCTGGCAAAGGAACTTTGCGGGTATTGGACCATTGGAGCATAAGTGAGTGTTTGTGTTCTTAGTACAGCTTTAACACTCAGCTGACGCATACCCAGATAGCAAGGATAACTTGCCCCAAATTTGTGGCAGTTTTGAACATAGAGTAAAACCTTGGTTTGAGAGTAACTTGGTTTAAGAGCGCTTTGCAAGACAAGCAAAATTTTCAAATAAATTTTGACTTGATATACAAGCGATGTCTTGATATACAAGTAGCCTCAAGTCACAGCTGAGTATAAAAGAGAAGAGAGGCGCCTCTAAGTGTAGCAATATGGTTACATTTAATGAAGGTACAACATTTAGCAACTCACATGGTTGATGATTGGAACAGGCACATTTAAGGATGCAGGCATCAGGGGTAAAGCTGTCCAGATAGGACCATCCTCCGCACCATCATCTACGTCATCCCTTCCATGCAGCCCCTCGCTTTCAGATCGCTTTACTGCAGGGTGGTCTTCCTGGTCAGGATTACAGACTGGCAGCCGGCGGTGCAGAAGATAGTCTATGTGGACAGCTTTACACCGGATGCCTGCATACTTAGATGTGCCTGTTTTATTCATCAATCATGTGAGTTGCTAAATGTTGTACCTTCATTATATGGAACCATATTGCTACACTTAGAGGCGCCTCTCTTTTTTTTGATACCCTGTAACTCCTGCTGGATTTTGCTTCCAATCCCCTTGTGGAAGCGGCTATTTGTGGATGGACATTTTATGGTTACAAAACCATATCGCAATGCTATAATCTTTTCATATGGACTATAAATTGAAGGATTTATGAATAAATGGTTGTGGAACGAATCATCCGAGTTTCCATTATTTCTTATGGGAAAATTCGCTTTGATATAAGAGTGCTTTGGATTACAAGCATGCTTCCGGAACGAATTATGCTCGCAATCCAAGGTTTTACTGTATCTCTCAACTTGTAAATGGCAGACTGACATCCCTACTTTGACAGACGATAATCGGAAAGACTGTGTACTCCAATTTCTACAAACTATGATATCCTCTAGGGATCGGTTCCTTCAATTGAAGTTTCTTCATAGGGTTTATTATACACCCCAATGATTGTCTCGCATATACCCTGGGACATCAGACACTTGCCTTCCTTGTAGTAAAGAGGCGGGCACCTACTTCCATGTACTTTGGTCTTGCTCAGCTTTACATTGTTACTGGAAAGGTGTGGTAGATACAGTTAATGACGTGAGTGATCTCTATCTTCCACTGGATCCACTCATTTGGCTACTTGGCCTTGTGGAAGGAGTGGTACCTGCCAGGTACACGACTCTTTTGGCACTTTTCCACTGCAAGTACCGGCTCGGCTCTACTCGGCCCTGCTTGCCCGGTTTGCTTTTCCACTGCTGGTACCGCATGGTACGGTGTTGGAACGGTTCGGTAAGGTACGGTACGGTTTGCTTTTCCACTAAAGTAGTACTAAAGTTAAGTGGGTGCGATAACAACGGGGTGGGTGGGATTCTCTGACCAATCAGTGGCTAGTAGTGACTGCATGCAAAGGATTGTGGGATATGGTACCAGTTTGGTACCTGTTGGAACCACAATCGAGTAGTTACTGTTTTTTCAGAGCCGTACCGTACCGTACCGTACCGTTCGGTTCCATGCAGTGGAAAATCGCCGCCGTACCGTACCGAACCGTTCCTACACCGTACCATGTGGTACCAGCAGTGGAAAAGCACAAAAGCGAGCCGAACCGTTCGGTTCCATGCAGTGGAAAAGCGCCATTAGTGTTCTACTCTGCATACTATACACCATGGGTGTCCAACCTTTTGGCTTCTCTGGGCCACATTTAGTGTAGAGAAATTTTCTCGGGCCGCATATAAAATATATACTATAGTTAAGGTATATAATTAATAAAATGCCGCCTCGCACCCCCCGCACTAATTTAACACAACTAGAGGATGATCAAATTAAATGGAATCAGTAAACGGAGGTTTACTTCTTCTGAGAGATATTAAAGGAACACTCTAACCACCATGACCACTTCAGTGATTTGAAGTGGTCATGGTGGTAGGAGTCAGAAACACTGCACATGCTCACATCCCCCTCCCCTCCCATCCAAGGCAGCCTCTGCCTACGTTAGTTGGAAGCCGCTGTGGCCATTCCCCTCGAACCGACTTCCTTCCTCCCCAGCAAGAAAAAAATTGTCAGGGGGCAGTGGGCCGCATTGCCTGGGGTTCCGGGCTGCATGTGGCCCCTGGGCCGCAGGTTGGACATGCCTGCTATACACGTAGACAAATTCTCCCATGGTGGAAAGCTTCATCGCCTCCCACTGTGAGTGGATGGAAGATGACCATTAAGAACACATTTTCCTTTTATAAGTTGACCTACGCTAGTAGAAACTGCCCACACAAGTTTGATAAGATCTGGAGCTGTTGGGTTGATGGGCAAGGTGACACTGTTTATGTCATGCCTGATTTTGGCCTGTTGTGTAACCTCATGGTGTGGGCTTTCAACCTGCTTATGACCTTTTTGTCCCCCCTTCCCTCCCCTTTTTCCTTTCCTTGTTGGTGTATGCAGAGTAGTTGTTAACCTCCATTGGGCATATTATTATTGTTTTGTGATGGTACCACACTTTGCTGTTATACTGCAAACTCTGATTATCCCCCTTCCTTTTTTCGGGAAAGCATGCATTCCCCAAGTGCGGAGATCTGAACCTAGCCTTAGCTTTCTGTATTAGCCTGCGCCGTAGGACTGGGGGAGGACGTGGCAATGTTGGGAGCCAATCAGAATCTGCTGCTTTGCTTAAATCTGTTAAGGCTGCTGACAGGAGGAGGGTGCGGGGTGATGACCTCATAGTTAGATACATAGTAGGTGAGGTTGAATAAAGACAATAGTCCATCCAGTTCAACCTGTGTAGGTGTGTGTGGCTGTAATCATCTCACATAGCCCTTAATGTCCTGATCCTTGAGATGTACGTCTAAGAGTCTTTTGAAAGCCACCATACTACCTGCAGAAACCACCTCTTGTGGTAGAGAATTCCACAATCTTGTAGCCCTAACAGTAAAGAACCCTCCTCGTTGCCCGAGGTTAAAACGCTTCTCCTCTAATCGCATTGTATATCCTCGAGTCCTCATGCAATCCCTTCGAATGAACAGCTTTTTTTCTAAGCTGAGATCCCCATTAAGATATTTATAAATTGCTATCATGTCCCCCCTCAGATGTCTCTTCTCCAGGGAGAATAAATCAAGCGATTGCAGACGCTCTTCATAGTTAAGGTCCTCCAAACCCCTAATCAGTTTAGTTGCCCTTCTCTGTACTCTCTCCAGCTCCAACACATCCCTCCTGAGGACTGGCGACCAGAACTGGACAGAATATTCTATATGTGATCGGACCAGAGTTTTATAAAGTGGAAGGATTATAGTCTTATCTCTGGAATACATCCCTTTTTTATGCATGCCAATAATCTGCTGGCTTTGGCAGCTGCCGCTTGACATTGCATGCTGTTGCCTAATTAGCATACTGCTCCTTCTTTCTCCTGCAATCAGTCAGTCGGTTCATTGACCAAACTGTATTGCTTAACCTACAGTGGAGAAAATGATGAGGCCACTAGCCTGGCGCTGTTGTTTGGCAGGGGTGTCTGGATCGCAAGACCAGCAGAATACAATGACTCATTCTTTGGCATTTTTAACTTATTTGTATAATGACTAAATTGACTATACTTGTATATTGACTAACTGTGTGTTTTTTCTCAAGAACATGTTGGGTAAGTAGGGAAATGGTAAAAGTTAAAAACGATCACGTGATCCAGGTTCCCTTTTTTAATATGTAATATGGAAAGTAGTGTGACTTTTTCTGACGGGTCCAGAAGCAAATCATAAGCTAATTCCTGTGTTTGGGCAGCATTCAACAAGCAACAATGGTCCTCTTTTATCAACTTTTCTTTTGTTAAAGGACTGTCTATATTTACTGGTAACAGCCAATAATATTCAGGCTGCACAGGAAAAAGAGACATGGAGAATGATTGTTTACATTTGATTGGTTGCTAGAGAGTTCTTTTTAAAAAATTTGGTGTAAATGATAATAAGCCCCGGTTCACACTAGGGCGACCTGTGAGGCGACCTGGTCGCCTCACAGGTCGCCGCAGGTCGCGTCCTATAGGGAAGCTACGGACCCGTTCTAATAGGAGCGACACAACCTAGAAAAAGGGTCCGGAGCTTCTTTGGGGCGACCCGGAGGCGACCGCCATAGACTTCAATGCTATGAAGTCCATGCCGGCCGCTCCGAGGTCGCGGCGCGCTGCTCGCACCGCAATCTCGGAGGTCGCCCCTGAAAGTAGCGTCGCGCCAGTGTGAACCGGCGCTAAAAGTTATTGATTTTTTTTTGTTTGTAAACAACAAAAAAAGTTATTGCTTTTTTGTTTTTTGGAAAGTTTTTTTTACCGTAAGTGCCCGTTCACATACGAGTGACACTACTTCCAGGGGCAACCTCCATAACATTGAAGTCTATGGCGGTCGCCTCCGGGTCGCCCCAAAGAAGCTCCGGACCCTTTTTCTAAGTCCGAGCTATTAGAACGGGTCCGCAGCTTCCCTATGGAAGGCGACCTACGGCGACCTGTGAGGCGACCAGGTCGCCTCACAGGTCGCCCCAGTGTGAACGGGGGCTTAGTGCCGGTTCACATTTGTGCGGCTTGCGAGATCGCATGTAATTCGGAGCGCACTGCTCCTTCATTACATGCAATCTCATGTGCGGATGCAAATTCAGCCATACATTTTGTATGGCTGAATTCGCACTGTATCCGCACCAAACACGCACAGGACCCATTTTTTCAGCCGCATCAGGATCGGATCGCACAGTGGTTCACACTTGTGCGATCCGATCCTGTGCGAACTGTCAGATCGCACTGCGATATATGCGATCAAACTGGGGGTGTCGTTAACATTTAATTGACACCCCCTGCGTATCACATATGGCAGTGTGAACTGCCAGAGGTGCGGATGCGATGAGGGATCACGCTGCATATTCGCAGCGTTCCCGCATCGCACAAGTGTGAACCGGCACTTAGTGCCAGTTCACACTAGGTCGCTCCGACTTAGGGGGCAACCTGTGAAGTCATGTGCAGCTCGACTTCGGCGCGACTTGCACAGACTTCATAAAATTAATGTCTATGCAAGTCGCCTCCAAGTTGCCCCGAAGTAGTACAGGACCCTTTTTCTAAGTCGGAGCGACTTGTGTCGCTCCTATTAGAACGGCTCCTGTACTACTCAATGGACCGCGACGGTGCACAACTTGCCAGGCTGACCAAGTCGCCTGACAAGTCGTATTAGAGTGAACCGGCACTTAGGGCTCTTTCACACAGGCAGACCGTTCAGATCCGCCTGTCCTTTTTTTTGGCGGATCTGAACGGTCCCCCCATGCATCCCTCTGGGGCATCGGATGTCAGCGGAGGCATCAGCGGTCCATTCCCATCCGATTCCCCCATAGAGATATATAGGGCTCTGACAGCTGTCATCCTCCTGCTCAGCGGGGGATAGGCGGATCGATCCCCCGCTGAGATAAACGGAGTCAGTCCGATGGACTACATGTGTGAAAGGGGCCTTAGGGTCCATCCACACACTAAGTTTCGGTTCATACTAGCGTGGCTTCAAAGCTGTCTGACTTTGAAGCTGCACCGCACAGCGCTACTTCATCACGGCTTGTAAACGACTTCTTTAACAGAAGTCAATGCAAATCGCTCTGAAGTCGCCCCCCCCCCCCCCCCCCAGGTAGTGCAGGAACCTTTTTCTAAAACTTGAGTCGCTCCGATTAGAATAGAACTGTTCCGTTGCACAGAATGGGGCGTGAATTGTCAGGGGGCTAAGTCCTCTGACAGGTTGCCCCAGTGTGAACCGAGCCTGTGGCTGCATTCACACCTGGGTTTTTGAGCATTTTTCTGGTGTTTTTTTTCCATGTTTTTATGTGTGTTTTTGGGGCGTTTCTCACAACTTTTTATACAGCGTTTTGCTGTATAAAGCTGTCACCTGCCTGCTCAGCGGGGATCAGTGTATCGATTCCCAGCTGAGCAGCACGGATCCGCCTACGTGAAAGAAGCCTAAGGCTACATTCACACCTGAGCGTAGCGTTTTTCGCGCGGTTTTTACCGCGATTTTACCGCGATTTTTGCGGCGTTTTTTACCGCGATTTTACCGCGATTTTTACCGCGATTTTTGTGCAGGCTTTTTTAGATTGAATAGAGATCAATGGAAAACGCCTGTAATCTGCCCAAAAAGAAGCTCATGTACTTTTTTGAGCGTTGGGCGTTTTGTATACAGCGTCAAAACGCTCAGATGTGAACAGGGGCCATTGAAATGAATAGGATTTGTCTTGTTGGGCGTTTTGAGAGCTGATCCTAGAGCAGAAAAACGCCCCAAAAACGCCCCAAAACGCCTAGATGTGAACGGAGCCTAAGGCTACATTCACACCTGAGCGTAGCGTTTTTCGCGCGTTTTTTACCGCGATTTTACCGCGATTTTTGCGGCGTTTTTTACCGCGATTTTACCGCGATTTTTACCGCGATTTTTGTACAGGCGTTTTTAGATTGAATAGAGATCAATGGAAAACGCCTGTAATCTGCCCAAAAAGAAGCTCATGTACTTTTTTGAGCGTTGGGCGTTTTGTAAACAGCGTCAAAACGCTCAGATGTGAACAGGGGCCATTGAAATGAATAGGATTTGTCTTGTTGGGCGTTTTGAGAGCTGATCCTAGAGCAGAAAAACGCCCCAAAAACGCCCCAAAACGCCTAGATGTGAACGGAGCCTAAGTGATAATAAAAAAATAATTACAGTAACTCATAACCTTAACCCTAACCCTTCAAAAAATAAAATAATAATAATTAAAAAAATAATATTAAAAAACTAAACACCCTTTCCTAACACAAAATAAATAAATACATTCTTATTATTATTATTATTATTATTATTATTATTATTAACATTAATAATAATTTATTTGACTATTTTTTAAGGTTAGGGGTTAATTAATATTTATGTATTATAACATATTATCAATTTATTTTATTATTTATCTATGATGATTTTCATTTATTTGTGTATTTATTTTACATTTATTTATTCATATTTTATTACTGTTTTATTTTTTATATTTTTTTCACTTGAGCAGAAAACTGCACAAAAATGTGCTAATGCGCACAAAAACTTTTTCATTAAAGCGGAGTTCCACTCAAAAGTGGAACTTCGCTGATCTGCTTCCCCCCCTCCGGTGCCCTATTTGGCACCTTTCAGGGGGGAGGGTTGGAACGGGTACCTTTTTTTGACAGGTACCCTTTCCCACTTCCTGGGAGACAGTGCCTCGATGCTGTCCCTCGGAAGTTCAGCCCCCTCCTTTTTCCTTCATCGCCGGGCCAATTACAAAGCGCAGCGCGCTTTGCACATGTGCAGTAAGGGTTCCCTTACTCTGGATGGCAGCGGCGGCACCCGAGAGCCGATATGTAAATGAGCTTCGGGTGCCGGCATCGCGGGCTCCCTGGACAGGTAAGTTCTACTATTTAAAAGTCAGCAGCTACAGTATTTGTAGCTGCTGACTTTTAATTTTTTTAAGGGGGGCAGAACTCCGCTTTAATTTCTACTGCTTAGTAAAAACAGCACACACAGTAAACATTGTTAAGTACACAGTTAACCCCTTGATCGCCCCTGATGTTAACCCCTTCCCAGCGAGTGTACTTAGTACAGTAACAGTGTATAGTATTAGCACTGATCACTCTATTAGTGTTAGTGGTGATGTCAGTTAAGGCCCGTACACACGAGTCGAAATTCGGCCAGGAATTTTCGACCCGACGACCGATCGGCCGATCTTCGGCTTGTTAGTATGGTGCTCTCGACAACCGACTCTGACTTTTCAGCCGAAAAAATTCTGGTGTGCATGCTATAAAATTTTTGTCCACCGTCAAAACACGTCCGATTTTTCGTGCAGTCAGTACAGATTTCGACAGGGAAAAATCTTATGAGCAAGACTGGGCATGCTCAGAGATGAAAGAACACAAAGAAAGCAAACCAACACATGACGTCACTTCTGAAGTAGGATTCTGTTGTGCGGGAAAATTTGTGTGCAGTCTAGGCACATTCCAACCAACAGACGCCACTCTGGACAAAAGACGGACGATCGGTCGGCGGAAATTCGTTACGTGTGTATGAGGCTTTAGTTTTTAGATTGGCCGCCGCACTATCACAGTTCCATTATAAGTCGCTGATCACCGCCATTACTAGTATAAAAATGAAATAAATATAAATTCCAGTATATATATATCATATGGCACTTTTCCACTGCAAGTACCGGCTCGGCTCCACTCACACTGCTTGGCCCAGCTTGGCTCAGTTTGCTTTTCCACTGCGTGGTACGAGTCGGCACCGTTCGGCACTGTATAGGCTCTACTCGGCTCGGTTTGCTTTTCCACTGCGTGGTACGAGTCGGCACCTTTCAGCACTGTATAGGCTCTACTCGGCTCGGTTTGCTTTTCCACTGCGTGGTACGAGTCGGCACCGTTCAGCACTGTATAGGCTCTACTCTGCTCGGTTTGCTTTTCCACTGCATGGTACGAGTCGGCACCTTTCAGCACTGTATAGGCTCTACTCGGCTCGGTTTGCTTTTCCACTGCGTGGTACGAGTCGGCACCTTTCAGCACGGTATAGGCTCTACTCGGCTCGGTTTGCTTTTCCACTAGTAGTAAGTGGGTGGGATTACAATGATTCTCTGACCAATCAGTGGCTAGTAGTGACAAACAATCAAGGCTTCATGCAAAGGATTGTGGGATATGGTATAGGTACGGCCTGCTTGGAACCCAAACCGAGTTGGTACTGTTTAAGCGAGCCGTACCATGTAGTGGAAAAGCGCTGCCATACCAAACCATTCTAACACGTACCATGCGGTACCATGCAGTGGAAAAGCGCCAAAGCGAGCCAAACCGATCCATTCCATGCAGTGGAAAAGCGCCATTAGTTTGTAGGCGTTATAACTTTCACACAAACCAATTAATACATACTGATTGGGATTTTTTTTTACCAAAGATACGTAGCAGAATACATTGTGTTTGCTCGAAAATTCTTTTTGGTGTATTTTTTCCTTGAAAATATGCATTTGATAGACAGCTGAACCAATATCGTGCAACATAAACAGTTGCAACTACCACAATTATATTCTCCAGGGGCTCTGCTTTCAAGAAATACACTATATTACCAAAAGTATTGGGACGCCTGTCTTTACACGCACATGAACTTTAATGGCATCCCAGTCTTAGTCCGTAGGGTTCAATATTGAGCTGGCCCACCCTTTGCAGCTATAACAGCTTCAACTCTTCTGGGAAGGCTGTCCACAAGGTTTAGGAGTGTGTCTATGGGAATGTTTGACCATTCTTCCAGAAGCGCATTTGTGAGATCAGGCGCTGATATTTGAGGAGAAGGCCTGACTCGTTGTCTCTAATTCATCCCAAAGGTGTTCTATCGGGTTGAGGTCAGGCCAGTCAAGTTCCTCCACCCCAAACTCGCTCATCCATGGCAGTATGCTCTTTTCATTTATCTTGTATTGGAAAAAAGCAGCATAGGAAGGGAGACTCATAACAATTGAGGGCAGAGCTGGAAACTGAGACCCCCTCATAACTACAGCATCACTTTTGCATGAGCAGACCCTTGAAATGCAAACTTTGAATACCTGACTGGAGTGAACCTTGAAGACAGTAGTGTGGTTTATGCAAACATTACGTGTGAATTCCTCAAAAGCCTCGCTGCTTCCTTGTGCTGCACGTTAATGAAACGGCAAAAGGTTTCCTTCTACGTAACCAGCACTGTTTCCTCATTCTTATTGCATTGACTACACCATGACCTTTCTCACTTCCAGTCAATGATTTACTCCAAAATATTACAAATTTATTTTTCTGTTCAGGTGAATCGTTGTTTTTCTGTTTTTGTTATATTAAAAGAGGTTATAACATTTTCACTGAACTGTAGCTAGACTCTGGGTAGAGTATGGAAGGGTTAGAACCTCTTATTGGCTTTAAAGCTGAACTCCGGCCTTCCCTTCAGTCTTGCACAGTTGTACCGGCTCCTCTCCTGTACTGAAATGGCTTACTCTGATTTCACCGCACACTGTGAGCTTCTCACAATGTGCATTAGAAGCTGCAGCAAGTCAGATAGAGCATGTTACATTTCCTGACCTGAAGTTGTCCAGCATCATCTAGCACTGTCCTCCTGAGCCTGACTGTCCTTGGCACATCCCTTTCAGGTATTGCTCATTCTCCTCTCCCCCTCTCCCCTCCTCTCTTCTTTGGTTCCTAATTTTTTACATTTCTCCTAATCCTAGAAATTGCTTAGGTTTCACCTATTTCTATACGCTGCCTTGGTTTCACCCATTCCTATTGGCTTCACACATTCCTATAGGCTGTCTAGGTTTCACCTTTTCTTGTAGGCTGCCTGGGTTTCACCTATTCCTTTAGGCTACCTTGGTTTCACCCATTTTTTTCCCGCTTTCTTGACTTAACATATTCTTAATGGTTGTGTAGGTTTTACCTCTTCCTATAGGCTGCCTAAGCTTCACCTATACCTAAAGGTTGCCTAGGTTTCCCCTACTCCTATGGCCTGCCTTGGTTTCAACCCATACCTATAGGCTGCCTAGATTTCAACTATTCCTAGAGGCTGCCTAGATTTCACCTATTCCCAGAGGCTGCCTAGATTTCACCTATTCCCAGAGGCTGCCTAGATTTCACCTATTCCTAGAGGCTGCCTAGATTTCACCTATTCCTAGAGGCTGCCTAGGTTTCACCTATTCCTATAGGCTGCCTAGGTTTCTCCTATTCCTATGTTGTCCAGTTGTTCAGCATCATCTAGCTATCACGTACCTGGAGATGAGCCTGATACTGTGAGAAAGGCCTCTCTTGCGCCTCCGACTCGGGACCCCTGATAGTGCAGACAGGGGGCTCCGGAGTATAGAGTAGCACAAGCGCCTGGAGGTTTGCTTGAAGCGGACGATGGCCACTGGTGAGGGTAGTCCGGTGAGCAGGGTGATGAGCAGGCAGCAGGTGCTGGAAGCAGGAGTTCCTGGGTAACAGGAAGAGCCTGATGAGCCTCCTGGGCAGGATGGACGGATCTGGGAATGACAGAAGATTGGTAAGAAAAGCCGGGTCAGGAGCCAATCGGCCAGTAGGAGCAGACAGGTAGAGAGGTCACAGGACAAGCCAAGGTCGGTGCTCCTATTCCTATGTTGTCCAGTTGTTCAGCATCATCTAGCTATCACGTACCTGGAGATGAGCCTGATACTGTGAGAAAGGTCTCTCTTGCGCCTCCGACTCGGGACCCCTGATAGTGCAGACAGGGGGCACCGGAGTATAGAGTAGCACAAGCGCCTGGAGGTTTGCTTGAAGCGGACGATGGCCACTGGTGAGGGTAGTCCGGTGAGCAGGGTGATGAGCAGGCAGCAGGTGCTGGAAGCAGGAGTTCCTGGGTAACAGGAAGAGCCTTATGAGCCTCCTGGGCAGGATGGATGGATCTGGGAATGACAGAAGATTGGTAAGACAAGCCGGGTCAGGAGCCAATCGGCCAGTAGGAGCAGACAGGAAGAGAGGTCACAGGACAAGCCAAGGTCGGTGCAGGCGGAGAGCAGAGAATCGTCAGGACAAGCCGGGTCTGGAACTAGGAACAAGATGCAGGTAAACAGGTAACAGGTATCCAAGGCTGAAGACAAAGCAGCACTAGAGCAGTGTAAGGGCTGGGTTTAAATAGTCCCTTTGGCACCAATGTCTAACGCACGTTTGTGTACTCGAGAACGTGCGTGCGCGGTTGCTCAAATTCGCGTGTGCGCATTGGCCATTGTCAGGTTTCTGACGGGAACACGTCTTTGCACAGCAAACGTTCTCTTACACTAGCACTGTCCTCTTGAGCCTGACTGTCCCTGGCCCACCCCTTTCACCCATTGCTCTTTCTGCTCTCCCCCTTCTCTGCTCTTCTCCTCTTTGGTTCCTACATTTTTGCATTTCTCCTAATCCTAGAAGTTGCCTAGGTTTCACCTATTCCTATATGCTGCCTTGGTTTCACCCATTCATTTAGGCTACCTTGGTTTCACCTATTTTATTTGCTTTCTTGGCTTAATATATTCTTATAGGTTGTCTAGGTTTCACCTCTTCCTATAGGCTGCCTAAGCTTCACCTATACCTAAAGGTAACCTAGGTTTCCCCCACTCCTATAGGCTGCCTTGGTTTCAACCCATACCTATAGGCTGCCTAGATTTCACCTATTCCTATAGGCTGCCTAGATTTCACCTATTCCTATAGGCTGCCTAGGTTTCACCTATTCCTATGTTGTACCAGTTGTCCAGCATCATCCAGCATTATCCTCTCAAGCCTGACTGTCTCTGCCCCACCCTTTCACCCATTGCTCTTTCTGCTCTCCCTCTCTCTCCACACTTCTTTGGTTCCTACTTTTTTGCATTTCTCCTAATCCTAGAAGTTGCCTTGGATTCACCTTTTCCTATACGCTGCCTTGGTTTCCCCCATTCCTTTTGGCTTCACCCATTCCTTTTGGCTTCCTTGGCTTCACATATTCCTATAGGCTGCCTAGGTTTCACGTCTTCATATAGGCTCCCTTGGCTTCACCTATTCCTAAAGGCTGCCTAGGTTTCATCCATACCATTAGACTGCCTGGGTTTCACCTACTCCTATAAGCTGCCTTGGATTCACACATTCCTATTGGCTTCCTTGGCTTTACTTATTCCTATAGGCTGCCTTGGTTTCACCCATACCAGAAAGCTGCCTAGGTTTTACCTCTTCCTATAGGCTTTCTTGGCTTCACTTATTCCTATAGGCTGCTTTGGGTTTATCCATACCTATAAGCTGCCTAGGTTTCATCTACTCCTATATCTGCATTGGATTCACCCACTCTTTATGGCTTCCTTGGCTTTACCCATTCCTATAGGGTGCTTTGGCTTTACCCATACCTATAAGCTGCCTAGGTTTCACCTCTTCCAATCGGCTGTCTTGGCTTCACCTATTCCTATAGACTGCATTGGGTTTACCTATTCATATGGGCTTCCTTGACTTCACCTATTCCTATAGGCTGCCTTGGTTTCACCCATACCTATAGGCTGCCTAGGTTTCACCTCTTCCTATCGGCTGTCTTGGCTTCACCTATTCCTATAGACTGCATTGGTTTTACCTATTCATATGGGCTTTCTTGTCTTCACCTATTCCTATAGGCTGCCTTGGTTTCACCCATACCAGAAAGCTGCCTAGGTTTTACCTCTTCCTATAGGCTTTCTTGGCTTCACTTATTCCTATAGGCTGCTTTGGTTTTACCCTTACCTATAAGCTGCCTAGGTTTCATCTACTCCTATAAACTGCATTGGATTCACCCACTCTTTATGGCTTCCTTGGCTTTATCCATTCCTATAGGGTGCCTTGGCTTTACCCATACCTATAAGCTGCCTAGGTTTCACCTCTTCCAATCGGCTGTCTTGGCTTCACCTATTCCTATAGACTGCATTGGGTTTACCTATTCATATGGGCTTCCTTGACTTCACCTATTCCTATAGGCTGCCTTGGTTTCACCCATACCTATAGGCTGCCTACGCTTTACCTTTTGTTTATTTTTTGGGGGATTTTTATTTTTTATTCTTATTGGCTACCTTGGTTTTACATATTCTTATACAGTATATTGCCTAGGTTTCACCTATTCCTATTGGCTGCCTAGGTTTCACCCATACCCATAGGCTGCCTAGGTTTCACCTGCTCCTATAGACTGTCTTGGTTTCACCTATACATATGGGCTTCCTTGGCTTCACCTATTCCTATAGATTGCCTTGGTTTCACCCCTACCTATAGGCTAAGTTTTACCTTTTCTTTTAGGCTGTCTTGGTTTTACCCATTTTATTGACTTCCTTGTCTTCACATATTCCTATGGGCTTACCTTGTTTTCACCTATTCCTATAGGCTGCCTGGGTTTTCACCCATCTATCATGGCTTTCTTGGCTTCACATATTTCTATGGGTTGCCATGGTTTTAGCTTTTAATATGGACTGCATTGGCTTCATCTATTATTATAAAGTGCATTAGCTTCAACTGCTCCTGTAATCTGCCTTGGTTTTACCAATTTCTATAGACTGCTTTTGATTCACCCATTCCTATAGTCTACCTTGGTATCCCCCATTCCTATAGGCTGCCCTGATTTCCCTTGTCTTTAGGACATGTTCATTTCTGGAAATCCCCTGGGGAAATCTAGAAAGTTCCATGTGGAGATCACCTCTATTGTTTTGGGAAGTTGCTCAAGATGTTGCTTCATCATCATGTTGCAGAATACATGGTAGGAACTTGCAGGGCTGTATTACATAGGATGGGAAGTGTTGACACTTCTTTGGTTCCTATTTTTTTGCAGTTACAGGAAATTATTAAATTAAGTTTTTTTTGTCAGATACAAGCTAGGAAGGCAGCTTAAAGCAGAACTAAACTATCTTTTACAGCAACTTTTTCGGTCCAATGCACAAGTAACTGTGACAGTTATTCACGGCATGGCTTGAATGTAACTGTTTTGGGAAACAGTTAAATTGATGGGTTTAGTTCCACTTTAACCCTTGTGAATCAGTACTTTGCCCCTTCCCATCCGTACATACCTTTCCTTCACCCCCTCCGCTCTGTTCAGCATCCTGAAACAAGAGAAGGTACCCTGTGGTCCTCAACCATCGCTTACCAAGGGCTAATGTAAAATGAAAAAGGTCGTGCATGTAAAAGAAAACCGTTAATATTTCCTTCTTCCGCTGCCGTGTCATAGATCTTGCTCTTCGCCCCTGCCAAACTTCTGGCAGTATCAGATACTTTGGTCTCCCCCTGAGTTCAGGGGTTCCTTCAGTCAACCCCTGTGTCACTAGAAGTCATAGAGAGGAAACACAGAGCACAGAGGTAGAAGAGACATCTGACTAGAGATGCACGGTTCGTTTCGTTACGTATCGAAATTCGTACAAAATTCTTAATATTTGGAGATTTGGATGTATCTGAATAACAATAGTAATGAATTCCAGTGAGACTGAAATATATTATAACGAAGCAACGAAATGAATTTGTTACATTCGGATGTTTGAAGTAACAAATGATCCAATTTGATTTGTGAACAGCTTGTTGTTAACCACTTGCTGACCGCCGCAAGTAGATATACTGCGGCAGTCAGCCCCTCACAGGCAAAGTGACGTAAATAAACGTCACTAGCCTGTGAGGCTCTGGGGAGCGAGCGCGCCGCCGGAGGCGCGCCGCGCTGTCACGGACCCCTCCCGCGCGTGTGACTGGCGGAACCGATGTCCGCCGGTCACTCTGCGATCGTCGATGCAGAGGGAGAAAGTCAGGCGGCTAATGTAAACAAGCCGCCTGTCATTCTCCCCTGTGTAGAAACACTGATCATACGGTTCTACTATGTAGGACCATTGATCATTGTTCCTACAGCACAAGCCACAGCCAGTCACAGTTAGAATCACGCCCCTAGGGACACACACAGCCCCTCCCTCTCAAATAAAGTTAACCCCTTCACTACCAGTTTATTTTTACAGTAACGGTGCATATGTATAGCACTGATTACTGCAGTAATGTCACTGGTAACCCCAAAAGTGTCAAAAATGTCAGTCAAGGGTCTGATCTGTCCGCCGCAATGTCGCAGTACCGCAAAAAAAATCGCAGATCGCCGCCATTACGCGTTAAAAAAAAACAACAAAAATGACAAAAATCTTTCCCTTTGTTAGTAAACGCGATAACTTTTGCGCAAACCAATCAAAATACGCTTTTTACGATTTTTTTTACCAAACATATGTAGCATAAAACAAATTGGCCGAAAATGTTAAAAAATTTTGATTTTTACATTTTTTTTGGGGGGAATTTCAAAAATGTGAAAAATATTGTTATTTTTGCAAAATTGACGCTATTATTTTGTTTATTGCGCATGATCAAAAAATTGCACAGGTGATCAAATACCACCAAAAGAAAGCTCTATTTGTGGGAAAAAAAGGACGTCAAATTCGTTTAGGTACGGCGTTGCATGACCGCGCAATTGTCCGTTAAAGTCACGCAGTGCCGAATCACAAAATACCCCCTGGTCAGGAAGGGGGTAAAATCTTCCGGGGCTTAAGTGGTTAAGGAGCAGGCAGTCGCCGCGTCCTTAACAACTATGACTCATCTGCTGTCAGCAGGCTCCCCCTCTGACAGCAGAATGTAAACAAAACAGCCCAGAATAGCTGGTTGTTTAGGAGCAGGCAGCCGCTGTCATGACTGTAAACAAAAGAAGATCCGGCATTAAAAAATGTTAAAAAAAACAACGAAGGTCCATACCAGTACCTTTAGGCCCCACCTTCGTGTTTACCTGTCATTGGCATGTGGCCTTGTGTGGTTTCCCCTTTGTCCCCCCCCCCCCTTTCCTGGCCTGCAGGGCTGCATGCTTGGATAAGGTTCTGGATTATATTGCAGGGGGGAGACCCCACACTATTTTTTGGGCGTGGAGTTCCCATTTAAATCCATACCAGATCCAAAGGGCTTGGTATGGATTAAGGAAGGAACCCCCTGCTGTTTTTATTTATTTTCTAATGCCGGCTCTTCTTTTGTTTACATTTTGCTATAAAAGATGCGGCAGCCGCCTGCTCCTTAACAACCAGCTATTCCAGGCTGTTTTTGTTTACATTCTATTGTCAGCGGGGAAGCCTGCTGACAACAGATGAGTCATAGTAGTTAAGGACGCGGCAGCTACCCTCTTCTTAACAACCAGCTATTCTGGGCTTTTTTGTTTTTTTCAAATGACATAACGAAAAATTTACGAATTGATTCGGAACAACAAATCCGAATAAACAAAAAAAAACTTCCATTAAAAAAAAATCATTTTACCATAATCTATATGATTTACTTAAAGTGATTGTAAAGACTTGTTTTTTTTTTTTAAATAACAAATATGTTATGCTTACCTCCACTGTGCCGTTTTGCACAGAGCAGCCTGGATCCTCCTCTTCTCTGGTCCCTCATTGCTGCTCCTAGCTCCTCCCTCCTGTCGAGTTCCCCCACAGCAAGCAGCTTGCTATGTGGGCACCCGAGCGAGGCTGCAGCTCCGTGTGTAAATTTAGACACGGAGCTGCCATTTGGTCCCACCCCCTCTCTCCCTTGATTGGCTAACTGACTTTGATTGACAGCCACGAGAGAAAATGGCACAGCCAATCAGGAAGGAGAGTCTTGGACGGCCGAGAGACTCGTGGACATCGCTGGATAGAGAGGGGACTCAGGTAAGTATTAGGGGTGCTGGGGCGGCTGCTACACACTGAAGGCTTTTTATCCTAATGCATAGAATGCATTAAGATAAAAAACCTTCTGACTTTACAACTCCTTTAACGCATGAATACGAAACAAAACAGATTTTTCCTTGTGTACATCTCTTCCGACCCATCCGAAAGTGTCAGGTGCCAAAGTCTTTTCAGGCAATGTTAGGTCTTTGACAGAGGGAAGATCTGTGGCGCAAACAGCTGAATAGGTAAGAATCAACTGTGTCCTTTTACAGGCAGGACACTGAAGTGCCAGTTCACACTATTGTGATGCGGGTGCCTGACCTCACAAATGCACTTCTGGAAGAATGGTCAAGCATTCCCATAGACACACTCCTAAACCTTGTGGACAGCCTTCCCAGAAGAGTTGAAGCTGTTATAGCTGCAAAGGGTGGGCCAACTCAATATTGAACCCTACGGACTAAGACTGGGATGTCATTAAAGTTCATGTGCGTGTAAAGGCAGGCGTCCCGATACTTTTGGTAATATATTGTATGTACTGATGAAAAAGAAAGCCCTGTGTACATATATAATATAGAAGTTAGGTTAAAAAAACACAAAAAACACATTAATTAGATTATTTATGTTAAGCTGATAACATTCAGCATGCAAAACGATGATTTTTTGGAATTTGTGCTCTATTGGGAATGAGGAAATGACGTTGTGTGTTGTATTTTTTTTTTTTTTTCAGAAAAAACCTAAGGAGAGCTCAGGCAGTGGAGGTAAGTGCTCTAGAGTGTATCTAGAACCCCAATAGCCCCCTTTGTTTCTGCAGAAAGCCAATCCAAAATGTATGTTTTATTTATTGGTGGAGCCACACAGACCCCTAATATGGGTGTCCTGACAATATGTTTGTCTATCTGTTGTCTTACAGGGGAAGAGGCTGATTTGGTGGCTCTCTATGACTATGATGGGGTCCATCCTGAAGACCTAACGTTTAGGAAAGGCGATTATTTCCAGTTACTGGAGGAGTAAGTATTACCAGTTCAGTCACCACTTGATCGCTCAGATCCAAAGGAAAGTGTCTGTGTTGCCTGAAGAAGTGGTAAAAGCCAACGTCAGTTTACTTTTTTAAAGGAGTCAAGCTCTTTCTAAAATAAAAATGTGCCTTTTGCTGAAATACAGTGGGGAAAATAATTATTTGATCCCCTGCAGATTTTGTAAGTTTGCCCACTTACAATGAAATGAAGGGTCTATAATTTTTTATCATAGGGTTTTTTTTTAAATGATAGAGACAGAATATCAACCAAAAATCCAGAAAAAAACACATGATACAAATGCTATAAATTGAGTTGCAGTTCAGTTAGTAAAGTATTTGACCCCCAACCAACCAACCAATAATAATTCTGACTCCCACAGACTGGCTACAGTAGGTGCTCATGTGGTACACAGATTAGTCCTGTTAATGTAAGAAGGAGCTTCTAACAACAACTCGTTATGTGTATAGAAGACACCTGTCCACAGAATCTCTTTCTTCCATTCAAACCCATTCACGAACAAGACCAAAGAGCTGTCAAAGGACATCAGGGACAAGATTGTAGACCTGCACAAAGCTGGAATGGGCTACAAGACCATCAGCAAGAAGCTTGGTGAGAAGGAGACAACTGTTGGAGCAAATATTTGCAAATGGAAGAAATACAAAATAACCATCAATCGCCCTCGGTCTGGAGCTCCATGCAAGACTTCGCCTCATGGGGTAAGACTGATCATGGGAAAAGTGATGGATCAGCCCAGAACTACACGGGAGGAACTTGTGAACGATCTCAAGGCAGTTGGAACCACAGTCACCAAACAAACCATTGATAACACAATCCGCCGTCATGGTTTGAAATCCTGCAGCACCCACAAGGTCCCCCTCCTCAAGAAGGCTCATGTACAGGCCCGTCTGAAGTTTGCCAATGAACATATAAAGGATTCTGAGAAGGATTGGGAGAAAGTGCTGTGATCAGATGAGACCAAGAAAACAATTGGTAAAGACTGAAATTCTGCAGTATCCGCAAGGTTCCTCTGCTCAAGAAGACACATGTACAGGCCCATCTGAAGTTTACTAACAAACAGCTGAATGATTCAGAGGAGAACTGGGTAAAAGTGTTGTGGGTAGATGAAACCAAAATCAGGCTCTTTGGCATTAACTCAACTCGCCCTGTTCGGAGAAGGAGGAGGAATTCTACCTATGACCCCAAGAACACCATCCCCCACCGTCAGAAATGGAGGTGGAAACATTATGCTTTGGGGGTATTTTTCTGCTAAGAGGACAGGACAACTTCACTACATCAAAGGGACGGGGCCATGTACCATCAAATCTTAGGTGAGAACCTCAGTCAGGGCATTAAAATTGGTCATGGATGGGTCTTTCAGCATGACACTGACCCAAAACACATGGCCAAGGCAACAAAGGAGTGGCACAAGAAGAAGCACATAGCCAATCTCTAGACCTTAATCCCATAGAAAATATGTGGAGGGAGCTGAAGATTTGAGTTACCAAATGTCAGCCTCGAAAGCTTAATGACTTGGAGAGGAGAGGGACAAAATCTGGTGGCCAACTACAAGAATTGTCTGACCTCTGTGATTACCAATGAGGGTTTTGCCACCCAGTACTAAGTAATGTTTTGGGAAGGGGTCAAATACTTATTTCACTGATTAAGATGCAAATTAATTTATAACTTTTTTGAAATGAGTTTTCCTGGATATTTTTGTTGTTATTGTGTCTCTCACTGTGAAAATAAACCAACCATTAAAATGATAGATTATAGATATAGATAATTTCTTTGTCAGTGGACAAACATACAAAATCAGCATGGGATCAAATACTTTTTTTCCTCACTGTAGTGTTAAATGGTTTTTCACATCTCTGTAACTGATACCTTCTGCTGGAGAGCTTGTTCTTTTGTAAAACAACATACATACTGGCTGGATCACCAGATGATAATAGAAGAAAGAAAGCCTAAAAAGAAAACAAATGCAGCCATCACATCAAAGAAATGGTAAGCTGCAATATAATAAATGTTTGCTTTTGGGTTTAATACCGCTTTAAGCTTGACATACAGTAGATGCTAAGGAAGACATCTGACCATTGTCAATGGTGCTGCCTTTTCTCATATGACTCTCCCTAATGGACCAAAGGTGCACAAGTGTGGATAAAACCTCAACTGAGGACAGGTAAGGCATAGAATCAGGCAATCTGAAAATTTTCCATCATAACAACTTGAGATGAAAGCAGTGACATACAGTATAACTACCTTCTGTTCTAAGAAGGCAATTCTGTACAACTTTCACACAAGCCAGCTAGAATCTGGTTGGCCATTATGGGCAATGCAGACACTTTCTTGTATTTTTTTTATAAATCCAATCTGGAATAATGAAGTCCTCCATGAACAGCCATTTCTCTGCAATCACAAAGTTCATTTGTTGTCTTTGTAGGTCCGGGGAGTGGTGGCATGCACGCCTAATACACACAGGAGAAGAAGGTTTTATTCCCAGTAATTATGTCGGAAAAGTTAATTCTCTGGAGTCCGAAGAGTAAGTTACATCTATAGTTTATTTTTTTTCCCCAATTATCCATGGATTAGTTGTATGTGCTGGAGCACCTGGAAGTGGGATTTTGCTGTTTTCCTACAACACCTCCTTTTTTTATTTGCCTTTTGACAAAAGATCAGAGCTGCTGGTGGCAACAAGTATGACGTTGTCCCTGTTGGGGAGATTCATCCTCTCTATTTGACCTTTAATGGCATCCCAGTCTTAGTCCGTAGGGTTCAATATTGAGTTGGCCCACCCTTTGCAGCTATAACAGCTTCAACTCTTCTGGGAAGGCTGTCCACAAGGTTTAGGAGTGTCTATGGGAATGTTTGACTATTCTTCCAGAAGCACATTTGTGAGGTCAGAGACTGATGTTGGTCAGGCACTCGCTTATCCATAATACCCCCTCCACCAAATGATTTGGACCAGTGCACAAAGCAAGGTCCATAAAAACATGGATGAGCAAGTTTGGGGTGGAGGAACTTGACTGGCCTCAACCCAATAGAACACCTTTGGAATGAATTAGAGTGGAGACTGCAAGCCAGGCCTTCTCTCCAACATCAGGGCCTGACCTCACGAATGTGCTTCTGGAAGAATGGTGAAACATTCCCATAGACAAACTCCTAAACCTTGTGGACAGCCTTCCCAGAAGAGTTGAAGCTGTTATAGCTGCAAAGGGTGGGCCAACTCAATATTGAACCCTACAGACTAAGACTGGGATGCCATTAAAGTTCATGTGCGTGTAAAGGCTGGCGTCCCAATACTTTTGACAATATAGTGTAATATTTTAGAACTAAACAGCTCCATTTTCACCTGGAATTCCATATTTATAGTAGTTGTTTGGAAATAGGAAATAGCTAGGGATGCTTTAAACATAATATTCTCCTCTCGCCCTGATGAAGGAAGGTGATATATTACTAAATTTTATTTTTCAGATGGTATTTTAAGACAGTTGGAAGGAAAGAAGCAGAACGGCAGCTGCTGTCACCTGAGAATCAGATTGGAGCCTTCATGATACGGGACAGCGAGACTATGAAAGGTGAATGAATGATATATTGTGGAATTAACTCGGTACTTCCTCATTTTAGATCAGGCAGCATTGTGACTGTTTCCGGATACTTTTATAATAAGGCCAATTTACAAAAGTTGGAGACCTTTCCCATCTCTCAGAGATACGATTTGGTGCTATTACTGTCTCCAGTTGTTTTATATCCTCTTCCTTGTTTTTCAGGCTGCTACTCGCTATCTGTCAGAGACTTTAACCCTCAGACTGGAAACGCAGTTAAACATTACAAGATTCGCACCTTGGACGATGGCGGATTTTATGTTTCGCCGAGGAAAACTTTCAAAACTCTGCACGACCTGGTCGACTATTACAAGAGTAAGATCCACTTCTCACATATACTGTATAATCAGCTTTTAATCATATAATCAGATTTTTTTTGCTAGAAATATATTTAAAATCCTGAAACATTATAAATAATGTGTTTTTAATTAGAAGCCTTAGGGTCCTTTCACACGGGCGGTCCATTTGGGAGATTCCGCTTTATTCACCGTTGAACGGTGAAAAACTTCAGTACATTAAAGCGGAGTTCCGGCCTCAAAATCGACAAAATCGATTTTGGGCCATCCGCTTGCTATTGGTCACCTGAAAAACAAATGGATAATTATGATTTTTTTTTTTGTTTACTTACGTTGTTATTGAAGAAAGTATACTCACCTTTCTTCCACTTCCTCCCTCTGAGGCCGCGGCCCGCGCCGTCACTTCCTCCTTGCATTGATTCCTGGGAGCTGAACGTCATCGCTCCCAGGAATCAATGCGCCTGCACCGGCCCCGCTCGTCAGTTTCAGTGCGGGCGCCTCATTCCCTGCTAAACAGCTTCTGGAACAGCTTCTGGACATGCCCAGAAGCTGTGGAGGGATGATGCGCCCGCACTAGCCCTGACTGTCCCGGGGGTATTTATATCTAAATTTCACCCCCGAGGCCAGAACTCCACTTTAAATTATCCATAGGCAACGCTTTAAAAGCTTTTTACAGGTTACTAGTTTAGACTTACACAGGAGGCCTGGTGCTAGAATGATTGCGCTCACTCTGATGTTCACGATGATACCTCACATGTGTGGTGCGATCGCTGTTTACATATGTGTGCGGTTTTGACGCTTGGGTTCATCTTTGCGAGCCCGGACTTTGGAATGGAGGTGCTTTAAAAAAAATAAATGCTTTTTTTATTTTTTATTTTTTACACTGTCTTTTTAAATTTTTTTTAAACAACTTTATTGCTATCACAAGGGTAGAACAACATTGACAGTGACAGCTACTCTTTACTGAGTACTCTTTTACTGAGAGATCTGGGTTCTATTAGACTCCACATCTCTCCTCTGCCCTTAAGAGCATCAGATCAAACCAAGGTCAGTTTGATCCCATGCTTTCCCAAGCCAGGAATCGTTTGTTTACATCCTGGCGAAACCGGAACAGATAGACCATAGAGAGACCATAGATAGACCATAGATAGAGATAGACTACAGAGATGATTGTGGATGGTCCGATCCTCAGTAATCTCTGGCTTCAGTCACCGGTTCACACATATGCGATGTGGGAACCCTGCGGATCCACTGTGGGTTCCCGTATCGCATTCAACTTGCAGGCAGTTCACACTGCCATATGCCAATCAACGCCCCCAGATCAGTTTGCATATCGCAGTACGAACTGTCAGTTTGGACAGGAATCTGATCACATAGGTGTGAACACCCATGCGATCCGATTCTGGTGCGGACCCAAAAAAGGGTCCAGTTCGAGTTGTATCCGAATGCGATGCAAATTCAGCCATACAATCTGTATGACTGAATTTGCATTGCACCGACATTGCATGTGATTTGCAGTGCAGTGCGCTCAGAATCACATGCAATGTTTGTCATCACATATATGTAAACCAGCACTCAGTCATCGACTCCCTGGTGGGATGGGAGAGGCCGGGAGTGGAGGGACCCCCTTCCAGCACCTGTAAAAGCGATCCTGCTGCTAATTAGCCCCAAGGATCGACTTTACAACAAAGAGCATTGCCGACTGAAAAAAACATACCTGCATGATGCCTGTTTCCAACCCCTGAAGTGGTCAAGATAATTCAAAACCTTCTAACTTTTGGATGGAGTGGTACTTTATTTGCAAATTATTTATTTTGCTATACTGTATCCTCATGTTTTTGGAGTACTGTGCTACTCATCTGAAACCTCTTTATTATGTGAGGAAAATGTCCTTTGTTCCCTCTTTTTTTACACTTACTGATTTTTTTGTAGACAACCTGGATGGCTTGTGCCAGAAACTTACTACAGCGTGCAAGTCCGCCCGTCCAGAGAAGCCATGGGAGAAGGATGCCTGGGAGGTTTCGAGAGATTCGTTGAAACTGGAAAAGAAGCTCGGCGCTGGGCAATTTGGTGATGTTTGGTTGGGTAAGCCATACATTTTATTGTGCTTTAAAACTCCAAAAATGAAAGAAGCCCCCAGAGGCGTACCTAGGGTCCCCAGCGCCCTTGGCGAGGAGCTGTATCGGCGCCCCCCGGAGAGAGGGTTTGACAGAGAGAGAGAGAGAGAGAGGGGGTGACAGAGAGAGAGAGAGGGAGGTGACAGAGAGCGAGAGAGAGAGGGGGGTGACAGAAAGAGAGAGGGGGGTGACAGAGAGAGAGAGAGAGAGAGGGGGGTGACAGAGAGAGAGGGAGGTGACAGAGAGCGAGAGAGAGAGAGAGAGAGAGGGGGGTGACAGAAAGAGAGAGGGGGGTGACAGAGAGAGAGAGAGGGAGGTGACAGAGAGCGAGAGAGAGAGGGGGGTGACAGAAAGAGAGAGGGGAGAGAGAGAGAGAGAGAGAGAGGGGGGGGTGACAGAGAGAGAGGGAGGTGACAGAGAGCGAGAGAGAGAGGGGGGTGACAGAAAGAGAGAGGGGGGTGACAGAGAGAGAGAGAGAGAGAGAGGGGGGGTGACAGAGAGAGAGAGGGAGGTGACAGAGAGCGAGAGAGAGAGAGGGGGGTGACAGAAAGAGAGAGGGGGTGACAGAGAGAGAGAGAGAGAGAGGGGGGGGGTGACAGAGAGAGAGAGAGAGGGAGGTGACAGAGAGCGAGAGAGAGAGAGGGGGGTGACAGAAAGAGAGAGGGGGGTGACAGAGAGAGGGGGGTGACAGAGAGAGAGAGAGAGAGAGAGGGGGGTGACAGGGAGAGAATGAGAGTGGGGGTGACAGGCAGAGAATGAGAGTGGGGGGGTGACAGGGAGAGAGAGAGAGAGGGGCTGACAGGGAGAGAGAGAGGTGTCCCCTGGTCAGCTTGTCCTGGAAGTGGAAAGGATTTTGAAGGTGCTGGTCGGTGGTATGGGCTCCTCTGACAGCCTCATGTGTGGGCGGAGACAGAGCTCCGAAGAGCCCACACTGACACCGCCTGGAGTGGACACAGGGCTCCGGTATTGGAGCCGTTTGCTGCCTGGGGGCGCAGGCTGTGAGGAGGGTGCAACAATTACTGCTAACACTTCCAATTTTTTTGTGCCCCCCCCTCGGCCTGCGCCCCTGGCGGGCACCAATCTAGCCAACCCCTTGGTACGCCCCTGGAAGCCCCCTATAATGAGCATTACTATCTACATCTGCGATTCCGAAACAGTTCCAGAGATTCACCAATAGTGCAGATCCTCTAGGTAACCTCACCACCTGTATGGATCTCTAATTAATACAATAATACAAGCTGTTGGTGACATTTGGGCTGTTTTTTAAAAAATGAAAGTGATTCTAAAAGACAGAATTTTTTTTTTTTAACCTTAACCACTAAGACCGGAAGGATTTGCCCCCTTCCTGACCAGGCCCTATTTTGCGATTCGGCACTGCGTTACTTTAATGGACAATTGCGCGGTCGTGCGACGCTGTCCCCAAATAAAATTGATGTTCTTTTTTTCCCACAAATAGAACTTTCTTTTGGTGGTATTTGATCACCTGTGTGATTTTTATTTTTTGCGCTATAAACAAAAAAAAAAGCGACAATTTTGAAAAAAAAAAGAAAAAACAATATTTTTCACATTCTGCTATATCACATTCTCAAAAAAAAAAAATGTAAAAATCAAAATTTTTTAAAATTTTAGGCCGATTTGTTTTCTGCTACATATTTTTGGTAAAAAAAAAAAAATTCCATTAAGCGTATTTTGATTGGTTTGCGCAAAAGTTATCGCGTCTACTAACTATGTGAAAGATTTATGTCATTTTTGTTTATTTTTATTTTTTTACTAGTAATGGCAGCAATCTGCAATTTTTTGTGGGACTGCGACATGGCGGCGGATAGATCGGACCCCTAACTGACATTTTTGACACTTTTGGGGGACTAGTGACATTACTAATGCCAAAAATATGCACTGTTACTGTAATAATGACACTGGCAGGGAAGGGGTTAACATTATGGTGTTCAAGGGGTTAAATGTGAGCCTAGGGGAGTGATTCTAACTGTGGGGGGGGGGTGTGTGGCTTCTGAAATGACCATATAGACATGTGATCCTATATAGAAGGATCACAAGGGCTCTATGATCATTCCAGGGAGAAGGACGATCGGCTGTGTTTAGAACAGCTGCCCGTTCTTCTCTCTCAGCGGGGAAACGAGCGAGGGTGTCAGGCGGCAATCAGAGCCGCCTGCCCGCTGCATCGGCTTCCCCACTGACGAGGGGGGGCGGGCGCTCGCCCCCTTTCGCCCCCTAGCCTCCTACGTTTGCCCAGGAGTGGCTGCCTGCCGCAGTATAACTGCGGCGGGCGGTTGTTAACCGGTTAATGCAATAAGGTGCAGTTGCTCTGGAGCTTAGTAAATGAGATAAAGCTTTACTTTGCAAAAAATACCCACTCATGTACAAGGAAAATAAAAATAAAAATAATTTTTGCTTGCACATAATTGGATGATGGAAGTCAGCAGAGCTTCTTCTCATTTACTAAGCTCTGGAGCAACTGCACTTGTAAAGTGCACAGTCTATTTGCCTTTAGTAAATCAACCCCAGAGTGTGCACTCACACAGGTGCAGTTGCACTTTGCAAATGCAGTTGCTCCAGAGCTTAGTAAGTGTTTTTGTTATTTTCCTTGCACCTGATTGGGTATTTTTTTGTAACGTGAAGCTTTACCTAATTTAATAGGCTCTGGAGCAACTGGATTTTCAGAGTGCAACTGCACCTGTGCAAGTGCATAGTCTATTTACCTTTAGTAAATCAACCCCTATGTGTCAATTGGCACACAGGGGTTGATTTACTAAAGGCAAAAAAACTGTGCAAGTGCAGTTGCTCCAAAGCTTAGTAAATGAGGCAAAGCTTCACTTTGCAAAAAATACCCAATCACATGCAAGGAAAATAAAAAAAAAAACAGCATTTTTGCTTGCACATAATTGGATGATGAAAGTCAGTAGAGCTTCCCCTCACTTATAAAGCTCTGGAGCAACTGCACTTGCAGATTGCATCTACACTTTGCAAAGTGCACAGTCTATTTGCCTTTAGTAAATCGACCCCACAGAGTGGGGCTCAGGAGCGAGCATGCACAAGTTCCTCCATAGCAAGTGGCCTGCTATAGGGGCACTTGGCAGGGGGGAGGGGTCAGAGAAGAGGAGGATTAAGGCTGCCTTGTGCAAAATCATTGCACAGAGCAGGTAACTATGAAGTTTGTTATTTAAAAAAAAAAAAAAGACTTTATAATCACTTTAAGCCAGATCAATGATAAAGACAAAAGAGGGAAATGAAAAAAAAAATAATAATAATTAGGAAACCCTAACACTAGTCAACTAAAAAGCAATGACATCCTTATGATGAATTAATTCAGAGCCCCAAGTTTTTTTTTTTTTTCTAACATAGATTCATGATAATAATAAAGATGTATATTTTATGTAATTGAATCATCCCTTATACAGTCCTTAGAGTCCTATCTACCAGCAACACACGTAGAACACCTGGCAGTTTTTAGTTCTTGGCTGTTTTCTCTGCATGTCGTAGTTAGGTAGGCCTGAACCAAAATAAAAAATCTCTGTCTTACTCTAGGTTCATATCTATGCGGTTGCGGTTAATGCAATTTTCTGGAGCGTTTCGCGTTTTTGCACGCTTTTGTTTTTTCCTTAACGAACTGCGAATTGCCAGTTGTTAGGAGCAGGCAGCCGCCATGTCCTTAACAATGGATGATTAATCAGTGAAGAAAAAATTGCTTGCAAAGAAAAAAAAAAAAGGGACGTGAGGTCCACCCTTCCAATTCATACAAGGCCCTTTGGGTCTGGTATGGATTTTGAGTGGAACCCCACGTCAAAATTGAAAAATAAATGGCGTGGGGTCCCCACCAAAATCCATACCGGATCCTTAAGGGAGGGGGGGGGGGGGGCGAGCAAGCGGCCCTGCTGAACCTTACCAGGCCACATGCCCTCCACATGGAGGGGGGGTGTTCTGGCAAAAGCATGTTGTCCCCATGTTGTCCCCAGGGGCCTCCTACCCACAACCTTGGCTGGTGGGTGTGGGGTACTGCGGGTGGGGGGGCTTATTGAAATATGGAAGCCCCTTTAACAAATGGGCCCCCAAATCCTGGCCCCCCTCTGCATGTGAATAAGTATGGGGTAAATGGACCATGTTAAATTGACTGTAGTGCGTTTCTGCAAACCCCAAAATGCACTAAAAAATGCATAGACGGAAACCTAGCCTTAGGGCCAATCTATGCTCTTCTATACCTGGACATTCTAGATATTTTCTTTGGTCTGCACGGGAGGGAAGGGAGAGTATGTTCTGCTGGGCAGTAGGTATTAAAGCTTAATTTCAGCCTTCCCTTTAATCTTGCCCAGTTGTTCAGGATCCTCTCCTGTATTGAAATAGCTAACTCTGATTTTACTGCACACTGGGAGTTTCCGCTGGTGACTGTCAGTCACCGCTGTCTACTCTGCGCCCCCCATGCACACCAAGGGGCTGGGCTTTAGAGGGGGCAGGTGCGGCGGGCTCAGGCTCCCAGTGGCTCACTGAGAAGCTGAGCCAAGTGCCGGTCCAGGCACGTGGGCGTATCCTAACCATATTACCTCAGCTCCGTTACGTCAGCCGACAGCGGGCTTCAGCTTGCTGTCTGCTGAAAACGGGTCACAGGAGTACAGCTTTGGCTGTACTTCTCCTTTAAAGGATCCTGATGTATTATAGAGTGAGACAGAGAAACAGAGGAGGTTGTCGACCTGGCCTGGTCCTATAAGCAGCATTAGAACTGACCGCATAGCACAACCCAATGCAGATTTGAAAGCGCAACAGCCTATTTTTTTTGTGGAAAGTTACTGTTTATGGTTCCCATTTTCTAAAGGTCATACAGATATGAAATGATTAGGAAATAAAAAATATGAGCCACTTCTTTTTTCTTTTAGCATGTGAATGGTGGGGGCAGACGCACACACGACCCATTGCAGACCAGACATGGAATCAAATGATTTGGGGCGTCTGTTTTAGGAGATCAGCTGATTTTCATATTAGAAGTCTTCACAGCCTTATGGACAAAGACACAATTGTTTATAGATAATATTTAGACACGTAAACCATCAAAAACATTTAAAAATTGTTTTTCTCTTTCGTTCATTGACGGACACAGCTCCTGTCATTCTTAGGACACTAGGTAGAAAAAACTTCTGGCTACACCCATGGGAAGCCACTCCCTCTCTCTGCTATAGTCACTCAGTTTTTTTCTGCCTAGGCAGGAGTAAGGACCTAGTTCCTTGCTGGGATATTTGGTCGTAGCAAAATTTTTTAGATAGAAAATGTTTTCCTCCTGAAATTTTCCTATGAGATCTACTATCAATTGCCAACAGGCTGGATAATCTAGATCCAGTGGTCACCCCAGTCTGGGCAGCGCGCGTGCGCAGGCCTCAGCTCCGTGCTAGGTCAGCCGCGACATAGCGCCACTGGACAGGGGCTGGCAAGGTCTCATACGACCTTGCCTCGGCCTGAGTCGCAGCGTTTCTCCTGGCCGATAACCCCCCTATTTCGATGGAGAGGGGGGATTTGTCTGGAGCGGTGTCCACCTGGTTCCGGGTATGGTGAGCAGCTGTCCCCCCTCTACCCCTGGAAGGTTTTGGGGTGGATGTGGACCCCTCCTTGGGACGGTCGGACCCCTAGGTTCCCCTCCTTCCCGCAGGCACCCCCCCCCCTTGCCAAGTCCCTCATCCTTCCCCCTCCACATACGCTGGTGATGGTTTTTTTTATGGGTGATCTGCCGATTCTTCTGGGGTGGGGGCAGGTTGCTAACTGGCGATGGGGCTGGGGGGGTGCACTGGCAGCAGCCGGACGACCGATTGTGCAGGGGGGGCTTGTACCTGGTGGGAGCTCCTGCCAGGGCCCCTAATCCTTCCTGGATCTGTCCTGAGGCCTGGTCCCCCCATTTTGGGTCCCTGCATGCCTCGTGGTGCCGTGGAGGGGCCGCCATTTTGTTGTAGCCTGTGTGGTTTTCTATACACGGTGGCCATGTTTGTGTAGTCCAGCGGCCATTTTCTTGTGGTTTACTATTGCAAATAGCAGCGGTCATGACAGTGAAGCCTTGTGGGCGGCGATTTCGGTGGTGGGAGCCCCCTTCTTATCCCCTGGTGGTGATTCCTGGATCATTTAGCTTCCTGATCGCCGCACGTGAAGTGCAGAATTTCCTGGTGCTTGCAGGTGCCTGTGTCAGGTGGTGAGTCTGGTAGCATCCTCTCCCTCTCTGCTGAGGATCACTTTGTGCCTTGTGCTTGGCGCCCAGGTGGTGCTGCCAACACGGTGGGGGTTTTCCCTTAGCAGTGTGTTACACTTTTTGTGGAGTCCCCCTGGTGACTCGTGGAATTTCCCCACCTGATCCCCTCTCTGAGGCTGCAGGGCCCTCCGGGCCCAACTGTCCATCCATGCACTGATGGCGGCCCTGGAGTCCCGTGTGTCCTGGGCGGAGGCGGCTTGTGGGCGAGAGGCTAGCAAAAAGTGCCCCCCGCCTTCCCCTGCCTCATCTGTCTCATCAGATCCTGAGTCTGATTCGGCCACTGCTAACTTGGGTCACCCTGCTGGATTCCCAGCACCAGGAATCCTCTGATAGTGAGGATGATTCCTCCACGTCTGTGACTGCTAACTAAAATGCACTGGCGGATGCACTGATTGTATCTGTGCGGGAGACCCTGAAGATGGAGGATGCGGCGGAAGCTGCAACAGAGGCCCAGGTTCCCTTTGGCACTCACAAGCCATCCAGAGCGGCAAAGGTATTTCCTTTCCCTGCCTATTTTTACAGAATTGTCGCTAAAGAGTGGGAATGACCAAAGCGTCCCTGTGGGGTTCCTAAGCGCTTTACTAGGCATTACCCTTATAAGAAGCAATTTCTTAAGAAGTGGACTGTGCCACCGGTGGTGGATCTCCAGTTTCCAGATCAAACAAGGCAACCATGATTCCAATGGAAGAGTCCCCGGCCTTTAAGGATCCAGGTGACTGCAAGGTAGAGGCTGAGGCCCATGTTATGAACACATTAGCGTGTTCGGCAATGAGGCCGGTATTTACCATTGCCCTAGTGTTGCAAACTCTAACTGAGTGGGCTAAGCTCCTATGCCGTGACCTGGAGGGTGAACAACTCCCTCCTACCTTTGCTGAGCTGGCAGACAAGCTGGTCCAGGCATTGCAGTTTATCTATGATGCCTCCTTGGATGCGACTCCCCTGATGGCTCTCTGTTTTGGTGGTGGTCCTTAGGGGTGTCTTTTGGCTTAAATGCTGGTCTGCGGACCAGACTTCTAAAAAGGCTTTGACTGATCTTCCCTTTCAAGGAGATCGTCTGTTTGGAGCTACCCTGGATGACATCATTAAAGGTCTCACAGGGGGGAAGAGTACCTTTCTTCCACAGGCTGCTAGGGGTAAGGAACCTCGTTGCAGACGTGGGCCTTCCTTCTCGGCTCATAAGAAGTTTTTTTGTCCCTCAGGGTCGATTGACAAGGTCTCGAAGCCTTTCAGGGCCTCCTCTGGCAGCTCCAAACGAACCTGGTCTGGCAAGCCGAGAGTGGGGTTCTCCACACCCGCGGACAAGGCTCCTTCAGCATGAAGGCTCGCCCTCACCCATATCAGGGGTGGGGAGACATCTTCGCTGGTTTCCGAACCCTTCGACTCACCTGGTGCAGGACAAGTGGGTCCACGAAGCTATTCGGTCGGGTAACAAGATTGAGTTTCACTCTTGTCCCCCCAGCAAGATTTTTTTCCTTCTAACCTGTGCCTGCCCACAGACTGGTTACGGGGTCTGTTTGGGGCGGTACAATACCTTTTCCTTCAAGGGGTGATTGTTCTGACTTCAGAACATTTTCAGGGTTTTTATTCAAATCTATTCACAGTCCCCAGGAAGGAATGCAAAGTGTGTCCAATCCTGGACCTCAAGGAGCTGAACTGCTTTGTGCAGGTACAGAAGTTCAGAATGGAGTCCATTCAAACAGGGTGGCATCCCTGCATCAGGGGGATTTTCTTGCCTCTATCTATATCAAGGATGCTTACCTTTACATTCCAATATGTGCCAGTCACCAGCGATTTCTCCGCTTTGCTGTGGGAGAGATGCATTATCAGTTTGTGGCATTACCCTTTGGTCTTGCCTCCGCTCCTCGGGTCTTCACAAAGGTGTTGGCTCCGGTGTTAGCTTTGCTACACCAATGGGGGATTGCGGTACTGGGCTACTTGGGTGATCTCCTTCTGCGAGCGGAGTCTCCATCTGCTCTTGTGTAGAACCTGGAGATCACTATACGAACTCTGTGGGATTTCGGCTGGATTCAGAATGTTCAGAAGTCTGCCCGGGTTCCATCCACAAAGCTGGACTATTTGGGCCTAACTCTGGACTCGGCCGTAGTCAGAGTGCTCCTTCCTCTGGATAAACTCCAGAAATTGCAGGCTGCATTCCGCCTCCTGCTGTCCAAAAAATGGTCATCCCCCTGGACTTGCTGGGCCTAATGGTATCTACCTTCAAGGCAGTCCCATTTGGGCTATTCCATACGAGGTCCCTGCAACTGGACATTCTGACCAAATGGTACAAGACTCCACAGTCTCTGAACAATCAGATCCAGCTGAGTTGAGTCCCTGATATGGTGGCTTCACTCTTCGGCGCTTTGGCTGGGAAAATCATTCCTCCCCTTGTATTGGACTGTGATCACCACAGATGCCAGCCTGTCTGGCTGGAGAGGCATCCTCGGCAAGAATTCTGCTCAGGGGATCTGGACGCTGGAGGAGTCCAGACTACCGATCAATGTCCTGGAACTGCGAGCGATCGGACTGTGTCTGGATCATTGGACGGATCATCTTCAGGGATGCTCAATGCTCATTGAATCAGACAATGCCACGGCCGTGCCTTATTTCAACCAAGGGGGCACAAGAAGTGCCCTGGCAGCTCTGAAGGTAGCCAGCATTCTAAGGTGGGCAGCACGGCTCGGTCCAGCCCTCTCCGCCGTGCACATTCCCAGGGTGGAAAATTGGCAGGTGGATTACCTCAGTCGGCAGGCGTTGGACCAAGGGGAGTGGTCCCTTCCTCCCGGAATTGTTTCATCAGCTGTGTCTCTGGTGGGGCACTCCTGAGGTGGATCTGTTGGCATCTCGGCTCAACAGAAAGGTGCAGAGGTTTGTGGCTTGGTCAAGGGATCCTCTGGCGGATGCCACATATGCACTGGTGGCTCCGTGGGGGTCAGTATCATCTGATTTACGTCTTCCCTCTTCTCAAGCTTCTGACAGGACTTCGACGCAGGATCGAGGCAGAAGGGATTCCAATCATCTTAGTGGCTCCGGACTGGCCTCGCCAGGCTTGGTACACCAATCTAGTGCGGCTGATCCCCAGTTTTCCTTGGAAGCTTCCTCTCAGGGAGGATCTGCTGTCCCAAGGACTGATCTTCCATTCTGCTTTACAGTCACTGGCTTTGACGGATTGGCTATTGAATGCCAGGTGCTGAAGGATAGAGGTTTATCCTACACTGTTAAAAGCTAGGAAATCTACTTCTAGGAAGATCTACCATCATACGTGGAAGATGTACATTGCGTGGTGTGAGTCTCTTTGGGTTCATCCTCGCTCCTTCTTGGTGGCTCGGATCTTAACCTTCCTTCAATGGGGGGTTGAAGAGAAATTGGCCTTGAGTGCCATCAAGGGCCAGGCATCGGCCTTGGTGGCCTTTTTCCAACGACCTTTGGCCACACACTCCCTAGTGCGTACTTTTTTCAGGGTGTCAGACATTTGGTTCCTCCAGTGCAGGCTCCGTTGCAGCCTTGGGATCCTAATTTGGTGCTTTCAGCTCTACAGAAGCCTCCCTTTGAAAATATTTGGGAGATTCTCCTGCTTATACTGTCCCAGAAGGTGGCCTTTTTGGTGGCTATCACCTCGGCATGCAGAGTGTCAGAACTAGCGGCATTATCCTGTCGTTCACCTTATCTGATACACAGGGATAAGGTGGTGCTTCGCCCCTGTCCGTCTTTCCTTCCTAAGGTAGTCTCTGACTTTCATTTGAGTGAAGACATTGTGTTGCCTTCCCTGTATCCCAGGCCTACACATCCGAAGGAAATTGCCTTGCATGCCTTGGATGTGGTCCTGGCAATTAAGGTGTACCTGGCAGCTACGGAGTCTTTCAGGAAGTCAGACTCTATTTGAGCTCACGGATGGACCTCGCAAAGGGATGTCCGCTTCCTCTGCAACAATTTCTAGATGGATCAGACAGACGGTGATTCAGGCCTATTCCGTCAGGGGTCAGGTTCCTCCTTTCCCTGTCAAGGCGCACTCTACTAGGGTGCTTAGTGCCTCCTGGGCCTTCAGTTATCAAGTGTCAGTGACGCAGGTTTGCAAGGCGGCCACCTGGTCGTCGATGCACACTTTTTACAAAGTTTTATAAAGTGGATGTGTTGGCACCTGCGGATGCTTCCTTTGACCGCAAGGTTTTGCAGGCTGCTGTTTAGGAGGACCTGATCCTCTTTGAGGGTGTATTGTTTTCTTCAGGTGGGCTCCAGTTGTTTTGATTCAGCCCCTGTTGCCTGGCTGGCTAATGTTTAGCCTTGGGAGTTTTTTTGCTGTTTCCCAACCCTCATGTTTAACACTGCTTTGGGACGTCCCAATGGTTAAGAATGGCAGGAGCTGTGTCCGTCAATGAACGAAAGAGAAAATGGGATTTTTGACTTATCATAAAATCCATTTCTCTGATGTTCATTGACGGACACAGCACCTACCCCTGTGTGGAGCTATAATTCTAAGTGACTATAGTAGGAAGAGGGAGTATACCCCCTGGGACTGCCCATGGGTGTAGCCAGAAGTTTTTTCTGCCTAGTGTCCTACTCCTGTAGGGGGGCAGCATAACCCAATGATCAAGAATGACAGGAGCTGTGTACGTCAATGAACCTCAGAGAAATGGATTTTACAGTAAGTCTAAAATCCAATTTTTTTGCTAAGACAATAATTTGCGTTATATGTAAAGCCTAAAAACGTACTACTATTTGCTCCCTTTTGGTCTGTTAAACACCATTGAAAGCCATTTGTCATATCTAGTCAGCATTTGCAAAAATACCTTTTGGTTCTCCCTAAAATACATTGCTGTCCTGTGCAGTTTTCAGTCTTTTCCTTAGCAGCCTTATTGACTCCGCCCAGTTTACCTTTGTGAACTACAGAACACCTCCTGCTCATGTTATGGAAATTGGGAAAGGAGAGGTGTCCTGTAGTTCTGTCTTTGGGTTCCAATGCTGTTCCTTCATAGATACAGTAGAGAGAGTGAGCATTATCACCCTAGGGCAGGATGTGTGTTGCTGGCAGGATCACTCGGTGAAAATGAAGGGGAAAAAGCTTAAAAAAAAAGAAAACAAATGCAGCATTACAGCTAAGGACTGTAAGGTAAAAAATGTTTAGGCATCAGCATCCCCCCTCTCCCCCCCTTTTACTTACCCGAGGTCTCATTCGATCCAGCGCTGTGCACGTCTGCAACTCTTCTCTCCCCTCACTTCCGGGTCTCACTGGCTTTGCTGGGGAACCAGAAGCCATTGGCTCCCAGTGCTGTCAATCAAAGCCAGTGAGGAGGGAGCAGGGGGACGGGGCAGAGTCCTGCTGTCTGTGTCAATGGACGCAGCAGCAGGGCTCGGCAGGGAGCATGCACGAGTGCCGCCATGGGAAGCGGCTTTCCATAGGAGCAATGGACAGAGAGGAGGGGTGAGGAGCGCCGGTGGGGGACCTGAGAAGAGGAGGTATGTGGCTGCTCTGTGCAATTCCATTGCACAGGGCAGGTAAATATAGACATGTTTGTTAATTTTTTTAAAAAGAAATTTGTACCTTTACAATCACCTTAAAATGCTTGGAAGCCCCTACAGGTCATCAGTTTAGAGTTACGCAGGAGCACTGGTGCTAAAGTTATTGCTCTCACTCTGGCGTACGTGCTGATATATAAACAAATGTGTGGCAATCTGCGTTTTCATATGTAGGTGCCCAATGCACACATCACATATTTGTAGGTGCGTGTGTGGGGAGAGGGCTCTAAACTTTTTTACATTTTTAAAAAAAAAAATGAATGTGTCTCTTTATATGCTTAAAACTTTTTTGTTTATTTTTTCATAACTTTTATTGCTATCATATAGGGGACCAATGGCCCCTATGTGATTGCATATAGGTGACAGGTTCTTTTTATGAAGGCCCCTCGGGTCTATTAGACCCCAGATGTCTCCCCTATACTCCACTGCAGCTGTTGGAACCCAGTCTGTGCTCCATGAGCTGCTTACCCCAGCTCTGTCTGCACATGTCTGCAGCACTGTTAAAAATCAGAATCTCTAGCAAGTGGCTGGGGATACGGATTTTACTCCCACCCACCACCAGTATCCTGGCACGCACCCTGGCTGATGCCGGCCCTGTGTGCATTAGGCATAGTACCATGCTGGGATGATATTTGTGCAAAGGTGCTGGGCAAGAAACTTTATTTAGACCAGGGATAAAGGTAAGCAGTTTATTGTGTAGGCTACACTGAAGGAGGTGGGTATATTTACAAAAGTTGTTCTTTAACCTCCCTGGCGGTATGATTATGTCAAGAATTATGTACCAAAAGCGGTACAATTTTTTTCAGGGAAATTTGGCGTTATGTATTATAGGCCTACAATTCTTAGTAATTACTGACTTAAACCTGACCAAAACAAGAGTCTAGTAGACATCCCAGATGTGATAAATTTGAAACACAAACGCACGAATTATAATCTAATCAATAATATAATTTTATTATATAATATATAATATATATAATAAAATTATATTATTGATTAGATTATAATTCATGCGTTATATATTATATATATATATATATATATATATATATATATATGTGTGTGTGTGTGTGTATATATATATATATAATATATAACACATGAATTATAATCGAATCAATAATATAATATTACATATATATATATTTATATATATATATATATATATATATATATATATTTATATATATATATATATATATATTTATATATATATATATATATATATATATATATATATATATATGTGTGTGTGTGTGCATATATATATATACATATATACACATATATACATATATATATATATATATATATATATATATATATATATATATATGCATATCGATATATATATATATATATATATATATATATATATATATATATATATATATATATATATATATATATAATATAAAATGTGTTTTGTGTTTGTGTTTTGTGCAACGTTTTGAATTTCCCTCCCTAGTTCCGCTCCCATGCAGCATTGCTGCTGCAGGGAACGGAACTAGGAAGTCATCACACCGACGGAGAGCGGCGGGGATCTCGGCTGGCGGTCACAGCAATGAGAGATCATCGCTGGATCGCCAGGAGAAGGTAAGAGACACCGCTGCGCTCTCTGCACATCTACCCCGAGCATGACTCGGGGATACCGATCCTAACCTAAAAAATCCACCCCGAGTCACGCTCGGGATTACCGCCAGGGAGGGTAAATCATTTGTGTTATGAGTTTTTAAAAAGAATTGAGTTATTCTGATAATATAATACTCCCACGTTTACAAAAAACAACCTACAAATGTATTTTCTGTGCTTGGCTGCATCTTGCCCCAGGGCGCTACCAACTAACTTTCCTCTCCACTCCATTTAGCCACATACAACGGGCACACTCAGGTGGCAGTGAAGACAATGAAACCAGGAACCATGTCTCCGGAGGCCTTCCTCGAAGAGGCGAACATGATGAAAACATTGCAGCACGATCGCCTGGTGCGTTTGCATGCTGTGGTGACACAGGACGAGCCCATATATATCATCACCGAGTACATGCAGAAGGGCAGTTTGTTGGATTTTCTGAAGAGCGATGAAGGAAATTCTCTCAAGGTGCCACAGCTTATCGATTTTGCCGCCCAGGTAAGATGCTGGGAATTAGGGAAATTTTTTTAAAGCGTAGTCTGCATAAAATCTAAACCAGTGGTCAATTCACGAAGTATGGGGGGTGGCGTCACATGTGGCTCCTGAAAGCACCAAAGGGTTGCATATAATATTTAGACACTGCAAATATCCTGGAGGATGTGGCAGGGCTGGCCCAAGACATTGTGCTGCCTGGGTCCAAGAATGAAATACTGCCCCCCTCCCCCCAAAAAAAAAAAAATCATGCCCACCAAAAGGCTCCTACATCCATTATTTTATATAAATATAACATTTCGAAAATATTATATATACTGTTATCTTCTTCCATAACTCACCCCCGGACCGGTCCACCAAACACCCACTGTCTGTCCTCAGTCCTCCTGTCAGTCCTGAGTCTACCACCGCCCTAGAAGATACAGCCTGCCCTGCGTGAGATGGAGTGCACTGATGTCTGACGCTCCACCTCCTTATACTCATTAGTTTGCACTACAGGAAATATGAGATGGGGAAATGCCGCCGTAAGGTACCGCAAACTGATAACACACAACTGCTGGGAAAAAAAACTTGGGAGTTAATTTGCCGCCCCTCTCTAAGTGCCGCCTGGGTCCAATGGAACCAGCGGGACCCATGGTAGGGCCAGCCCTGGGAGGTACTAAAAGTCTGTAGACATGCTGATAATAGACGTGGCATGGGGGACTGTATTTTTTTTAAATTAAAAATGACAAACATGTTATACTTACCTGCTCAGTGCAGTGGTATTGCACAGAGCAGCCCAGATCCTCCTCTTCTCGGGTCCCTGGCCGGCACTCCTGGCCCCTCCCTCCTGTTGAGTGCCCCCACAGCAAGCAGCTTGCTATGGGGATCCCAAGCCGAACCACAGCTCCCTGTGTTCATTCAGGCATGGAGCCGCAGCCCGGCCCCACCCACTTTCTCTTCTCATTGGCTGACTGACTTTGAATGACAGCAGCAGGAGCCAATATCCCCACATTGCTGTCTCAGCCAATGAGGGGAGTCCCAGGCAGCCGAGACGCTCTTGCAACAAGTAGTGAAGGCACTCACGGGTCTTGAGCAGGAGTATGTGTCCAAACAAGAGATTTTTTTTACTTTTTTTAATTTGAACCTTTCTTAACAAGTCAAAGCAGCTCAATGGACCTCAGAAGCAGGTCAGAAACTCACAAGTATCTGAAATACATGAGCACCTGACTCTATGCTATTCACATAACCTGGCCGTACAATCTGAATTCTTTGAGATTTACCAATAACTACGTAGACCTGGTTGATTATACATTGAATAGATTGTTTAGGCATTGAAATAAATAACTGATAATAAATCCAAAAGAGCAGATTGTATAATAAAATAATATTAAGCAAGCCAAGTTTTAATGATTGGAAAGTCTAAAGGAGTTGGGAAATCTAAAGGAGATGAAAACATTTCCCCTGTTTCACAGATTGCAGAAGGAATGGGGTTCATAGAGCAGAAGAACTACATCCATCGTGACTTGCGAGCGGCCAATTGCCTGGTGTCCTCCACTATGGCATGTAAGATTGCCGACTTTGGTCTGGCCCGTGTGATTGAGGACAGCGAGTATACAGCCAGAGAGGGTAAGTACACCCCACCCTACAGTATGTACTAATTAGTGTACTACCATACCCTAAATGGTCAGTTCACCCAAAACGGTCTTTTGCTGATAAGATAATTTAACTGGCTTATCTCTCGGAGACTCCAGTGGTGAGATCTCTTCTCTGTTTTCTGGCGTCTGTATACCCACGGGACTTTTATGAGGAGTTCCCACTTATCCTTCTGGGTTTTTAAAAGAGAAGTATGGGGTTTTTTTTCCCAGATTCATACTTACCTAGGTGGATGCACCATTGTTCCCCTGCTGGCTCTAAGACTGAGAACTGAGAGATCAAACACCGCTGATCACTCCGTTCTCAGGGCTCCCTGGTGACTGCCAGTCATGGCTGTCTGCTCTACCTCCCCCCATGATTACTGGAGCGCTCTCTGAAGAGCGATCCAAATGCTGTCACTTCTTTAGAAAGCAAAGCACTTTTGAACATGTCGTTCATTTTTTTTCAAATCATTTTTTAGAATTTAATTTTTTTTATTATTTTTAACTGCCCTGCTGGGGGGCTTTGGTGAAATATCAGGGGTCCAAACAGACCCCTGATGTCTCACCTTTAGGACAGAGAAAGAGACTGAGGACAGAGAATCCCCAGTACCTTTCTCTGCAGCCTGAGCTGCACTGGAAAGTGAATGATTTGGAAGCACTCTGAGGCTTCCTGTTTATTCACACAGTTTACTATGCTTCAGTGATGAATAGACACAGGAGCGATTGCTACTGATCGCTTACTATGTTCATTCAGGAAGGGAAGGGGTGGTAAATAGGCCATATATACCACCCTCCGCTCTCCATCCTGAAACAATGCCCTTGTGTGCTTGCAGCAGGTGCCAGCGGGAGAGGACAGGAGGAAAGCCCACAGTGCTGCAGGGGATGGGGAACACAGAGGGGGGCCTGGACAGCAGGGGGGGTGGGGGCGCAGATACTAATCCCCCTGCAGTGCAGCCGGAGGAAGAAAAAGCAGGAGAAACTATCTATGCTGCAGGGGGAGCCACAAGGGTTGGCAATAAGGTAGTACAGCCAGCCCTCATGCTCAGCAGGTGCTGGCCCCCTTTTTTTGTTAACTGAGGGGGCCCGGACCCGGTACAGGAGGGCCGGCTGTACTGCCTTATCAGTGGCCCTGACTATTCACTACACATCTTCACTTTCTGCCTCCTTCTTCCTTCTCAGTGACTCAGAACATGTATAAGTCAGATAGTCAACAAAACTGCCAGCCAACTAGCATTTTTAGAAGGAGCTCATCAATGTTTCAGTGTATCTCATTCAATCTAGTCATGTGATCATGTGATGTATTGTTTTTGTTTTTTATCAGGAGCCAAGTTCCCAATAAAATGGACCTCACCCGAGGCTGCCAACTACGGCTCCTTCACCATAAAATCCGATGTGTGGTCCTTTGGCATTCTTATGACTGAGATAATTACCTATGGAAGGACGCCATATCCAGGTGAGGGTGCTGTATTCCCTACACAGGGTCAGGCAGCTTTGGAGATGGCATTCATTTAAACCTACTAAATAGAACTGCTGTTGGAAACGATTGCAGGGACAGTCCAGACGTGTCTGTGTCTTACCCTGCAGCAGCTGAAAGCTGGCAGAAGGGGGAGAAATTGGCTTTCAGCTGCTGCAGAGAGCCACACAGGGTTTCCTTTTGTAACTGCCCCTCCTCCCGACCGCACCAATACCCTGTGCTGTTGGAGCCCTCCTGTGTGCCCGGGCCCCCAACAGGAGGACTGGTGGTCCTCCCCTATCAGCGGCCCTGATTGCGGCATTCCAGAGCAATAAAACCATACAACAAATAAAGACATTTCCAGGAACAGTTGCTTTCTGTTTCAATATTTTCATTGAAGTTTCAAAGAAAAGGAGAGAGCAATACAGCCTTAAACCTTTCATCATGAATCAAAATAAATCTCTCAGTGCAGGCGGAACACAACCGAAAGAACATACTGTACAATACTCGTTAAGGTGCAGCAAACTTATAAGGGTCAAAGTAGCCTTGTTAGGAATCCACCCAAGACTATCAAAAATGAACTAAAAATGAGTGAGCTGGATCAAAAGACAGAAAAAATAAGCTGAAACCAAACATCTGTTCCATGCAGCTCAAGAGAATAGCAGGCACAAAGCCAACATGGTAAATAACGACCCTGTCTGTTCAGAAGACTTAAAGGTGGGAAGACAATGTAATAGAGCAGCACGAAATGCCAGCAGAATGCTTGGATGTATAGGGAGAGGTATAAGCAGTAGAAAGAGAGAAGTGCTTATGCCGCTGTACAGAACACTGGTGAGACCTCACTTGGAGTATTGTGCGCAGTACTGGAGGCCATATCTCCAGAAGGATATAGATACTCTAGAGAGAGTTCAGAGAAGAGCTACTAAACTAGTACATGGATTGCAGGAAAAAACTTACCAGGAAAGGTTAAAGGACCTTAACATGTATAGCTTTTAAATACATAAAGGGAATCATCTCGGTAAAGGAGGAGAGCATATTTAAAAGAAGAAAAACTACCACAAGAGGACACCGTTTTAAATAAGAGGGGCAAAGGTTTAAAAGTAATATGAGGAAGTATTACTTTACTGAGAGAGTAGTGGATGCATGGAATAACCTTCCTGCAGAAGTGGTAGCTGCAAATACAGTGAAGGAGTTTAACCTCCCTGGCGGTATGATTCTTTTGGATTTTAGGTGCTGAAAGCGGTACCATTATTTTAGGTGCTGAAAGCATGTAATTCTTGTGAATGAGCAGCCCAAACCAACTGTATACATTTATTATACATATTATATATATATATATATATATATATGTATGTATACATATATTATGTATACATATATTATATATATATATATATATATATATATATATATATATATATATATATATATATATATATATATACATATATATATATATATATATATATATATATATAATGTATACACTTGGTTTGGGCTGCTCATTCACAAGAATTACGTGTATATATATATATATACATATATATGTGTATATATATATATATATATATATATATATGTATATGTGTGTATATATACGTATATATATATATATACTGTATATATATATGTATATATATATACATATATACATATATTTACATAAAAAGTTCAGTAAAACTGCAGGAAAGGGCACTGGGGGGTAATGTAATGTGATTTTATTTTATTTTGAACGATATCAGTGTGTTTGGTGCATTTTACATTCGAATTTGCCGCCGGTTCCACCCCCCGGCGGACGTCACGTCGCTGGAGACGGAAGCCGGGGCTCGCAGACGATCGGGAGAGAGCTCCGCCGCCGCACACCGCTCGCAGTCTTCGCTGGATCCCGGAGAAAAGGTAAGTAAAACCTCCTCCAGCATCCAGCGATCTTCCTAGCGCTACCCCGAGTGTGACTCGGGGTTACCGCTTTTGGCACTAAAATCTTACCCCGAGTCACACTCGGGAATACCGCTAGGAAGGTTAAGCATGCATGGGATAGGCATAAGGCTATCCTTCATATAAGATAGGGCCAGGGACTATTCATAGGATTCAGATATATTGGGCAGACTAGATGGGCCAAATGGTTCTTATCTGCCGACACATTCTATATTTCTATGTTTCTATGTCTGAATACTAAAATAATTGTTATCCCATCAAGGGGATAGGAAGAAGGGGGAAAAAGAGCCAGTAAAGAAGTGCTGTCCTCCCGAGTGCCAAAAGCCAAACCCACCCAACCCATCAGAAATAATTTAGGAAAGGGGTTGCATATAGCTAGTCCACAGGTCCCAAATCTGCTCAAACCTTGTGGAGGAGTTTACGTAATATGCTAATCATTTTTTCGTTGATCATTATCCACATGATGTTTCCTCAGCAATAAATCCACTATTGGGCTCTTCCAAGAAGTTGCGGTAGCGATTTTAGCTGCTAAGAACATGAAATATATCACGGCCTGAGTAGACCTGGGAACCCTTTCTATGGGTTTATTAAGCAATGCCACTTTGACGAGATTAATCATGATCACTGCAGAGCAGTTGCTTTCATTTATAGTCTCATCTAAGTGTACAAGAGTAGCCTTAAAAAAAGAAGGAAAAAGGTAGAGCTGCAAGACATGTTGAAAGATGCACCAAAAACATGAACTCTACTGTCCCCCTGGGCATTGCAACAATTTCATGCATATAAGTTCCCTCGGATTTAGACCTGGGGTGTCAAGCCATGGCACCCACAGCTTCTCAAATTTACCAGGACAACCTCTATGTAGGTATATGTAGTATTCTAACAATAGAGTGTTACCTATATTAGTTACCCATGCCTTGTGAGAGGGTGGGTCAGGGTTTTTTTATAGAGCTGCAAGATGAATTAATTGGTTGAAAGAGCAATTCCTTGGGTACCACATTGCTTAGAATACCCAGATGGCAGCATTTTAGCCTGAAACACCCTATTAGGTGAATCCAACACCCCTTCCAGTAGAGGTGCAGCTTGGGGCAACACCATAGTAGATTAATCAGGTCACCATGATCTCTCCTGCATCTTCAGCAGAGCAGGTCAGCAAGGGAACCCGTTTTGTAGAGTGGTAATGGAGTATAGTGAGTAGGCTATACATCCGTTAAAATAAATATTGAACACTTCACCATTTTTCTAGGTAAATATATTTCTAAGGGTGCTATTGACATGAAATGTTCACCACATGTGGGTAACAACCCATGCAATCCATACATACAAAGAAACCAAAACAAATAAGTTCAGAAATTAAGTTATCTGTAATAAAATGGAATGACACAGGGATAAAGTATTGAACACATGAATAAAGGGAGGTGCAAAAAGGCATGGAAAGCCAAGACACTGGCTGAAATCTATCAATATTTAGAAAGCAATCCTGCCCCTTGTCAGTGCAAATTAATATTAGCTGGTTCAGTCTCAACTGATAGCCTATAAAAAGGTTTCTCATTACCAAGGTAGCACACAAGAAACATCTCATGATGGGTAAAAGAAAAGTACTCTATCGATACCTTTGCAACCTTATTGTTGCAAAACATATTAATGGCATTGTTTACAGAAGGATTTCTAAACTTCTGAAGGTTCCAGTGAGCACTGTTAGGGCCATAATCTGGAAGTGGAAAGAACATAATTTCACCCTAAACCGTCATTAACCACTTAAGCCCCAGAAGATTTTACCCCCTTCCTGACCAGGGGGTATTTTGCGATTCGGCACTGCGTGACTTTAACGGACAATTGCGTGGTCGTGCGACGCTGTACCTAAACGAATTTGACGTCCTTTTTTTACCACAAACAGAGCTTTCTTTTGGTGGTATTTGATCACCTGTGCGATTTTTTGATCATGCGCTATAAACAAAAAAAGAGCATCAATTTTGCAAAAATAACAATATTTTTCACATTTTTTTATATGAAATTCCCCAAAAAAATGTAAAAATCAAAATTTTTTAACATTTTCGGCCAATTTGTTTTATGCTACATATGTTTGGTAAAAAAAATCGCAAAAAGCGTATTTTGATTGGTTTGCGCAAAAGTTATCACGTTTACTAACAAAGGGAAAGATTTTTGTCGTTTTTGTTGTTTTTTTTAACGCGTAATGGCGGCGATCTGCGATTTTTTTTGCGGTACTGCGACATTGGGGCGGACAGATCGGACCCTTGACTGACATTTTTGACACTTTTGGGGTTACCAGTGACATTACTGCAGTAATCAGTGCTATACATATGCACTGTTACTGCAAAATTACACTGGTAGTGAAGGGGTTAACTTTATTTGAGAGGGAGGGGCTGTGTGTGTCCCTAGGGATGTGATTCTAACTGTGATTGGCAGTCTGTTTAGCTGTAGAAACAGTGATCAACGGTTCTACATAGTAGAGCCGTGTGATCACAGTTTCTACACAGGGGAGAATGACAGGCGGCTTGTTTACACAAGCCGCCTGACTTTCTCCCTCTGCAGCGGCGATCGCAGAGTGACTGGCGGACATCGGGTCCGCCGGTCACACGCGCGGGGGGGTCCGTGACCGCGCGGGAGCGCGCCTGCGGTGGCGTGCGCTCGCTCCCTAGACCCTCACAGGCTAGCGACGTAGCCCTATGTCGCTTTGCCTGTGAGGGGCTGACTGCCGACGTAGATAGTCGTGCAGCAGTCGGCAATTGGTTAACCGGGTGCTCCTTGCATGATTTCTGACAGAGGAGTGAAAATAATTATCAGAAGAGTTGTCCAAGAGCCAAGGACCACTTGTGGAGGGCTTCAGAAAGACCTGGAATTAGCAGGTACTGTGCACTTGTTTCAAAGAAAACAATAGTAATACAAAAGTAATTCACTCAACTGCCATTCACGCTCACCACGCAAGACTCCATTGCTGAAGAAAAAGCGTGTTGAAGGTCATTTCAAGTTTGCTGAACAACATTTAGGTAAGCCTGTGAAATACTGGGGGAATATAGTATGGTCAGATGAGACCAAAACTGAAACCTTTGGATGCCATAATACACACCATGTTTGGAGTTCAAATGGCACATCACCCCAAAAACACCCCAATACCAACAGTGAAGTTTGGAGGTGGGAACATCATGGTGTGAAGCTGTTTTTCAGCACACAGTACTGGCAAAATTCATATCATCGAAGGAAGGATGAATGGAAAAATGTACCAAGACATTCTTGATAAAAATCTGCGGCCATCTACCAGGATAATGAAGATGAAATGAGGATGGACATTTCAGCAAGACAATGATTCCAAACACAAAGCCAAGAAAACTCTCAATTGGTTTCAAAGAAAGATAATAAAGCTGCTAGAATGGCCCAGCCAATCACCTGATTTGAATCCAATAGAAAAATCTATGGAAAGAACTAAAGATCAGAGTTCATAGAAGAGGCCCACGGAACCTTCAAGATTTGAAGGCTGTTTGTGTAGAAGAATGGGCCAAAATCACACCTGAGCAATGCATGCCACAAATTTTTTCCATACAGGAGGCGTCTTGAAGTTGTCATTACACACAAAGGATTTTCTACCAAGCATTAAATAGATTTCAGTTAGCGTGTTCAATACTTTATCCCTGTGTCATTCCATTTTATTACACATAACTTAATTTCTGAACTTATTTGTTTTGGTTTCTTTGTATGTATGGATTGCAAGTGTTGTTACTGACATGTAAAAAAAAATGACGTGAGCACTAATAGGTTCATATAGAGCGAATTTTTATTTATGTTTTGCTTCATAATTTTCAGGTCAGAATTGCTTGTTTGATATATCACTTATATTCGTTTTTTGAGGACTAAGAGGTTCACTTTAGAGCAGGGGTCTGGAACCTTTTTGGCTGAGAGAGCCATGAACACCACATATTTTCAAATGTAATTCCGTGAAAGCCATACACTATATTTCAGGGGTTGGGAACCTTTATTTAATATTCATATTCATGGCCCGCAGCTATACAGTGAGTAGATAAAGCCGTGTGAAAGTGCCTGGAGTCCGGTCGGGAAGAGAGCAGAGCAGGCAGGTATGCAATGAGGCCGGAGTGGTGAAGCGCTTACAGGCCTGCAAGTGATGGAGGCGAGTATAGACCCTGAGAAAATGGCGGCAGGCCACTGAAGGCCTCAGAAGTGTAAGTGAGAGGTAGCTCCCGCGGGTCCCCGGGTGTCAGAGGGGAAGGAGATTGTGTCTGTCGGGGCACAGGGAGCGGATGGCAGGTCTCCTTACCGGGCGGTGATTGCCAAGGCCCTCAGTTGCACAGCACATGAGCCAGCGGCGGTACCGCGAATAGGCCGCGGGGTCCGTAGCCCGGCAATCTGGTCACCCAGAGACGAACTGAGGGTAGCGATGGGTAGCCCACAAAGTGTACCGTCGATGGGTGCAGAAATCTCCTTGGCACCGGGCACAGCTATGCTGATGGCACTGGATTGAGTGGTAGACGTGGCGGAGCTCTGGGACTACACATCCAGCGCGGCTCACGTCCGGACACGCCCCCCCTTTATTAAAGATTAGTCTGCGAGCCAGATGCAGCCATCAAAAGAGCCACGTCTGGCTCGCGAGCCATAGGTTCCCTACCCCTGCTTTAGAGTGTTCTATTTATTTCACTGTTTGCGCTGTATTTTTTACATTTTTTCTGTTACTGACATGTGGTGTCAGTTCACCATACATCTCTATGGGGGAAATCGGATGGGAACAGACCGTCGGTCCGTTCTCATCAGATCCCATCCGATCCGCTGGATGGATGGAAAATAGGGTTTCCATCCGTCCAGATTTGACGGATCGGATCGGATGTCAGCTGACATGTCTCCATAGGGATGCATGGGGGGACCGTTCAGATCCGCCAAAAAAACGTACAGGCGGATCTGAACGGTCCGCCTGTGTGAAAGAGCCCTTAGGGTTACCACCTCATCCCTTTAACCACTTAAGCCCCGGAGGATTTGGCTGCTCAAAGACCAGAGCCTATTTTGTGATAACTTTAACGGACAATTGCGCGGTCGTGCAACACTGTACCCAAATGAAATTGACGTCCTTTTTTTGCGGGACTGCAACATTGCGGCGGACAGATCGGACCCCTGACTGACATTTTTGACACTTTTGGGGGTACCAGTGACATTACTACAGTAATCAGTGGCTTTTGATGTAACCACAGAGACCTACGATCCTACATACTACATAGCAGGACCGTATGATCTCTGCAGTTACACCAGGGAGAATGACAGACGGCTTTGTTTACATCAGCCGTCTGCCTTTCTCCCTCTCTAGCGGGAGATCGCGAGTGACCGGCGGACATCGGAGCTGCCGGTCACTGGCGCGGGGATTCCAGTGAACGAGCGGGAGCGGGAGCGCGCCTCCGGCGGCGCACGCTCGCCCCCTATTGGCTCGTGGGCGAGTGACGTACCGGTACGTCACTTTGCCCAGGGGGGGCTGACCATCGCAGTATATGTACTTGCGGCGGTCGGCAAGTGGTTAAACCAGGACACACATTAATTACACAGGTTCTGCGGCTGATTAAGATTGTAATTAATACATTCTGGACGGGAAGGATTTGCCCTCTTAATGACCAGGCCATTTTTTGTGATTCGGCACTGCGTTACGCTGCTGAGTGGGGGCGGGAGCGCTAGCACCAGGCGCGCGACCGACGTAGTCCTACGTTGGTTCGAGCAGGAGGGGCTGCCTGCCGTAGTAAAACTGCGGCGGGCGGTCCGGAACTGGTTAAACTCACTTAGTGCCTTATCTGCATTACATTAGCCTCAGAACCTGTGTAATTAATATGTGTCCTGGATTAAAGGGATGAGGTGACAACCCTAATTGCAATACATGTTTAAGCTGGCCAACTGCATCAAAGTAATCCCTCTTTAGCCGCTGGGAAACACAATGCCAAACTGGAACAAAAAGACAACATTGGGGAGAGCTACAAGGTTCAGGTCTGGCCACTGACCTGAAATACAATAGAAATAAGATATACCTGTGCTCAGATCCCAATAGCTTGTACATGTATATAATCTACCAGGTGCTAAAGGGGTGAGACCACATGAACACTAAAAATACTGGATGAACCTGCTGCACACTGCTGTATACCTAATTAATATAGTCGTGACAACTTCTGAGATACATTAAGGTAACTTATTATCACAGATTGAAATGACTCGACTCATTGGTCTCCTGTAAATTGGATGGTCTTCACTTCAGCCCCAGCCCGGTGGTCTTCACTTCAGGGGGCCCCCTTAATGACCAGGCCATTTTTTGTGATTCGGCACTGCGTTACTTAAACATAAAATTGCGCAGCCGTGTGACGCTGTACCCAAATACAATTGATGTCCTTTTATTCCCACAAACAGAGCTTTCTTTTGGTGGTATTTGATCACCTGTGTGATTTTTCTTTTTTGGGCTATAAACAAAAAAAGAGCGACAATTCTGAAAAAAGATATACAGTATATATTTTTCACATTCTGCTATATAACATTCCCAATAAAAAAAATGTAAAAATAAAACTTTTTCATAATTTTAGGCCAATTTGTATTCTGCTACATATTTTTGGTAAGAAAAAATCCCAATAAGTGTATTTTGATTGGTTTGTGCAAAAGTTATCGCGTCTACAAACTAGGGGAAAGATTTGTATAATTTTTATTTATTTTATTTTTTTTACTAGTAATGGTGGCGATCTGCCATTTTAGCGGGACTGCGACATTGCGGCAGACAGATTGGACCCCCTAACTGACATTTTTGACACTTTTGGGGGGACCAGTGACTTTACAACAGCAATCAGTGCTAAAAATATATACTGTTACTGTAATAATGACACTGGCATGGAAGGGGTTAACCCAGGGGCGATCAAAGGGTTAAGTGTGAGCCTAGGGGAGTGTTTTCTAACTGTATGGGGGAGGGACTTGTGGAATCAACAGAGACCTGTGATCCTAAATAGAAGGATCACAAGCGCTGTTTTCACAAGGCTCTGTGTTCATTCCAGAGAAAACAATGATCTGGTGTGTTTACAACAGCAGACCGCCATTCTCTCTCCACGGGGAGTGATCGTGGATGCCCGGTGGCAATCACGGCCGCCAGCCCTGTACATCGGCTTCCCCGGTGCCTAATGGGACGCCACCTCCCCCCCCCCCCCAGGAGCGCTCCCGCGAATTGATGTACCTATACGTCGGTTTGCACAGCCGAGCCAGCCTGCTGCAGTATATCTTGCGGTCGGCAAGTTGTTAAGAAATTCAGATAGCAGCATATTATAACATTGTGAAATAAAACCTATAGAGCTATCAGCAGACTGGATTCAATTGAATACCTGGGTAGGATGACTGCATGTCTCACCTGTATAAAATAATAATAATACATGTGTGAAGGTAAAGAGAAGGTTCCCTACATTGCAGAGAAGGATAATAAAACCCCATCTTTAACCACTTAAGCCCCGGAGGATTTGGCTGCTCAAAGACCAGGGCCTATTTTGCTATTCGGCACTATGTGAATTTAACGGACAATTGCGCGGTCGTGCGGCGCTGTACCCAAATGAAATTGACGTCCTTTTTTCCCCACAAACAGAGCTTTCTTTTGGTGGTATTTGATCACCTGTGCGATTTTTTTTTTTTTGCGCTATAAACAAAAAAAGAGCGTCAATTTTGAGAAAATTATATTTTTCAAATTTATTTATATGAAATTCCCCAAAAAAATGTAAAAATCAAAATTTTTAACATTGTAGGCCAATTTGTTTTCTGCTACATATTTTTGTTAAAAAAAAATCGCAATAAGCGTATTTTGATTGGTTTGCGCAAAAGTTATTGCGTTTACTAACTAAGGGAAAGATTTATGTCATTTTTATTGTTTGTTTTTTTATCAAGTAATGGCGGCGATCTGCGATTTTTTTTTTGTGGGACTGCGACATTGCGGCGGACAGATCAGACCCCTGACTGACATTTTAGACACTTTTGGGGGTACCAGTGACATTACTACAGTAATCAGTGCTATACATATGCACTGTTACTGTAAAAATGACACTGGCAGGGAAGGGGTTAACTTTATTAGTGATCAAGGGGTTAAGTGTGTCCCTAGGGGCGTGATTCTAACTGTGGGGGGGGGGGGGCGTGGCTTGTGATGTAACTACAGAGACATACGATCCTACATAGCAGGATCGTATGATCTCTGCTGTTACACCAGGGAGAATGACAGACGGCTTTGTTTACATCAGCCGCCTGCCTTTCTCCCTCTCCAGCGGGAGATCGCCGGCGGACATCGGAGCCGCTGGTCAGTCACGCGGGGGTACAGGGGAAAGAGTGGGGGGCGGGAGTGCGCCGCCAGCGGCGCGTGCTCACCCCCCTACAGTCTCCTGGGTGAGCGACGTAGTACTACGTCGCTTTGCCCAGGAGGGGCTGACTGCTGCAGTAAATATACTGTGGGCGGTCGGCAAGTGGTTAAATATATGGTACAGGTGTGTTACCCCAAACTCCCTCCATCCAATACTCTGCTGTAGTTTTGACAACTCATAAGTGCTATTATGCCATATAGGACTGTACTGTGTAAAACCCAGAACCTGCTGTAGCTGTTTAGATTTCTTCCATATTTTATGAATGAGATTATATTTCCGAAATTGTTGGGTTTTCCAAATGGCTTATGGGTCATACACACTATACAAATGTCTTTAGGCTCCTTTCACACGAACAATCCGATCAGATCCGCCTTTTTTTAGGCTGATCTGATCGGATCCTCCATGCATCCCTATGGGGCATTGGATTTCAGCGGAGACAAGTCCACTGACACCCGCTGCCATCCGCATCCGATCCTATCCGTGAAATCCGGATGGATGGAAACCCTATTGTCCATCCATCCAGGGGATCGGATGGGATAAATCCTTCAGATTTACCTTTTCTATGTAGTGCAAGGGCCTGCCAGATTGCATACAAATTGAAAGTGTTTAGGTTTGACCTCATATTATATGGTTTTGGTAAATCTAAAGGAAAAAGTCTTCAGAAAATCTTATAGTGTGTATGGCCCATATGGCTCCTTTCACATGGTCCGCATTCCATCGCGGACCGTGCTCTGCTTAGCGGGGGATCGATCTGCCGATCCCCGCTGAGCAGGCGGATGACAGCTCTGTCTCCGCTCTGTGTGCGGAGAGGGAGGTGTCAGAGCCCCGCTGCTCTCTATGGGGAAACGGATCGATCCCCCGCTAAGCAGAGCACGGTCCGCAATGGAATGCGGACCATGTGAAAGGAGCCATATGGGCCATACACACTATAAGATTTTCTGAAGACTTTTTCCTTTAGATTTACCAAAACCAGATAATATGAGGTCAAACCTAAACACTTTCAATTTGTATGCAATCTGGCAGGCCCTTGCACTACATAGAAAAGGTAAATCTGAAGGAAATCTAACCACTAAAGTTGGATAGTGTGTATCCAGCTTTAGATTTTTTCCTTTAGATTTACCAAAACCATATAATATGAGGTCAAATCTAAACACTTTTAATTTGTATGCAGTCAGACAGTCAGGCCCTTGTACTACATAGTTCAAGGTAAATCTAAAAGGAAATCTACCAACAAAAGTTGTATAGTGTGTATCCAGCTTTAGATTCAAGTTTCTCTGGGATTGATTCATGGGAGCTCATCCTACCAGCTTCATATCGTAAACAGTGAAAGATGTTCGGATTTAGTGGTTAGAGTGGGTATTGCCAACATCCCTGAAGTCATAGAACTAAAGAAAAATACCCTGGGGTGTGAGACTTTTAAGGCAATAACCAGTCTTTGAGTAATTATCGTAAAACATATGAGTAATTTTATTAATGTTATACAAAATATGAAAAATTGTACAATTCAAAAAAAGGAAAATGAGACATTAAAAATACATGTGGCCATAAGTTACATCACTGGAACGTGGAGTGGCCGAGAATTCCAATGAATGACTTGACGCGTTTCGGACTTTGGCCATTTTCAGAGGTCAAATGAAGGTATATCTCAGACACTGATGCCAATCCATGGCAATCCATCCACTATTTTAAAAACAGACGAAAGGTGTTATGCATCCAAAAGGACTGCTATAACCTTGACAAGGCCAGTTAATATGGCTCAATGACAAGAAAAAAGAGAATAAATTGCCACGACTAAATGGGGAAAGAGATGACAAGCCGTCATTTCATGGCAAAGATAGCCACCCTCTACCAATGGTTCCCACGAGGATCCCTGTGATCGGCCCCAAATGGGGCGTTATATAACATGTGTGAGTATATCACAGTCTTGATAGCATGTAAGCCTTGAAGTATAACTGGGGTGGCTGCTTTAATGGTCCTCTAAGGAGAGATGTAGTTTTAAGATTCCATAGCCCAAATTACTTAATTTGATGATGCTGCATGTGTGGTTAGATGGATTCCTATGGCGGTACGATTTGTTATTGCCTGAAGAGCCAGTTCACACTGAGGCGACACGACTTCGGGGGGCGACCTGTGAAGTCGCATGCACCGCGACTTCGGCACGACTTGTAGGGACTTCACATAATGGAAGTCTATGCAAGTCGCTCCGAGGTCGCCCCAAAGTAGTACAGGACCCTTTTTCTAAGTCGGAGCGACTTGTGTCACTCCTATTAGAACGGATCCTGTATTACTCAATGGACCGCGACCGACCGCGACTTGTCAGGCTGACAAGTCGGGGCAGTGTGAATGGGCTCTAAAAGTCTCACACCCAAGGGGATTTTTTTTTCGTTTTTTTTCATATCGTAAACAGTGACCACGAGCATTCACATTGCTGAGGGCGCTAAGTGAGCATGCTCCAAGCACAGAACAGTGACGCTGATAGTATCCGTGTACAGTATTTGGCAGCACAGCAAAAAAAGCCCACTACTGTAATGTCACATACACTATATTGTCAAAAGTATTGGGACGCCTGCCTTTACACACACATGAACTTTAATGGCATCCCAGTCTTAGTCCGTAGGATTCAATATTGAGTTGGCCCTCCCTTTGCAGCTATAACAGCTTCAACTCTTCTGGGAAGGCTGTCCACAAGGTTTAGGAGTGTGTCTATGGGAATGTTTGACCATTCTTCCAGAAGCGCATTTGTGAGGCCAGGCACTGATGTTGAACGAGAAGGCCTGGCTCGTAGTCTCCACTTTAAATAATCCCAAAGGTTTTCTATCGGGTTGAGGTCAGGACTCTGTGCAGGCCAGTCATATTCCTCCACCCCAAACTCGCTCATTCATGTCTTTATGGACCTTGCTTTATGCACTGCTCCAAATCATTTGGTGGAGGGGGGATTATGGTGTGGGGTTGTTTTTCAGGGGTTGGGATTGGCTCCTTAGTACCTATGAAGGGAACTCTTAAGGCATTAGCAACATTTTGGACAATTTTATGCTCCCAACTTTGTGGGAACAGCTTGGGGATGGCCCCTTCCTGTTCCAACATGACTGCACACCAGTGCACAAAGCAAGATCCATGAAGACATGGATGAGTGACTTTGGAGTGGAGGAACATGACTGGCCTGCAAAAAATCCTGACCTCAACCCGATAGATCACCTTTGGGATAAATTAGAGTGGAGACTGCGAGCCAGGCCTTCTCATCTAACATCAGTGCCTGACCTCACAAATGCACTTCTGGAAGAATGGTCAAACATTCCCATAGACACACTCCTAAACCTTGTGGACAGCCTTCCCAGAAGAGTTGAAGCTGTTATAGCTGCAAAGGGTGGAGCCAACTCAATATTGAACCCTACGGACTAAGACTGGGATGCCATTAAAATTTATGTGTGTGTAAAGGCAGGCGTCCCAATACTTTTGACAATATCGTGTATATGTGCATTGCTGGTGGCCACAGGTTAAACACAGCCTTTGCTTTACAAATAAATATTTATTGTATGAATAAAGATTCCCAAAGCACCATGATGTAGCTAAAAAACATTGCAGATGAGATTTGTTTGATAAAACCAAGATTTTCTTTCGCTTCCTGTATGGCAGCGTTGTCACGGGGACAGGATATGAGGGGAAATCTCCCCACCAAAGCCTTTGACAGCAATTAAAACTAGACATTTTTTAATCATTCTGTATCCAAAAAAACTAAAAAAAAAAGTATTGTTTTGGCTGGGGTTACACTTTAAAACAGTAATTGAAACTCTGCTTTCTTTCCAGGTATGTCAAATCTGGAGGTGATCACAGCTCTGGAACGTGGCTATCGCATGCCATGCCCAGGAAACTGTCCGCGGGAGCTGTACAACATCATGCTGGAATGTTGGCAGCAGACGCCTGAACAGAGACCAACCTTCGAATACCTGCAAGGTGTATTAGAAGATTTCTTTACTGCCACTGAACACCAATACCAGCAGCAGCCCTGAGGGGGTGCCAACCTGCACCGCCTAGCATTTAGGAATGCATGCAATGCCAACTCTGTGTTGGACTTACAGGCCAACCTTATCTTCACCAAGTTTTTAGCATTTCATCTACGCCAATTCATGGCATAAGGAGAAAACAGTTTTGTGCCATTTTATAAATAGTCAAATTTATTCCTGAAATATTAATATTTTACACCCGCTTTCTTATCGCTGTGAAGGTTACAGCGAGTCTTACAGAAAGGACATTGGCACACAGTGCCTCTGGAAGGTGCTGTTAGTAGATACATTTTCATACACAATTTTATTATTTCTTTTACACATGGAATAGGAGAGACTGGACCGGCACTGTGCACATTGGAAGCTGTGAACCAGCACTGTACACACTGAAAACTCTGCACCAACGCTGTGTACACTGGAAACATTGCACTAGAGATGAGCCTGGGCATCCTCCAAGTTTATTCCATTCTGGACTGCAGCTTATTGAAGTACAAAAAAGTGGGAGTTCGGAGGATGCCTGAACCCATCTCTGCTCTGCACCAGCATTGTGCACCCTGAAAACTTTGGATCAGTACTATGCACACTGGCAGCTCTGAATCGGCACTGTGTGTGCTGAAAATTCTGCACCAGCCCCGTGCACACTGCAAACTCTGCACCAGCACTGTGCACACTGCAAACCCTGCACCAGCACTGTGTACATTGAAAACTCTGCACCAGCACCGTGCACACTGCAAACCCTGCACCAGCACTGTGTACATTGAAAACTCAGCACCAGCCCCGTGCACACTGAAAACTCTGCACCGGCACTGTACACACTGCAAACCCTGCACCAACACAGTGTACATTGAACGCTCTGCACCAGCCCCATGCACACTGCAAACCCTGCACCAGGACTGTGTACATTGAAAACTCTGCACCAGCACCGTGCACACTGCAAACCCTGCACCAACACAGTGTACATTGAAAACTCTGCACCAGCCCCGTGCACACTGCAAACCCTGCACCAGCACTGTGTACATTGAAAACTCTGCACCAGCACCATGCACACTGCAAACCCTGCACCAGCACTGTGTACATTGAAGACTCTGCACCAGCACCATGCACACTGCAAGCCCTGCACCAGCACTGTGTACACTGCAAACCCTGCACCAGCACTGTGTACATTGAAAACTCTGCACCAGCACCGTGCACACTGCAAACCCTGCACCAGCACTGTGTACATTGAAAACTCTGCACCAGCACCATGCACACTGCAAACCCTGCACCAGCAATGTGTACATTGAAGACTCTGCACCAGCACCATGCACACTGCAAACCCTGCACCAGCACCATGCACACTGCAAACCCTGCACCAGCACTGTGCACACTGCAAACCCTGCACCAGCACTGTGTACATTGCAAACTCTGCACCAGCACCCTGCACCAGCACTGTGTACATTGAAAACCCTGCACCAGCACTGTGTACATTGCAAACTCTGCACCAGCACTGTGCACACTGCAAACCCTGAACCAACACTGTGTACATTGCAAACTCTGCACCAGCACTGTACACTAAAAAAAAAAAAACTGTAGCCACACTGTGCTCATTGAAAACTCTGCACCATCACTGAGCATGCTGAAAACTCGACACCAGCACCGAGCACACTGAAAACTCTGCACCAGCACCGTGCACACTGCAAACCCTGCACCAACACTGTGTACTTTGAAAACTCTGCACCAGCACTGTGCACTAAAAAAAACTGTAGCCACACTGTGCTCATTGAAAACTCTGCACCAGCACTGAGCGCACTGAAAACTCTGCACCAGCACCGTGCACACTGTAAACCCTGCACCAACCATGTGTACATGGAAAACTCTGCACCAGCACTGAACACACTGAAAACTTTGCACCAGTACTGTGCACACAGCAAACCCTGCACCAGCACTGAGCACACTGAAAACTCTGCACCAGCACTGTGTACTTTGAAAACTCTGCACCAGCCCTGTGCTCACTGCAAATTCTGGACCAACACTGTGTACAATAAAAACTGTAGCTGCATTGCACGCATGGAAAACTCTGTACCAGCACTGTGCACACTGAATATTTTGCACCGGCACTGTGTACATTGGAAACTCTGCACAACACGGTGCCACTGAAAACTCTGGACCAGCACTATGTACACTGAAAACTGTAGCAGCATTGCATGCATGGAAAACTCTGGACCAGCACTGTGTATGCTGTTAACTCTGGATCAGCACCGTGTACACTGAAAATTCTGCACCAGCATTGTGTGTGCTGAAAACTCTTGATCAGCATTGTGCACACTGAAATCTCTGCACCAATAATATGTACCCTGGAAATTCTCCACCAGCACTGTGTGCTCTAAAAACTCTGCACCAGCAATGTGTGCTCTGAAAACTCTGGACCAGCACTGTGTACACTGAAATCTTTGGATCAGCGCTGTGCACACTGAAAACTCTGCATTGCACTGTGCTCACTGAAAACTCTGCACCAACAATGTGTACATTGAAAACTCTGCATCAGCATTCTGTACACTAAAAACTATTAGTACTATGCACACTGAAAACTCTGCACCAGCACTGTGCATACTGAAAGTTTTTACACAGCACTGTGTGACCTGTACTCTGTACGGTGGCAACTGAACCAAATAAAAAATGATTAAAACTGTGTGCATGTGTTGATCTACAGTCGGTGAAGGAAGGTCATTGGTCAATGTGGACAGAAGAGCTGGCCAATCACAGGGTTATGGTTCCAAATTAGCGCTTTTCTGTATCAGTTCAGTGAGTGATAACTGCAGGGAAAGGACTCCATGTTGTTATTTATATGAACTCGTTAGTGACTGATGAGCGAATCGATTCTCGAGTCATTTGTTGAACTCATTGCAAAGTCTGGAATTTGCAAAAACTCTACTCCGTAACCGATTGAAAGTCAAGGGGGGGGGGGGGGTGGTAAATCTGGAAAAGCAGCTGGGCACTGCCATGGATGACATAGACCAAAGCAAACTTTTTTAAATACCATTTATCAGGCAAAGGGTCCTCCTTGTTAGGCAACTTTGGAGGCAACATGGGAAAATTACCGCTTCTGTCTAATAAATGCTTAGGAGATGCCTGCAAGCTGTATGTCGTGTTATGAAACAGTACAAATCTCATGGACAGTGACGCCGTATTCTGGTATGACGTATTTTGCATGTGTAATTTGATTCCCTTCCACTTGAGAAAGTGGGAACTTGGGTAGTTTTGGTTACAATACCTGATTTTTTATTAAATGGTAATAGGCCTGAGTAAGGTTTCGTTCACACAAATGCTAATTGGATGCCTTTAAAACCGCATCCGATGTGCATGACATGTGAATGAAGCCGGCACTGTGGTGTGGTTCAAATGCAAATTCCAGGCTCATTGCCTGCTATGGGAACGCATCTGAATTGCACATCTCAGCCCAATCCATACCAGGCCCTTAGGTCTGGTATGGATTTTGAGGGGACCCCCCACGTCAAATTTTTTTAAAAGAAATGGTGTGGGTCCCCCCCCCGAATCCATACCAAACCCTTAGGTCTGGAATGGATTTTGAGGGGACCCCCCACGTCAAATTTTTTTAAAAGAAATGGTGTGGGTCCCCCCTACCCCCGAATCCATACCAAACCCTTAGGTCTGGAATGGATTTTGAGGGGACCCCCCCACGTCAAATCTTTTTTAAAAGAAATAGTGTGGGTCCCCCCTACCCCCGAATCCATACCAAACCCTTAGGTCTGGAATGGATTTTGAGGGGACCCCCACGTCAAATCTTTTTTTTTTAAATGGCATGGGTTCCCCCCCCCCCCTGAATCCATACTGAACCCTTAGGTCTGGTATGGATTGTGAGGGAAACCCCCATACCAAAATGTTTTTAAAAATGGTTTGGGTTCCCCCCCCCCCAAAATCCATACCACACTACCAGACACTTGTCCGAGCATGCAGGAAAGGGCGCCCCCCCCCCCAAACCATATTAAGCCACATGCCCTCAACATTGGGGGTTGTTTTGCCCCCACTCCAAAGCACCTTGTCCACATGTTGATGTGGACAAGGGCCTCTTTCCCACAACCCTGGCTGGTAGTTGTGGGGTCTGCGGGCAGGGGGCTTATTGGAACCTGGAAACCCCCTTTACCAAGGTGGCCCCCAGATCCTGGCCCCCCTATATGAATGATTATGGGGTACATAGTACCCCTACTCTTTCACCCAAAAAAATGTCAAAAAGAAATAAAAACACAGAGACCGTTTTTGACAATTCCTTTAATAAAAAAACAAAAACCCGGCGTAGATCCAGCATCAATCATGATGAACGCTGCTGTCATCGCCGCTAACCTGAAAAAAAAAAGCTTTGCAGCTGTCCCTGGCTCCCGCCATCTGCCCACTCCACCATCTGACAGTTCCTAAATAGCTAAGGAATGGAGCCTGACACCGCCCCCTTGTGACACGGTCAACTGGTGCATGCTGGCTCAGTGACATTGACCCATATCTGAACTTGCAGCTGAACCGCTGAACAGCTGCTTTGGAAAGTTGCAGTGAAAACGCAGGGGAAATTCGCATAAGACATGTGTGAACCTAGCCTAACTGTCACAACAGACCTAAAAGCTAACAGACAGTTTTATAAAGATTATATTAGCAAACGGGTAAAAGTCAATACAGTCCCAGGAGCTGGGAAAACGAAGCCCCCCTGGGCAGAAGAAAATATATAAAACATAGCAAAATATCTAAAACAGAGTGCATAAAAACCTCAGCAACGAGGCAGTTGTTTTGCAGAAATAAAAATGACAGTGCCGGAGACAATAGCCACATATTTAGTGCAGTGGCCAGAGAGTGTGTTATCAGCTTTATTTGGCTGCAATGTAAGAGGCAGTTTTTATTATGAAATACAAATCTAAGTGTGTGTTTTCAGAGACAACAGCCAGAAATATTGTATAGACTGACTGCATTATGTAAATAGGTTTACTAGGCTGCAATTGAAGAGGGAGAGATGAGACTTGTTTTTACCATGAAATAAAATTTAGTGTGTATTATTTCTGAGACACAATAAATATGCTGTATTATACAGACTCTATGCAGGCTATCATTCAACATCCTGCCCTGCACAGTTGCACACAGTATTTTTAGAAGGGTGCATGACCAACTTTGGTACCGTATGAATCCAAATTTAAGAAATAGTCAGCAATTCCTAAACACTGTGTAATAAAAAACAAAGGTGTTAGTTGTATATTCTTTTAAATCTGTCTTGAGGCCCTCAACCCTGGCCTACAGGGCCCACTAACAGGCCATATTTTAGGTATTACCTTGGGGAGATGCAGACTAGAGTACTGCAATCACTGAGCAGCAAATGATATCACCTGGGATGTATTTCAGTTATCTTGAAAATCTGGCCTGTTAGTGGGCCCTGTAGGCCAGGGTTGAGGACCACTGCTCTAAGGGACACTTCCCATGGGCTTTCCGCCCGGCGGACTCTGTTTTGCTCAGCGGGGATCCATCTCCGCTGAGCAGGCAGATGACAGCTCCATCTCTGCTGTCTGTGTAGAGACAGAGCTGTCAGATCCCCGCTCTCCTCTATGCGAGATCGGATGAAAACGGACCACCTGTCCATTTTCATCCGATCCTATCCGATCCTCCAGATGGATGGAAAATAGGGTTTCCATCCGTCTGGATTTCACGGACAGGATCGGATCGGATAGCAGCGGGTGACAGCGGAGATCCGCTGCTCCATAGGGGTGCATGGAGCAAACGATCAGGTCCACCTGAAAAAAGTGACAGGCGGACCTGATCGGAAAGCTCATCCGAAAGGGGCCTATTTGTGACAGTGTGGGACAGGATGATGAATGTAAGTTACTTTTGATGTGACTGTCACTAGCACCCCAAAATTATTTATGCTACCCACTGCTACCCACGCTTAGGACATTCAAAAACCATTGTAAATTTCTTTGCTGACTAGCTTTGTGTATTGCAAAAATGTACCATGCCTTAAAAATGGACAATTTCCTATCAAATACTTACCACGTGTCTCATTTTCTGATGCACTCCATGGCAGCATACTTATGGGTTTACTCCGCCTCCTCTCCTACTCTATAGGATCCCACTACCATTAAAGTGGAGTTCCGGCCTATTTTGCAACTTTAGTGATTCCTGGAGTGCTCGCTAAGCTGATCAACAATTGGGCATTTTCAATTTTTTTCAGGGGTCCCTTACCTTATTTTCAGGGCATTTTTTATTGTACTTCCTCCTTCTCCCCCCTCTGTGGCCGCGGCCACCGACATCACTTATGCCTTTGCATTGCATCCTGGGAGCTGTTTGTCATCACTCCCAGGAGGCTGGAATCAGGAAGAACTCCCAGAACACTCCCTGGAATCAGGAAGAAGGACACAACAGATTACACTGCGGCTTCAGATGCCCACATCCAAGATGGCCGCACCCAGACAGCATTTTTAAAAGTAAGATTTTGACTAAAATCCAATAACGTACACCTTGTAAGTATGAAAATAGCGGTTCTGTAAAGGGCGATGGATTACTATTATAGGGGTATTTTTAGTTAAAAAAGGTATTTGAGGCCGGAACTCCGCTTTTAATTTTGGCTCAGAGGCCACATTCCGTAACTAGCCTACTCATGACACTGAGAGGGTACTCCTGCTGCCATGGAGTAAATCAGGAAAGGAAAATTATGGTAAGTATTTATGTGTGTTTGTACATATGTTTGTTAGTGTGTGTTCGTGTGTCTTTATGTGTGCATATATGCATGTGTCTGTATGTGTGTGTGTACATGTGTTTGTGTGTATGTGTCTGTGTGTACATGTGTCTGTATGTGTGTGTGTGTGTGTGTGTACGTATGTTACTTTTAATCCTGACCCTGACCGCCTATTCCTGTACCTTCAGAACTGCTTTTGTAGGGCTTGTGTGTGATAGCAGCAAGGACAGCTGCTCCTCTGAAAAGCAATCCATGCTCAGATTGCTTTTCAGAGGCATTTAAAAGGTGGTAAAGAGGCAATATGTTGCCTCCTCACCACCTGTTTTAAGCCCGTAAATGCAGCATTACCAAACCGCAACTGTGCAATGCACACAGTTGCAGGGTGGTTGCAGTGCAGCCCCATTCACTCTGGGTTTACCTCCAGCTGCAGCCACAGAATGTGTACACCCCCAGCTGCTGCCTCTGCAGTTAAAGGGGGAGAAGTTGGGGGTGGTAAAAACATCTCAACCATGTGGATTTGCGGCCCCTCCAACCTGACATGTGAACAAGCCCTTGGTTCACATCTGTGTGGCTGCGTGCGGCGTGTAGGGCAGCCCATTCATTTCAATGGGTTTCCATACCCACAGAAAGAAGTCCCTGACCCTTTTTTTTTTTTAAATTGCGCTGCACCAAAAGAACCCTATGCTTTACAATCTGTGGGGTACCGTAAGAATTAACGGTACCCCTAAAGAGCAGAGCATTCATCTGTGTGTCAGGAACTAGCGCGATTTCGCTCATGTTCTGTGAGCTCCCGCGACACACAGTAACTTGAACCAAGCCGTGGACACGGGTACCTCAAGACTGAAATTACTATTCAAGGGCCCCCAGACTGGAAAAAGGTTGAGAAACTCTGCTCTACACAATAGTGAGCCATGAAGGTATCGATCGAGGACCAAGAAGCTGCTCTACAGATTACATCAGGTGCTACATGCCACAAACCCGCCCAAGATGTAGACGCACTCCTGGTGGAATACGTTGTCTCTGCCTCTGGAGAAGGCACAAGCTCTTAGCCCTGTGAGCCTGTTGGATAGACTGAACAATCCATGCCACAATCATCCATCATGAGGCATGTTTTCCTCTGTTCTTTTCGCTAAAGAGAACAAACAGATAATTTGAAACTCTGAAGGAAGCTGTAGCTTGTAGATACGTTAAAGTCTCACCTACATCCAGACAGGGCCGTCTTTAACACAGGGCAAAAGGGGCAGCTGCCCCGGGCCTAGCCATTGTTGTGGGGCCCAAAGCAGCTGCCCCTTGAGCCAGCACTGCCCCACAAATAGATAATAAGTGCATTTGGCAGGGCCCAAGAATATATTTGCCCAGGGTCCAATCAATACTAAAGACGGCTCTGCATCCAGATGATGTACATTGGCACTCTCCAGTACTCTGAAGTTTATCAGGACGATTTCTGGCCTGGATACTCATGAAAAATCAATGTAACTTTGGGGTTTGAATCAAGCATAGGTATCGGCACCACTCAGTCTGGGAAGAACGTTAAGAAAGGTTCTTCATGCCCAAGGGCTCCAATTTTGGAGACTGTTTTTGCCGATGTGATGGCCATGAGGAAGGCAAACTTGTTAGAAAGGTCCTTAATGGAGACTGACCTTGCACACTGACAGCTGCAGCATCCATCCCAAGCATTCCACCCGCTGCAGCATCGATCCCGAGCATTCCACCAGCTGCAGCATCCATCCCGAGCATTCCACCCGCTGCAGCATCCATCGCGAGCATTCCACCCACTAATAGCAGGGCAAATTGGCCAATGGCATGGCTCCAGATCTTCAGCAGCAACAAAACTTGTATGCCCTCCTCTACCCCACTGATATCTGGGAATCACTGGAACTATCAAGGGTCGTTTCACCCGGCAACCCTTTGAACAAGACCTACACACTGAACTACCAGACCCTGGCCACAAACGCTATCATTTTAGCAGAAAAAAAAAGGTAAGGAAGCAACTTCCAACCAACAGGTCCCATGAGGACAAAAAAGGAACGTGGCCTCTAGCTGTGACCCAAAATTTATGGGAGTATAGAGTGGGAGAGGAGGCGGAGTAAAGCCATGCATATCCTGCCATGGAGACTGTCAGGAAAAGTTAGGCATTGCTGAGACACACTGGAGGTCTTCAGCTTGTTACATACTTAATCTGGTTGAAAATAGACACAACAAGACCAAACACACACAAATCGAAAACCTCCATATACACTATCCTATACTCACAGTTGATCCAGAAGAAGGCAAAAAACTCTTCTTGATCCCCCAAGCAGTAGGATTTTCCCTGGATCAACAGGCACCCATGACTATGGTGCCTTGAAAAGGTATTTATACCCCTTGAAATTTTCCACATTTTGTCATGTTACAACCATAAACGTAAATGTATTTTATTGAGGCTTTATGTGGTAGACCGACACAAAGTGGCACATAATTGTGAAGTGGAAGGGAAATGATAAATGGTTTTTAACATTTTTTTCCAACTAAATCTGTGAAAAGTGGAGTGTGCATTTGTATTCACCCCCCTTTAGGGCTCTTTCACACGGTCCGCCTCCGTAGGCGGATCCGTGCTGCTCAGCGGGGATCGATCCGCGATCCCCGCTGAGCCGGCGGATGACAGCTCCGTCTCCGCTTGCAGAGCGGAGAGGGAGGTGTCTCAGCCCCAGCTGCCCTCTATGGGGGATCGGATGAGAGCGGACCGCCTGTCCGCTCTCACCCGATCCGATCCAATTACTGAATGGATGGAAAAATAGGGTTTCCATCCGTCCAGATTTCACGCACAGGATCGGAGGTGTCTCCGCTGACACCCGCTGCCCCATAGAGCTGCATGGAGGATCCGATCAGATCCACCTAAAAAACTGACAGGCGGATCTGATCGGACCGCCCGTGTGAAAGAGCTCTTACTCTGATACCCCTAATTAAAATCTAACCACAAAGATCCTCAATGAAAACGCTGAGGGATTCTATAGGTCTGTGCAGCCACAAACCAGTGTTGTGAAAGCTGGTAGCTGGTAATTGTAGTTCCACATAAGTGAAAGACCAAAACCACAGTTAATGCAAACATATAAAATGTTTATTGGTCCAACCAGGGCTGCTGTCAGAAATTAGGGGGCCCTATAAAGTTTACCTGATAGGGCCCCTTCCCCATCCAAAAGTGACTGAGGACATAGATTTATCAGTCCCTTTCCCTGTAGCCTCAGCTGCACAGATGAATGAATAGGAAGTGCTCCTGCTCATTCACAAATTGAAGCATAGTAAACACAGTTGATGAATAGTCACAGAAGTTATTGGTACTGATCACTCATGGTGTTCATTCAGCAAAGGAAGCTGCTGCGGGCACACAGGGGGAGGTTTCAAGATGAAAAATGGGGAAAGGGGGCCATTAAATATGTAATTTTACTTGCCCCTTCCCCCATTCTCCGTTTTGAAACATCCCCCTGTGTGCCCGCAGCAGTTGCTGGCAGGAGAGGAAAGGAGGGAAGCCGGAAGAGCTGCAGGAGAAAGAGGCACACAGGGGAGCCCAGACAGCAGATGGAAGGGGGTATGTACTAGAAACAATCCCCCTGCAGTGCAGCCAGAGGGGGAAAGAGGAGGAGAAGCTGGTAGCGCTCCAGGGGTAGGCAGAAGAGGATTAGTGTCTGCAATAAGACAGTACAGCCGGTACCTCCTTCTGAACAGGTGCCCGGACCCCCCTTTTGAACTGATGGGGCCCAGTACAGGAGGGCTGGCTGTACTGCCTTATCAGCGGCCCTGGGTCCAACAACAAACCTAAAAAAGATAAAAAGGCTCCTGTGTGAACAGACTGGACTGAGTAAAGCCACGTACACACGATCAGATTATTGGACGAATTTTCGCCCGTTTTTTGTTGCATGCTTGTCTCATATGGAAAGTGAAGAGGTTACTTTCATACGAAATTTCCCGTATGACAGAATTCAACTTCAGAAGTGATGTCATGTGTTGAATTGTTTTGTATGTGTTCTTTCATTTCTGAGAATGCCTAGTCTTGCTCTAACAATTTTTTTCGGACGAAAACTATACTAATTAAATGAAAATTGGACTTTGTGTTCACTTACGATAAAAATTTTAAAGCCTGCACATCCAGTTTTTGTGGTACGAAAATTCGTAATCGGCTGTCGAAAGCACTAAACTAACGATCCGAAAGTCAGCAGATCGTTCCTCAGACGAAATTGTACGGGCCTTTAGTGTCAATCACATGTTGCCATAATCCCACATGGACGTGACTTGAAAAGCTGAAAACACATACCATTAATCAAGCAGGTGTCGGAGAGGAGAGAGGAGGTCGTCTTCCCAGGTAACACCACTCGTTCTCCCAGATGGAAAAAAACAGATGCCGTATAAAGGATATGGGGAAGAGCCCAATGTGTAGCGCTATAATAGATATGGTAAAGAGCCCAATGTGTACCACTATGATAGATATGGTAAAGAGCCCAATGTGTACCACTATGATAGATATGGTGAAGAGCCCAATGTGTACCACTATGATAGATATGGTGAAGAGCCCAATGTGTACCACTATGATAGATATGGTGAAGAGCCCAATGTGTGCCGGTATGATGGATATGGTAAAGAACCCAATGTGTACCGCTATGATGGATATGGTAAAGAGCCCAATGTGTACCACTATGATAGATATGGTGAAGAGCCCAATGTGTACCACTATGATAGATATGGTGAAGAGCCCAATGTGTACCACTATGATGGATTTGGTAAAGAGCCCAATGTGTACCACTATGATAGATATGGTAAAGAACCCAATGTGTACTGCTATGATGGATATGGTAAAGAGCCTAATGTGTTTCCCAGTATGATGGATATGGTAAAGAACTCAATGTGTTCCACTATAATGGATATGGTAAAGAGCCCAATGTGTGCCGGTATGATGGATATGGTAAAGAACTCAATGTGTGTCGCTATGATGGATATGGTAAAGAGCCCAATGTGTGCCGGTATGATGGATATGGTAAAGAACCCAATGTGTACCACTATGATGGATATGGTAAAGAACCCAATGTGTACCACTATGATGGATATGGTAAAGAACCCAATGTGTGCCGGTATGATGGATATGGTAAAGAGCCCAATGTGTGAAGTTATGATGGATATGGTAAAGAGCCCAATGTGTAGCGCTATGATGGATATGGTAAAGAGCCCAATGTGTGAAGTTATGATGGATATGGTAAAGAGCCCAATGTGTAGCGCTATGATGGATATGGTAAAGAGCCCAATGTGTACCGCTATGATGGATATGGTAAAGAGCCCAATGTGTACCACTATGATGGATAAGGTAAAGAGCCCAATGTGTACCGCTATGATGGATATGGTAAAGAGCCCAATGTGTGCCGGTATGATGGATATGGTAAAGAACCCAATGTGTACCACTGTGATGGATAGGGTAAAGAGCCCAATGTGTAGCGCTATGATGGATATGGTAAAGAACCCAATGTGTGCCGGTATGATGGATATGGTAAAGAGCCCAATGTGTGCCGTTATGATGGATATGGTAAAGAGCCCAATGTGTGCCGTTATGATGGATATGGTAAAGAGCCCAATGTGTGCCGTTATGATGGATATGGTAAAGAGCCCAATGTGTGCTGCAATGATGGATATGGTAAAGAGCCCAATGTGCGCTGCTATGATGGATATGGTGAAGAGCCCAATGTGTGCGGCTATGATGGACTACTGGCACAATGTGGAAAAGCCAGGGATGTATTTTGCAGGCAAGGATGCAAAAAAGCACAAAAAGCCAGGGCTGTATATGGCAGCCAAAGATGACATGAGGCTGTGGAGAAAGGCCACGGACTCGCCGATCAATCCCAGGACAATCCTGGGAGACTCAGGCAAAGGATGGGTAGCCAAAGCTTCTGGATGGTGCACCACATGCGATGTCACGGCCGCTGAGGTCACTTGATGTGGGTGGTGCGCGTTGGGACAACGGGATAGCAACAATGTTCTGTGGAGCATTCTTAGAAGGCTGTCCTCGGGACGATGCGTTTCAGGCGTGGCTCATCTTCAGGTCATGTCCTGGTGTCCCAACATGCACCGCATCCAGTGACCACATTGGCTGTGACATCGCATCTGGTGCACCGTCTGGAAGCTTTCGCTACCCATCCTTTGCCTGAGTCTCCCAGGATTGTCCTGGGATTGATCGGCGAGTCCGTGGCCTTTCTCCACAGCCTCATGTCATCCTTGGCTGCCATATACAGCCCTGGCTTTTTGTGCTTTTTTGCATCCTTGCCTGCAAAATACATCCCTGGCTTTTCCGCATTGTGCCAGTAGTCCGTCATAGCCGCACACATTGGGCTCTTCACCATATCCTTTTTACAGCATCTGGTTTTTTCCATCTGGGAGAACAAGTGGTTTTACCTGGGAAGACGACCTCCTCTCTCCCCTCCGGCACTTGCTTCACTGATGATACGTGTTTTCAGCTTTTCAAGTGACGTCCATGTGGGATTATTGCAATATGTGATTGACCTTTACACAGTCCAGTCTGTTCACACAGGAGCCTTTTTATCTTTTTTAAGTTTGTTGTTGGACCAAAAAACATTTTATATGTTTTTGGTCTTTCACTCATTTGGAACTACAATTACCAGCCACCAACTTTCACAACACTAACTAAAATCTAGTGGAACCAATTGCCTTCAGAAGAAAAAAGGGGGGATTTGAGACTTTAAATGAGATGCATGGTGGGATTTGCCGTGCATCTCCATCCCTATTCAATGAATTGAAAAAAGAGAGGTTTGGGACTTTAACCACTTGCTGACCGCCGCACGACTATATACTGCGGCGGTCAGCCCCTCACAGGCAAAGCGACGTAGGTCTACGTCGCTAGCCTGTGAGGCTTCTAGGGAGCGAGTGCGCGCCGCCGGAGGCGCGCTCCCACGCGGTCACGGACCCCCCCGCGCGTGTGCACGGCGGACCCGATGTCCGCTGGGCACTCGCGATCGTCCGTGACACCGGAAAAAAGGCAGGCGGCTGATGTAAACAAAGCCGCCTGTCATTCTTCCCTTTGTAAGAATGGAGATCAGACGGTTCTACTATGTAGGACCGTTGATCTCTGTTCTTACACCAGTAGCCATGTCCAATCACAGTTAGAAGCCCGACCCTAGGACACACTTAACCCCTCCTTCTCCGATACAGTTAACCCCTTCACTGCCAGTGTCATTTTTACAGTAACAGTGCATATGTATAGCACTGATTACTGCAGTAATGTCACTGGTAGCCCCAAGAGAGTCAAAAATGTCAGTCAAGGGTCCGATCTGTCCGCCGCAATGTCGCAGTCCCGCAAAAAAAATCACAGATCGCCGCCATTACTCGTTAAAAAAAAAAAACACCAAAAATGACAAAAATCTTTGCCTTAGTTAGTAAACGCAATAACTTTTGCGCAAACCAATCAAAATATGCTTATTGTGATTTTTTTTTACCAAACATAGGTAGCAGAAAACAAATTGGCCAAAAATGTAAAAAAATTTTGATTTTTACATTTTTTGGGGGGGAATTTCATATAAAAAAATGTGAAAAATATTGTTATTTTTTCAAAATTTACGCTTTTTTTGTTTATAGCGCAAAAAGTAAAAATCGCACAGGTGATCAAATACCACCAAAAGAAAGCTCTGTTTGTGGGAAAAAAAAGGACGTCAATTTCGTTTGGGTACGGCGTCGCACGACCGCGCAATTGTCAGTTAAAGTCGCACAGTGCCGAATCGCAAAATAGGCCCTGGTCAGGAAGGGGGTAAAATCTTCCGGGGCTTAAGTGGTTAAATGAGATGCATGGTGGGATTTGCTGTGCATCTCCATCCCTATTCAATGAATTGAAAAAAGAGAGGTTTGGGACTTTAAATGAAGGACATGAAAGGCTGGCAGGGAATTATGAAATGGCATTTAATGATGTATACAAATGTAAACACATGAAAAATTGACAAAACCATAGTCATCAAAATAGTACACAAGTATAAAATTATAAAAATGTCCTCAAATACAGTTGCATAATAATCAACATGGCTGATTCCAAGGAGTATTAGAATGATGATGACATCAAAAAAGTACATATTCCTAACGGAGTAATGTAGTCTATAACCAACATCATAACCTCAACGCGTTTCGTGCAGTGTTAATTTCGTTGACTAAAACCGACTAAAACGTTTTCGTCGACTAAATTAACACAATTTTATGCCCCATACAAACGTGCAGATTATCTGAAGACTTTTGTCTTCAGATTTACCTTTTCTATGTAGTGCAAGGGCCTGCCGGATTGCATACAAATTGAAAGTGTTTAGGTTTGACCTCATATTATATGGTTTTGGTAAGTCTGCAGACAAAAGTCTTCAGATAATCTGCACGTGTGTATGGGGCATTAGTCTACTAAAATACGACTAAAACTAAAACAATTCAGATGACTAAAATACGACTAAAACTAAAATGGCATTTTAGTCTTAAGACTAAAATACAACTAAAACTAAAATGGCATTTTAGTCAAAAGACTATACCTAAAACTAAATCGAAATCTGCTGCCAAAATTAACACTGGTGCATGCTCAAAGCTTAATACCATAAATAATAACATATATTAGATTTTTCACTCCAGGACCAACAGTAGTATATAATGAGTTTGGAAATTGTAGAGAAATGCTTAAATAATGCATTACAAATTACAATTGAACTACACCCATTCGATTATAGATGACTAAAATTAGTTATAGTCGACTAAAATGTAGGACGTTTTAGTCGACTAAAATGTAGGACGTTTTAGTCGACTAAAATGTAGGACGTTTTAGTCGACTAAAATGTAGGACGTTTTAGTCGACTAAAATGGACTGGAGTTTTAGTCGACTCAATACGACTAAAACTAAAACACTTGCAGAAGACTAAAATTGGACTAAAACTAAAATGCCATTTTAGTCCTAAGACTAAGACTAAAACTAAATTGAAATTTGCTGCCAAAATTAACACTGGTTTCGTGGACCCAAATCGCCACTTCATCAGGAGTCGATGTGTGTAAAAAATCTATAGAAATAAGGGATAAGGAATATAAGCACAATGAGGATGATTGCAATTGAAGGGGGAAAAAAGAAACAATAATGATAAAATAAAAAGAACAAGGGGGAAGAAAAGGGGAAATAAGCCCCAAACAAACTTCCAACCTTGCATAGCAGCTCACATATTGCGGCATTGAATTTGGAGAGCCTCAGATGCCTACCACGGGAGCTGAGGGCGCACAGGCGGGCAGGCTGGATAAAAACACGCCACACACATGGTGAGTGTGGGCACAGGGGGTTGAAGTGAAGAACTGTAGATATGGCGGCCGTATACACTTGTCTGTAAAAAATATATAGTATAAATATATATCAAAAAGGGGAATGTAGTATATAATAATAGATGGGTGTATACGGATATAAGCTGCCAAAAGAGGTGTATGGTATACAATGGGTGTGACCGGATAGAGAGTGCCAAGGTGTTCCTAAGAAAGTGTAAAAGAAACAATAAATAAGCATGTTGTGACGGGAGTGCACAAGTGCAGTAAACCCACAGTGTGAATAAAGACCTATATGCAAAAGTGTAATGAAATCAAGAAAATGAGTATAACGTGAAGTAACAGAAATGGGATAAAAGAGAGAGGCAATTTGAGAAGGGTGCCCCTACAGGAGAATTGGGTAGGAGAAAGGACCCCAAGGAAGATCCAATACACCGGGGTGAAGTAGAGACCATATCAGTAAAGAGAAAGAACAAGAGAAGTGCAGAGTGAGCAGAGTGCAAAGATCAAGGGTAATACCATGCGTGATGTCCCAGACTCCAACAAGTAGTGCTCCGTGTTCACCAGAGATTAGCCCTGCACTGTGAGCCCAGCGTCACGGCAGTGTATGGAAGACAGTATCGCGGAAACGGAGAACACTAAGGTATGACCGTCCGATGAGCTGTCTATTATACACTGCAGATGGATAATCAAACCGCCGGCGCGTTGGCGCCAAAATTGCCTTCAGAAGTAGCCTAATTAATAAATAGAGTCCACCTGTGTGTAATTTAATCTCAATATAAATGAATCTGTTCTGTGAAGTCCTCAGAGGTTTGTTAGAGAACCTCAGAGACCAAACAGTTTCATGAAGGCCACGGAACACACCAGACAGGTCAGGGATAAAGTTGTGGAGAAGTGTAAAGCTGGGTTAGGTTAACCACTTGCCGACCAGTCACTGGGACTGTACTGCGGCAAAGTGGCTCGATTCCGTACAGCGACGTAGACCTAGGCCGCGCGACTCCTCCCCGTGTGGGCGGCACTCGCGCGCCGCCGGAGGCTCGCTCCCGCTGTTTTCAGTCACAGCGGGAGTCGGGCCAGGGGAGGAGCGGCGGCGATCGCCGCTGCTCTTCCCCGATCGTCGGCGAATCGAGTGTGGAGATCCGCCCGCTTGTGTAAACAAAGCGGGCGGATCTCCTAAGTGACAAACAGTGACAGATTGCAGGGACAGACGATCTGTCCCTGTGTCACTCAGTCACCTCCCCCCACACACGTCAGTAAGCACCAGGCATACATTAACCCCTCCCTCTCCAATAAAATTAACCCCTTCCCTGCCAGTGTCATTTTTACAGTAACAGTGCATATTTATAGCACTGATTACTGCAGTAATGTCACTGGTACCCCCAAAAGTGTCAAAAATGTCAGTCAAGGGTCCGATCTGTCCGTCGCAATGTCGCAGTCCCGCAAAAAAAATCGCAGATCGCCGCCATTACGCGTTAAAAAAAAAAACACCAAAAAATGACAAAAATTTTTCCCTTAGTTAGTAAACGCAATAACTTTTGCGCAAACCAATCAAAATACGCTTATTGCAATTTTTTTTACCAAACATAGGTAGCAGAAAACAAATTGGCCAAAAATTTAAAAAAAATTGGATTTTTACATTTTTTTTGGGGGGGGGGGGGGGGGATTTCATATAAAAAAATGTGAAAAATATTGTTATTTTTTCAAAATTTACGCTCTTTTTTTGTTTATAGCGCAAAAAGTAAAAATCGCACAGGTGATCAAATACCACCAAAAGAAAGCTCTGTTTGTGGGAAAAAAAGGACGTAAATTTCGTTTGGGTACGGCGTCGCACGACCGCGCAATTGTCAGTTAAATTCGCACAGTGCCGAATCGCAAAAAGTGGCCTGGACGTAAGACAGCAAAATCCTCCGGTGGTAAAGTGGTTAAAGAAAAATATCCTAAGCTTTGAACATCTCACGGAGCGCTGTTCAATCCATCATCCGAAAATGGAAAGAGTATGGCACAACTGCAACCCTACCAAGACATGGCCGTCCACCTAAACTGACCGGCCGAGCAAGGAGAGCATTCATCAGAGAAGCAGGCAAAAGGCCCATGGGAACTCTGCAGGATCCACAGCTAAGGAGGGAGAATCTGTCCACAGGACAACTATTAGTTGTGCTCTCCACAAATCTGCCCTTTATGGAAGAGTGGCAAGAAAAAAGCCATTGTTGAAAGAAAGACATATGAAGTTCAGTTTGCGAGAAGCCATGTAGGGGACACAGCAAACATGTGGAAGAAGGAGCTCTGGTCAGATGAGACCAAAATTGAACTTTTTGTTCTAAAAGCAAAGCTCTATGTGTGGCAGAAAACAAACACAGCACATCACCCTGAACACACCATCCCCACTGTGAAACATGGTGGTGGCAGCGTCATATTGTGGGGATGCTTTTATTCAGCAGGGACAGGGAAGCTGATCAGAGTTGATGAGAAGATGGACGGAGCCAAATACAGGGCAATCTTAGAAGAAAATCTGATCGAGTCTGCAAAAAACTTGAGACTGGGGAAGAGGTTCACCTTCCAGCAGGACAACGATCCTAAACGTACAGCAAGAGCTAAAATTGAATAGTTTAGATCAAAGTATATTCCTGTGTTAGAATGGCCCAGTCAAAGTCCAGACCTAAATCCAATTGAGAATCTGTGGCAAGACTTAAAAATTGCTGTTCACAGACGCTCTCTGTCCAATCTGACAGAGCTTGAGATATTTTGCAAAGAAGAATGGGCAAATCACTTTTGCTTGCTGCCTGCATAGACCTCTGTTTGGACCTGACTACTCTTTTGCTTGCTGCCAGCATAGACCTCTGCTTGGACCTGATTATGTTTTTGCTTGCTGCCTGCCTAGATTTCTTCTTGGACCCGACTACTCTTTTGATTGCTGCCTGCCTAGATTTCTACTTGGACCCGACTAGTCTATTGCTTGCTGCCTGCATAGACCTCTGCTTGGACCTGACTACTCTTTTGCTTGCTGCCTGCCTAGATTTCTTCCTGGACCTGACTACTCTTTTTCTTGCTGCCTGCATAGACCTCTGCTTGGACCTGACTACTCTTTTGCTTGCTGCCTGCCTAGATTTCTTCCTGGACCTGACTACTCTTTTTCTTGCTGCCTGCATAGACCTCAGCTTGGACCTGATTATGTTTTTGCTTGCTGCCTGCCTAGATTTCTTCTTGGACCCGACTACTCTTTTGCTTGCTGCCTGCATAGACCTCTGCTTGGACCTGACTACTCTTTTGCTTGCTGCCTGCCTAGATTTCTTCCTGGACCTGACTACTCTTTTTCTTGCTGCCTGCATAGACCTCTGCTTGGACCTGACTACTCTTTTGCTTGCTGCCTGCCTAGATTTCTTCCTGGACCTGACTACTCTTTTTCTTGCTGCCTGCATAGACCTCAGCTTGGACCTGACTACTCTATTGCTTACTGCCTGCATAGACCTCTGCTTGGACCTGATTAAGTTTTTGCTTGCTGCCTGCCTAGATTTCTTCTTGGACCCGACTTCTCTTTTGCTTGCTGCCTGCCTAGATTTCTTCTTGGACCTGACTATTCTTTTGCTTGCTGCCTGCATAGACTTCTGCTTGGACCTGACTACTTGTTTGCTTACTGCCTGCATATACCTCTGCTTAGACCTGACTACTCTTTTGCTTGCTGCCTGCCTAGATTTCTTCCTGGACCTGACTACTCTTTTTCTTGCTGCCTGCATAGACCTCAGCTTGGACCTGACTACTATTTTGCTTACTGCCTGCATAGGCCTCTGCTTGGACCTGACTACTAATTTGTTTGCTGCCTGCCTAGATTTCTTCTTGGACCTGACTACTCTCTCGCCTACCGCCTGCCTAGACCCTTGCCTGGACCTGACTACTCTGTGCAGCACTGTAAACAATATCCAAACTGTAATCTCTCTGTTCCAGCCACCCCTTGGTGGGGAGATCCTGAGGGCTTAGACCTGGTGTCAGTTTGCAGCAAAGTAAACCAGGACCACTAGGGTTCCTGACTAATGTCTACCATTTGGCGAAGACCAACTTTCGCTTAGATGCCTGGGGGCACAGTAACGCATGCTGCTCATTATTTAAGCTCTGGAACAGACGCAGTCTCTGATTCATATCAGTAGGGTTATGCTGCCCCCTACCGGAGTAGGACACTAGACAGAAAAAAAGCCCTGGCTATGCCTATGGGCAGTCCCGGAGGGTACACCCTCTCTCCCTGCTATTGGATGTCAGTTTTAATCTGTATAGTCAGGAGTAAGGACCTAGTTCCTTGGGGATCTCTGGTCCTGGCAAAGTTTTTTCTAGATAATTTTTTTTTTAGTTAGTTTTTCTCCAGATTTTTTTCCTGTGAGATCTACAAGCAACTATGCCGGATCTGGGCGATGGCCTGGATGTATAGATCCAGTGGTCACCCCAGCCGGCCAACAAGCGTGTACAGGCCTTGGCCCCGCGCTGGGTCAGCTGTGACATAGTCCCACTGGACGGGGAATGGCCCCGCGAGTTAAACGTCTCGCCAATGTGGGGGAACTGGTGGTCATGTTATGGTCTCGATACCTGGCCTAGTGGAAATTGTGTGAAACTGGTGGCCATGTTTGCCCTTAGTACCTCACATTATGACATAGTTACATAGTAGGTGAGGTTGAATAAAGACAATAGTCCATCCAGTTAAACCTGTGTAGGTGTGTGTGGCCGTAATCATCTCTCATACCCCTGAATGTTCTGATCCTTGAGATGTACGTCTAAGAGTCTTTTGAAAGCCACCATACTACCTGCAGAAACCACCTCTTGTGGTAGAGAATTCCACAATCTTGTAGCCCTAACAGTAAAGAACCCCCCACGTTGCCTGAGGTTAAAACGCTTCTCCTCTAATCACATTGTATGCCCTCGAGTCCTTATGCAATCCTTTCGACTGAATAGCTTTTTTTCTATGCTGAGATCACCATTGAGGTATTTATAAATTGCTATCATGTCCCCTCTCAGGCGTCTCTTCTCCAGGGAGAATAAATCGAGCGATTGCAGACGCTCTTCATAATTAAGGTCCTCCAATCCCCTAATCAGTTTAGTTGCCCTTCTCTGGACTCTCTCCAGCTCCAACACATCCCTCCTGAGGACTGGCGACCAGAACTGGACAGAATACTCCAGATGCGGTTGGACCAGAGTTTTATAAAGTGGAAGGATTATAGTCTTATCTCTGGAATACATCCCTTTCTTTATGCATGCTAATATTCTGCTGGCTTTGGCAGCTGCCGCTTGACATTGCATGCTATTGCCTAGTCTATCCTCTACCAAGACTCCCAGATCCTTCTCCATTTTTGATTCCCCCAAGGGATCCCCCCTAATGTGTATTGTGCTTTTATGTTTTTAGTCCCCAAGTGCAAAACCTTACACTTCTCCACGTTAAACCTCATTTGCCATGTCGATGCCCACTCCGTTATTTTGTCCAGGTCATTCTGTAGGATATCTGCTTCATGCTGTGCAGTTATTGCCCTGCCTAATTTTGTGTCATCTGTAAAAACTAATATCGAACTACTGACCCCGACCTCAATGCTGTTTATGAATAAATTGAACAAGGTTGGTCCCAGGACAATGTGGGGGAACTGGTGGTCATGTTATGGTCTCAATACCTAGTATGGTGGAAATGGTGTGAAACTGGTGGCCATGTTTGGCCTTAGTACCTGGCCTAATGACAATGTGGGGGGACTATTGGTCATATTATGGTCTCAATACCTAGCCATGTTGAGTTGCTGAGATATAGGTAATGATGGCTATTATTGAGGACACCGTTCTATGACCACACTGAGGTATGAGGCACTGACAGTCATTGTGTTGGGCACTGTTCTTCCACTGCACTAAGAAATGAGGCACTGACATGTATTATATAGGACACCGAGGTATGAAGCACTGATGGGCATTACACTTACTATCCACTTTATTAGGTACCCCTGGCTAGTACTGGGTTGGACCCCCTTTTGCCTTCATTCTTCGTGGCATAGATTCTATAAGATGTTGGAAACATTCCTCAGAGATTTTGCTCCATAGTGACATGATAGTATCACGCAGTTGCTGCAGATTTGTTGGTTGCACATCCATGATGCCACCACATCCCAAAGGTGTTCTATTGGATGAGATGTGGTGAGTGTGGAGGCCATTGGAGTACAGTGACCTCATTGTCATGGTGAAGAAACCAGTGGTGAGATGATTGGAGCTTTGTGACATGGTGCATTATCCTTCTGGAAGGAGCCATCAGAAGATGGGGACACTGTAGTCATAAAGGGATGGACATGGTCAGCAACATGACTCAGGTGGGCCGTGGGGTTTAAATGATGCTCAGTTGGTACTAAGGGGGTCCAAAGTGTGCCAAGAAAATATCCCCCACACCATTACACCACCACCAGCCTGAACCCCCCCCCCCCCACACCAATACACCACCACCACCAGCCTGAACCCCCCCCCCCCCCACACCAATACACCACCACCACCAGCCTGAACCGGCAATACAAGGCAGGATGGATCCATGAGCCAAATTCTGACTCTTCCATCTGAATGTTGCCGCTGAAATTGAGACTCATCCGACCAGGCGAGGTTTTTCCAATCTTCTATTGTCCAATTTTGGTGATCCTGTGCCAATCGTAGCCTCGGTTTCCTGTTCTTAGCTGACAGGAGTGGCACCCAGTGTGGTCTTCTTCTGCTGTAACCCATCTGTTTGTAGGTTCCATGTGTTGTGCATTCAGAGATGGTATTCTGCATACCTTGGATCTAACGAGCTGTTATTTGAGTTACTGTTGCCTTTCTATCATCTCAAACCAGTCTGCCCATTTTTCTCTGATCTTAAGGCATTTTCCTCCACACAACTGCCGCTCACTGGATATTTTCTCTTTCTCTCAATCCCGAAAGATGGTTGTGTGTGAAAATCCCAGAAATACTCAGAGCAGCCCGTCCACCACCAACAACCATCCCGCGATCACAGCCACCTAAATCCCCTTTCTTCCCCATTCTGATGCTCAGTTTCAGGTCCCTGAGGTATGGGGCACTGACGTATTATATAGGATACTGAGGTATGAGGCACTGACGTATTATATAGGACACTGAGGTATTGGGCACTGACATGTATTATATAGGACACTGAGGTATGAAGCACTGACATGTATATAGGACACTGAGGTATGAGGCACTGACATGTATTATATAGGACACTGAGGTATGAGGCACTGACATGTATTATATAGGACACTGAGGTATGAGGCACTGACATGTATTATATAGGACACTGAGGTCTTAGGCACTGCCAGGCTCAGTCAGTGATGACAGTCGGTGCCTCATGCCTCAGTCCTGTCAGAGAAGTGGACACTCCGACGGTTGCCATGACAATAAACCCGGCTGGGCCCAGGGAAGAGTCACTTCCGCTGACGTCACCAGGGACACGTGGATCCAAGATGGCGGCCGCTGGGGTGAGTGTTCGGCTAAGGGAGCTCCGGGGGCCCCGGGGAGGAGAGAGGGGACCCCGGGGGAGTTGGGCAGAGGCGGGGGCCGGGTGAGGGCGGAGGGGTGAGCGGGAGGAGGGGGGCACCGGACGGAACCGGAAGTCGGTGTCAGGGGGGCTGACATCCCGGAAGTGCAGAACCATAACAGCCCCTACTGTGTAAAGGCGATGGGGCCCCCAGAGAGTACTGGGGGGCCCCTGATACTGAGTGTGAGGTGTAGAGGGGGGTAAAAGATGCCCCATTACTGCCTCTTCCTGCTCAGGCTGGACGGGGGGCCCCTGACCATAATATAACATTAACAGGAGAGCTCCTCCCTTCTTTTCACCCAGTGTATGGGGCCCTGACTGTATTGGGGCCCCATCCATACACACACAGGGTCTGCAGTGGATCCAGTGTATGGGATCCTGACAGTATTGGGCCCCAGTAGATCTAGTGTATGGGGCCCCAGCCATATATATATATATATATATATATATATATATATACACAAGCTGCAGATGATCCAGTGTATGGGGCCCCTGACGTATTAGGACCCCATCCTTATACACACGCGGGGTCTCCTGAGGATCCAGTGTATGGGGCCCTGACAGTATTAGGGCGGCTCCAGCCATAAACACACATAGGAACTGCAGTGGATCCCATGTATGGGACCCTGAGAGTATTGGGGCCCCATCCATACACACACAGGGTCTGCAGTGTATGGGGCTCCTGACCCCAGCTATACACACACAGTCACCCCCCCCCCCCCATACACTGGGAAAGACAACAGGTGACAGCTTTGGGGCCCTTCCCCCAGCCTGATACACAAGTTGGGGCTGACAGCAGATCCAGATCCAGTGTGTAACCCCCCCCCCCCCCCCGAGGTCAGAGGTGTAAGATGGGATTGGATATATAGTATGTGATCTATCATGGTGTGAGATGGGATTGGATATATAGTATGTGATCTACTATGGTGTGAGATGGGATTGGATATATAGTATGTGATCTACTATGGTGTAAGATGGGATTGGATATATAGTATGTGATCTACTATGGTGTAAGATGGGATTGGATATATAGTATGTGATCTACTATGGTGTGAGATGGGATTGGATATATAGTATGTGATCTACTATGGTGTGAGATGGGATTGGATATATAGTATGTGATCTACTATGGTGTAAGATGGGATTGGATATATAGTATGTGATCTACTATGGTGTAAGATGGGATTGGATATATAGTATGTGATCTACTATGGTGTAAGATGGGATTGGATATATAGTATGTGATCTACTATGGTGTGAGATGGGATAGGATATACAGTATGTGATCTATCATGGTGTGAGATGGGATTGGATATACAGTATGTGATCTACTATGGTGTGAGATGGGATAGGATATATAGTATGTGATCTACTATGGTGTAAGATGGGATTGGATATATAGTATGTGATCTACTATGGTGTAAGATGGGATTGGATATATAGTATGTGATCTACTATGGTGTGAGATGGGATTGGATATATAGTATGTGATCTACTATGGTGTAAGATGGGATTGGATATATAGTATGTGATCTACTATGGTGTAAGATGGGATTGGATATATAGTATGTGATCTACTATGGTGTGAGATGGGATAGGATATACAGTATGTGATCTATCATGGTGTGAGATGGGATTGGATATACAGTATGTGATCTACTATGGTGTGAGATGGGATAGGATATACAGTATGTGATCTATCATGGTGTGAGATGGGATTGGATATATAGTATGTGATCTACTATGGTGTGAGATGGGATTGGATATACAGTATGTGATCTACTATGGTGTGAGATGGGATTGGATATATAGTATGTGATCTATCATGGTGTGAGATGGGATTGGATATACAGTATGTGATCTACTATGGTGTGAGATGGGATAGGATATACAGTATGTGATCTACCATGGTGTGAGATGTGATTGGATATACAGTATGTGATCTACTATGGTGTGAGATGGGATAGGATATACAGTATGTGATCTATCATGGTGTGAGATGGGATTGGATATATAGTATGTGATCTATCATGGTGTGAGATGGGATTGGATATACAGTATGTGATCTACTATGGTGTGAGATGGGATTGGATATATAGTATGTGATCTATCATGGTGTGAGATGGGATTGGATATATAGTATGTGATCTACTATGGTGTGAGATGGGATTGGATATACAGTATGTGATCTACTATGGTGTGAGATGGGATAGGATATACAGTATGTGATCTACCATGGTGTGAGATGTGATTGGATATACAGTATGTGATCTACTATGGTGTGAGATGGGATAGGATATACAGTATGTGATCTATCATGGTGTGAGATGGGATTGGATATATAGTATGTGATCTACTATGGTGTGAGATGGGATTGGATATACAGTATGTGATCTACTATGGTGTGAGATGGGATTGGATATATAGTATGTGATCTATCATGGTGTGAGATGGGATTGGATATATAGTGCATCCGGAAAGTATTGACAGCGCTTCACTTTTCTCTTTCGTTCATTGACGGACACAGCTCCTGATTCTTCTTGGCCATTGGGTTATACTGCCCCCCCATACAGGAGTAGGACACTAGGCCGGAAAAAGCTTGATGACGCCTATGGGGCAGTCCCAGGAGGTATACTCCCTCTCTCTGCTATAGGCACTTCGTTTCTTTCTGCCTAGTCAGGTAAGGACCTAGTTCCTTGCTGAAATCTCTGGTCCTGGTAATTTTTTCCTATTTTTGTTATTTTGTTCCTGTAAGAATCTACAATCAACTGCCGGACTGGGCGACTGACTGGATAATCTAGATCCACAGAGTCCCTCCAGTCTGGCCAGGGAGTGCGCGCAGGACTCAGCTTCGCACTAGGTTGGCCCCGACATAGCCCCACTGGACGGGGGCTGGCCTGTGAGTAAAGCCCCATACACACACGCAGATCGTCGTCATACAAATGTTCGTCTTTTCTCCCCGGGATATCGGTGTCTGTTGAAAAGTGCAAAGACAGCACAAGGACAGCACAAGAATTTTGTCCGCAGACTTCAGCTGACTGCAGAAGTGATGTCATGTAATGGTTAACTTTCCCTGTGTTTTTTATTTTCTGAGCATGCCCAGTCTTGCAAATCTGCTGTCTGTCGGCTGATTTCTGTACTGACAGGCAAACAATTGTCCGTTCTGGTGTCCGCAGACAAAAATTTTCATGTTTGCAAGAAAGACTGTCGGAGGCACCATACTAACACGCATACAATCGGCAGATCTTTCGTCCGCCGACGTTTGTATGACGACGATCTGCGTGTGTGTATGGGGCTTTAAACGCCTCGCGAGGACGCATACAAGAACTGGCTTCGGCCTGGGTCCTCCTTGCCGACAGCGACAGCACCAACATTCCGATGATTTGGTGGTCACTGTGGGTCTTCAGCCCCCCTCCCTGGGTGAGGTTATAACTTATAAGCAGGCTTTTGGGCTTTTGTCATATGCTCCTAAGGGGGGGGGGGGGGGCTTGTTTTAGAGTTGCTGCTGACCCGGTTTTTCCTTGTGCACAACAGGGGGTTAAGTAATGTTCCCCTGCTACCCTGGGGGCTTTTTCCTATTGTGGGGGCCCCTATGGAGGAGCTCAGAGGGCGACCCCCCCCCACCCTTGTTTTTTTGTGGGGTCCAGTAGGTGGTCCTTTTGTGGATCCTGGGTCGACACCCCCGTTGCGGGATCGCAGTCAGTGACCCTCCCCTGATTGTTTTTTTTCCGGGTGATCTTATTATATGGCGGCCTCTGCCCTCCCCTGCCTCATCTGTTTCATCCGATCCTGAATCTGTTTTGGCCGCCAGTCACCCTACTGGGTCTGCGTCCACGCAATATCCTTACAAGGATTCCCTGCTTAAAAAGTGGATGGCCCCACCTGTAGTGGACTCGCCGGTTTCCAGGGTAAATAAAGCTACCCTACTTCCGGTTGAGGAGACCCGGCCTTTAAAGATCCGGTTGATAGGAGGGCGGAGGCTCTGGCCTGCCATATGTTCACTGTGGCTGGTTCGGCTATTGCCTTGGTGTCGCAAACCGTGATGAGTGGGCTAAACCTTTATGCCGAGACCTGGAGGGGAAACGACTTCACACTGCCTTTGCAGAGCCGGTGGATCAGTTGATCCAGGGGCTACAGTTTTTCTGGGATGCTTCTGGTTGCGGCTTCTTTTGATTCTAGGCAGTCTGTATCAGCAGATGTCCTTCGGCGTCTTATCTGGCTGACAATGCTGGTCTGCGGACCAGACTTCTAAGACAGCCTTATCTGATCTCTCTCTGATTGGAGCTTCCTTGGATGACATCATTAGTAGACATGGGCCATTCTTCTTGGCTCATAAGAAGCCTTTTTTTTCATCCCCCAAGGGGTAAAAGTCCTTCAGGGCCACCCCCGTGATTCTAAGAGGACCTGGTCTGGCAAGCCACGAGGGGCTCTTGCAGACCTGCGAACAAGGCTTCCTCTGCATGAAGGGGCGCCCTCACCCGTATCTGGGGGGGGGGGGGGGGTGGGACGTCTTCGCTGATTTCCAGATCCGTGGACCTCTATGGTACAGGCCAAGTGGGTCCACAAAGTCATTCGGTCCGGGCTACAAGATAGTTTTGGTCTTTTCCTTCGAAAGGTTCTACCCTTCCAACCTGCACTTGTCTCCAGATCGCTATGGGGTTACTTTGGGGCAGTGCAAGACATTTTACTTCATGGGGTGACTGTCCCAGTTCCGGCTTCAGAATATTTCCAGGTGTTTACTCAAACCTCTTTATAGTCTCTGGAAGGAAGGCAAGGTACCTCCCTGTTCTATACCTCAAGGTGCTAAACTGCCTTGTGCAGGTACAGAACTTCTGAATGGAGTCCATCCGCACGGTAGTGGTGTCCCTACATCTGGGGGATTTTCTCGCTTCTATCGACATCAAGGACACCTACATTTACATTCCAATATGTGCCGGTCACCAGCGATTCCTCTGCTTTGCCGTGGGCGAGGAGCATTATCAGTTTGTGGTGTTTACCTTTCGGTCTCGCCCCCGCTCCTCGGGCCTTCACAAAGTGTTGGCCCCGGTGCTAGCATTGTTGCTTCAGCAGGGAGCACAGTACTGGGGTACCTGGACGATCTTCTTCTGCGACCAGAGTCTCCGACAGTTCTGATGGACACCTTGGAGATTACTCTGCAATCTCTGAGGGAGTTCGGTTGGATTTTGAACCTTCAGAAGTCTGCTCTGGTTCCGTCCACAAAACTGGACTATCTGGGTGGATTAGGCCTCAGCCAGAGTGTTGCTTCCTCTGGAAAAACTCCAGAAATTGCAGGAGGTAATTCAGCTTCTGTTGTCCAGCAGACGGTCATCCCTCTGGGCTTGCATGCGGGTGCTGGGCCTAACGTCTACCTACGTGGCGGTTTCGTTGGCACAGTTCCACATGAGATCTTTGCAAAAAAAGAGATTCTGGAGAAATGGGACAAGAATCCACAGTCTCTAGAGGTTGCTTCGTTCTCCGGCACTTTGACAGGGAAATCCTTCTCCCCCTGTACTGGGCGGTTATCACCACGGATGCCAGCCTGTCCGGGTGGGAGGGCGTCTTCAGCACAGCTTGTGCTCAGGGGGTCTGGACTCGGGAAGTGTCCAGACTGCTGATCAATGTACTGGAACTCCGAGCGATCAGACTTTGTCTGGATCATTGGACCTTCGTCTTCAGGGGTGTCCAGTACGAATTCAATTGGACAATGCCACGGGCGTGGCATATGTCGATCACCATGGGGGCACAAGAAGTGTCCTGGTGGATCAGGAAGTAGCCAGCATTCTAAGGTGGGCAGAACGATCGTTCCAGTCCTCTCTGCTGTACACAATCCATGGAAGGTACAGAGGTTTGTGGCATGGTTTCGGGATCCTCTGGCCAACGCCGCAGACATATTAGTGGCTCCTTGGCGTCAGTATCGTATGATTTATACCTTTCCCCCTCTCAAACTTCTGCCAAGATTCATGTGCAGGATTGAGGCAGCAAGGGATTCTGGTCTTTCTAGTGGCTCCAGACTGCCTTCGCCGTTCTTGGTACGCCGATCTGGTACAGCTGGTCGTCGATGCTGCTTGGAGACTCCCTCTAAATGAAGATCTGCTGTTTTTAGTGAACAATCTTCCATCCTGCTTTACAGTCGCTGGATTTAACGGCTTGGCTGTTGAATGCCAGGTGCTGAAGGATAGAAGTTTCTCTGAATGGGTGATTCCTACACTGTTAAAAGTTAAAAAATCTACTTCTAGGAAGATCTACCGTCGTACTTGGAAGATGTATGTTGCGTGGTGTCTTTTGGGGTTTTCTTTTGCTCCTTTTTCGGTGGCTCGGATCTTGGCTTTCCTCCAACGGGGGGTTGAGCAGTACCTGGCCTTGAGTACCATCAAGGACCAGGTTTAGATCTTGGCGGTTTTCTTTAAACGTCCATTGGCCACACTTTCCTTTGGTGCATACCTTTATCCAGGAGCTCGACACTTGGTTCCTCCAGTGCGGTCTTCATTACCACCATGGGTCCTCAAATTGGTGGTGTCAATTATCCAGTAATCTCTCTTCGAAAATATCGGGAGGTTCCCCTGCTTACGTTTGTCCCAGAAGGTGGCCTTTTTGGTGGCTATTACTTCTGCGTGCAGAGTGTCGGAGCTGGCGGCGTTGTCTTGTCGTTCACCTTGCCTGGCGGTTTACAGGGATAAGGTGGTTCTTCGTCCCTGTCCGTTGTTCCTTCCAAAGGTTGTCTCTGATTTACATTTGAATGAAGACATTGTGTTGCCTTTCCTATGTGCCAGGCCTAAACAAGGAAATTGCTCTGCATTCCCTGAATGTGGTTCGGGCAATCAGGGTGTACCTGGCAGCTACAGAGTCTTTTAGGGAGTCAGACTCCCTATTTTTACTCACAGTTGGACCTCGAAAAGGGTTGGCCGCTTCTGCTGCGACCATTTTCAGATGAATCAGGCAGACAGTGATTGAGGCCTACTCAATTAGGGGTCAGACTCCTCCTTTACCTATTAGGGCACATTCTACTCGGGTGCTTAGTGCCTACTGGGCCTTCCAGCATCAGTTATATAAAATGGATGTGTTGGCATCTGCGGATGCTTCTTTTGGCCGCAAGGTTTTGCTGGCTGCTGTTTATCGGACCTTTGTCCTCTTTTGAGGGTGTATTGTTTTTTTCAGGTGAGGTCCAGTTGTTATGGTTGAGCTCCATGTTACCTGGTTGGCTATGATTATCCTTGGGAATTTTTTTTCTGCTGTTTTTCCCCATCCCTCATGTTTACAACTGCTTTGGGACGGCCCAATGGTTAAGAAGAATCAGGAGTTGTGTCCATCAATGAATCTGATGTTCATTGATGGACACAGCACCCACCCTCTGTGGAGTTGGCTTTCTTCTGAAACTGCTTCTAACAAAACTGAGGGCCTATAGCTGGGAGTGGGAGTATACCCCCTGGGACTATCCATAGGCGTAGTCAAGCTTTTTCTGCCTAGTGTCCTACTCCTGTAGGGGCAGTATAACCCAATGGTTAAGAAGAATCAGGAGCTGTGTCCATCAATGAACATCAGAGAAATGGATTTTACGGAAAGTCAAAAATCACATTTTTCCACATTTTATTATGTTACAGCCTTAATCCAAAATTGATTGAATTCATTATTTTCCTCCAAACTTCTACAAAAAATACCCCATAATGACAGCACGAAAGAAGTTTGATTGAAATCTTTGCAAATGTATTAAAAATAAAAAAGGAAAAAATCACATGTACATAAGTATTCACAGCCTTTGCCATGACACTCAAAATTGGGCCCAGGTTCATTTTGTTTCCACTGATCATCCTTGAGATGTTGGAGTCCACCAACTTGGAGTCCACCAACTTGGAGTCCACCAACTTGGAGTCCACCAACTTGGAGTCCACCAACTTGGAGTCCACCAACTTGGAGTCCACCAACTTGGAGTCCACCAACTTGGAGTCCACCAACTTGGAGTCCACCAACTTGGAGTCCACCAACTTGGAGTCCACCAACTTGGAGTCCACCAACTTGGAGTCCACCAACTTGGAGTCCACCTGTGGTAAATTCAGTTGATAGGACATGATTTGGAAAGGCACCACACCACGTCTATATAAGGGCCCACAGTTAACAGTGCATGTCAGAGTACAAACCATGAAGTCTAAGGAATTGTCTATAGACCTCCGAGACAGGATTGTATGGAGGCACAGATCTGGGGAAGGGTACAGAAACATTTCTGCAGCATTGAAGGTCCCAATGAGCACAGTGACCTCCATCATCCATAAAGGGAAGAATTATGGAACCACCAGGACTCTTCCTAGAGCGGGCCGCCCAGCCAAACTGAGTGATTGGGGGAGAAGAGCCTCAGTCAGTGAGGTGACCAAGAACCCGATGGTCACTCTGACAGAGCTCAAGCTTTTCTGTGTGGAGAGAAGAGAACCTTCCAGAAGAGCAACCATCTCTGCAGCACTCCACCAATCAGGCCTGTATGGTAGAGTGGTCAGACGGAAGACACTCCTCAGTAAAAGGCACATGACAGCCCACCTGGAGTTTGCCAAAAGGCACCTGAAGGACTCTCAGACCATGAGAAACAAAATTCTCTGGTCTGATGAAAGAAAGATTGAACTCTTTGGCATGAATGGCAAGCGTCATGTCTGGAGGAAACCAGGCACCGCTCATCACCTGGCCAATACCATCCCTACAGTGAAGCATGGTGGTGACAGCATCATGCTGTGGGGATGTTTTTCAGCGGCAGGAACGTGGAGACTAGTCAGGATTGAGGTAAAGATGAATGCAGAAATGTACAGAGACATCCCTGATGAAAACCTGCTCCAGAGCGCTCTGGACCTCAGACTGGGGCGAAGGTTCATCTTCCAACAGGACAACGACCCTAAGCACACAGCCAAGATAACAAAGGAGTGGATACGGGACAACTCTGTGAATGTTCTTGAGAGGCCCAGACTTGAACCCGATTGAACATCTCTGGAGAGATCTGACAATGGCTGTGCACCCACACTCTCCATTCAACCTGATGGAGGTTGAGAGGTCCTGCAAAGAAGAATGGGAGAAACTGCCCAAAAATTGGTGTGCCAAGCTTGTAGAATTATACTCAAAATACTGGAGGCTGTAATTGGTGCCAAAGGTGCTTCAACAAAGTATTGAGCAAAGACTGTGATAGTTATTTACATGGGATTTTTTTTTTTTGTTTTTTTTTTTTAAATAAATTTGTAAAGATTTCAATCAAACCTCTTTCATGTTATGATTATGGGGGATTGTAAAAGAAAATAATGAATTTAATCCATTTTGGAATAAGGCTGTAACATAAAATATGGAAAAAGTGAAGCGCTGTGAATACTTTGGATGCACTGTATGTGATCTACTACAGAGTCAGAGGTGTAAGATGGGAGAGGATATGTAGTATGTGATCTACTATGGAGTCAGAGGTGTAAGATGGGAGAGGATATATAGTATGTGATCTACTACAGAGTCAGAGATGTAAGATGGGATAGGATATGTAGTATGTGATCTACTATAGAGTCAGAGGTGTAAGATGGGAGAGGATATATAGTATGTGATCTACTATGGAGTCAGAGGTGTAAGATGGGAGAGGATATGTAGTATGTGATCTACTATGGAGTCAGAGGTGTAAGATGGATAGGATATATAGTATGTGATCTACTATGGAGTCAGAGGTGTAAGATGGGAGAGGATATATAGTATGTGATCTACTACAGAGTCAGAGATGTAAGATGGGATAGGATATGTAGTATGTGATCTACTATAGAGTCAGAGGTGTAAGATGGGAGAGGATATGTAGTATGTGATCTACTATAGAGTCAGAGGTGTAAGATGGGAGAGGATATGTAGTATGTGATCTACTATGGAGTCAGAGGTGTAAGATGGATAGGATATATAGTATGTGATCTACTATGGAGTCAGAGGTGTAAGATGGGAGAGGATATATAGTATGTGATCTACTACAGAGTCAGAGATGTAAGATGGGATAGGATATGTAGTATGTGATCTACTATAGAGTCAGAGGTGTAAGATGGGAGAGGATATGTAGTATGTGATCTACTATGGAGTCAGAGGTGTAAGATGGATAGGATATATAGTATGTGATCTACTATGGAGTCAGAGGTGTAAGATGGATAGGATATATAGTATGTGATCTACTACAGAGTCAGAGGTGTAAGATGGATAGGATATATAGTATGTGATCTACTATAGAGTCAGAGGTGTAAGATGGATAGGATATATAGTATGTGATCTACTATGGAGTCAGAGGTGTAATATGGATAGGATATATAGTATGTGATCTACTATAGAGTCAGAGGTGTAAGATGGATAGGATATATAGTATGTGATCTACTATGGAGTCAGAGGTGTAATATGGATAGGATATATAGTATGTGATCTACTATGGAGTCAGAGGTGTAAGATGGATAGGATATATAGTATGTGATCTACTATGGAGTCAGAGGTGTAAGATGGATAGGATATATAGTATGTGATCTACTACGGAGTCAGAGGTGTAAGATGGATAGGATATATAGTATGTGATCTACTATGGAGTCAGAGGTGTAAGATGGATAGGATATATAGTATGTGATCTACTATAGAGTCAGAGGTGTAAGATGGGAGAGGATATGTAGTATGTGATCTACTATAGAGTCAGAGGTGTAAGATGGGAGAGGATATATAGTATGTGATCTACTATAGAGTCAGAGGTGTAAGATGGGAGAGGATATATAGTATGTGATCTACTATAGAGTCAGAGGTGTAAGATGGGAGAGGATATATAGTATGTGATCTACTACAGAGTCAGAGATGTAAGATGGGAGAGGATATGTAGTATGTGATCTACTACAGAGTCAGAGATGTAAGATGGGAGAGGATATGTAGTATGTGATCTACTATAGAGTCAGAGGTGTAAGATGGATAGGATATATAGTATGTGATCTACTATAGAGTCAGAGATGTAAGATGGGAGAGGATATGTAGTATGTGATCTACTATAGAGTCAGAGGTGTAAGATGGATAGGATATATAGTATGTGATCTACTATAGAGTCAGAGGTGTAAGATGGATAGGATATATAGTATGTGATCTACTACAGAGTCAGAGGTGTAAGATGGATAGGATATATAGTATGTGATCTACTATGGAGTCAGAGGTGTAATATGGATAGGATATATAGTATGTGATCTACTATGGAGTCAGAGGTGTAAGATGGGATAGGATATGTAGTATGTGATCTACTATGGCAGTGATGGCAAACCTTGGCACCCCAGATGTTTTGGAACTACATTCCACATGATACTTATGCACTCTGCAGTGTAGGTGAGCATCATGGGAAATGTAGTTCCAAAACATCTGGGGTGCCAAGGTTCACCATCACTGTACTGTGGAGTCAGAGGTGTAAGATGGATAGGATATGTAGTATGTGATCTACTATAGAGTCAGAGATGTAAGATGGGATAGGATATGTAGTATAATGGATAAAGGGAAAAAAATTTGGCGCTAGATTTCTCAATGGGTGAACTAATATTAATGAAAAATAATATTAAATGTAGAGTGTTGATGCTGATCTCAATGAGTAAGGCTCAAAATATATAATAATTGGTAAATATTCAATGTGATGAAAAAAATATATAACTAATAATAAAATGTGTAGAATCTGTACAGAGTCAGAGATGTAAGATGGGATAGGATATGTAGTATGTGATCTACTATAGAGTCAGAGGTGTACAGTAAGATGATAATGGATATATAGTATCCTGAGGAAATCGGTATCATGGTATGTTTATATCCTGAATAAAGTGCATTGAACTTCCTGATGCAGAGTAAAATATATGCAAAGATATGCAAACAAGTACAGTGCAATAGGCAGATAGTGCAGGATATATACATTCTTTTGGTTCTCTTATTATTTTGCCAGACTTACCTTTTAGTTTTTCTGTTGTTCATCCTTCCAATTAAAGAGGAAATAAACTCTTCCTTTTTTTTTTTTCTTCCCTGCAAAGTAAATGCATAATGTGCTAGTATGCATCGCATACTAGCACATTATGCAACACCTCCAAACGAAGCCCTCATTGTCCCCGGTGGCGGCCGCATCCATCTTCTGCCATCTTCCTTCCTGGTCTGTGGACTCCGGCTATGCAACTGGCTGGGAAGCCGCGTGACGTCACTCCCGCACATGTGTGCGGGAGCCACCGCTCACGGCACAGGGCTCTGAAGAAACGGCCGCCCAGATCGCATGCGCCGATGACGTCATCGGCTGCATGAAATGTAAATATCTCCTAAACGGTGCAATTTTAGAGGATATTTACAGTACCTATAGGTAAGCCTTATTATAGAGGTAGCTATAGGTACAGCTTACAGAGGGGGAGTTTACAACCACTTTTATAGTGCCAGTTTAAAGTTATAACAGACAGTCCCCAAATTATTATTTGTGCTGGTGATAAATAATCGCTAAAAGAGCTATACAATATTTTCACACACTCCATCAGGCGGACTCCGTTTATCTCAGCGGGGGATCGATCCGCCGATCCCCCGCTGAGCAGGCGGATGGCAGCTCTGTCTCCAGGCTGTGTGCGGAGACACAGCTGTCAGGTCCCAATTCTTCTCTATGGGGGAATCGGATGGGAAGGGACTGCCTGTTCGTTCTCATCCGATCCGCTGGACGGATGTAAAATGGGGTTTCCATCTGTCCAGATTTGACGGATCGGATGTCAGTGGACATGTCTCCGCTGACATCCGATGCCTCATAGAGATGCATGGGGTGACCGTTCAGATCGACCTGAAAAACTGACAGGCGGATCGGTAACGGTGCACCTGTGTGAAAGGGGCCTAAGTGGCCGAGGCATTTCTTGCAGCCGCACTCCTGAGATTCAATTCTCAAGCACAATGAAAAGTATTTGTAGCACAATTCACGCACTTGGCTGTTTGTAAACCTATCGGAGCGTATTTATAAAGCAGGAAATGCGACTTTCACCCAACAGAATTCCAGGTTATATTTAAATCTGATATTCACCAAATATTCACTGCAGGTGAATTTTCCTGGTCCAGGTGTTTTTTTTTTTTTTTTTTAACAAATTCTAGATGTGGATATATTTACGTAGTTATATTGGTCCAGGTAACTATGCATATACCATACCTGTGGCATCCCTCTAGAACAGTGGTCTCTAAACTGTGGCCCATGGGCTTTTTTTATTTTTTGTCTGGCCCTTGGATCACTAAGCCACTGACACCAACGATGGAGCATAATTTCTCCCACTGACACCACAAGGAGGCACAATTGTTCCCAATGACACCAACAGTTTGGTTCTATTCCTCCAAAAGACACCAATGATGGGGCACTATTCCTCCCAAAGATATCACTGATCGGGCGCTATTCTTCCCAGTGATGCCACCGATGGGTCACTATTCTTCCCAGTGACACCATCAGCGATGGGTCGCTATTCTTTCCAGTGACCCCACGGATGGGTCGCTTTTCTTTCCAGTGACCCCACGGATGGGTCGCTTTTCTTCCCTGTGACCCCACGGATGGGTCGCTTTTCTTCCCAGTGACCCCACGGATGGGTCGCTTTTCTTCCCTGTGACCCCACGGATGGGTCGCTTTTCTTCCCAGTGACCCCACGGATGGGTCGCTTTTCTTCCCTGTGACCCCACGGATGGGTCGTTTTTCTTCCCTGTGACCCCGCGGATGGGTCGTTTTTCTTCCCTGTGACCCCGCGGATGGGTCGTTTTTCTTCCCTGTGACCCCGCGGATGGGTCGTTTTTCTTCCCTGTGACCCCGCGGATGGGTCGTTTTTTCTTCCCTGTGACCCCGCGGATGGGTAGTTTTTCTTCCCTGTGACCCCGCGGATGGGTCGTTTTTTCTTCCCTGTGACCCCGCGGATGGGTCGTTTTTCTTCCCTGTGACCCCGCGGATGGGTCGTTTTTCTTCCCAGTGACCCCGCGGATGGGTCGTTTTTCTTCCCAGGGACCCCGTGGATTTGTCGATTTTCTTCCCAGGGACCTCGCGGATGGGGCGCTATTCCTCCCAGTGACGCCACAGATGGGGCGCTATTCCTCCCAGTGACGCCACAGATGGGGCGCTGTTCCTCCCAGTGACGCCACAGATGGGGCGCTATTCCTCCCAGTGACGCCACAGATGGGGCGCTATTCCTCCCAGTGACGCCACAGATGGGGCGCTATTCCTCCCAGTGACGTCACAGATGGGGCGCTATTCCTCCCAGTGACGCCACAGATGGGGCGCTATTCCTCCCAGTGACGCCACAGATGGGGCATTGTTTTTTCGCCGATTTATGCCAGGGTATTTTCTACTCCCACTGGCCACAGTCTGCCCCCCAAAGGACAGTAAACTGGCCCTTTGTTCAGAAAGTTTGGAGACCCCTGATCTAGAAGCTGGAAATCACTGTAGTAAATGCCACTCCAGTGATCTCTCCCCCCCCCCCCCCCTCCCCACTAGCTTCCGGGTCCCATGCCTAGTGTCTGCCCTGCTGTATTGTGAAGAAAGCAGGTCAGACGCTCTGCACGGGTGCCATTCAGAGATCGCTTTGCATTATTTCTATGCATGCAAAGCTTTCCCTGATTGGATGAGACAGAGAGGTGAGGCAGTGACATTTCAATTTCCACCTTTTCCATTCAGGGAACAATTGTAAAGCGAAGTCAGAATGATACCCGTGCCGAGCGGTTGACCTGTGTTCAGCTGCTCAGTAAAGGACATGGAAGCTAGCCTAGTACCCGGTACGTGACTCAGAACTTCAGTTATTGTCCGACTGTCCCCCGCAATATTGCAGTTCCGCTATAAATCGCTGATCGCCGCCATTATTAGTAATAAAAATAAAATGATCCCATAAATTGTAGAAACTATAACTTTTGCGCAAACCAATTAATATACGCTTATTGGGATTTTTTTTACTAAAAATATGTAGCCGAATACATATTTGCCTAAATTGAAGAAATTTTTTATTTTTACATTTTTTTATTTTTTTTTTATTTGATGTTTTATAGCACAAAGTAAAAAAAATAGTAAAAAAATATATATACAGTGTCTCACAAAATCACTGTGTGCTATTTTTACTTAGGGAAACAAAATCCAACACATCTCCACTGACAGGATGGAGCTCTTCATTGTTTACATTTGCAGAGCCCCGTCCTGACTTTCTCCTCGCCGATCAGCGGGTGGCGGCTGACATCCATTGGCCGACACCCGCTGATCGGCTTCTGTGACTAATCAGAGCAGAAGCGGCGCTCCTGATACCCAGAAGTGCTGGAACAAGTATGTGATCCGGCACAGGACCGGACTTGGCCGCAGTATAACATTGTGGTTAAAGCGGAGCGCCAGAATCCTTCAGAAAAAAAATTAAAAGTCAGCAGGTACAAATACTGTGAGAAAAAAATTATTTGATGGTGTTGGTGCCAACAAAAACCCGCGCAAAGGAAGTGATAAAATATATCTATAAATGTAAAAAAATGTGAAAAGTGTAGGATAAAATCCAATTATAGGAGCTGCAATAAACACGTGAATACGTAGAATATGAGAAAGAAATAAATATTACTAGATATAAAATTGCGCTCCACTAAAAAACACTGGTGCAACAATAAATACCTTATAAAAAGGCAAAGACAAAGTGCATATTATAGTGCAACAATAAACGTGAAATGGTGACTAATCATGTGCAATCATAAACTCATTATAAAGTGGACTAAAACAATAATACAAAATAAATAAATAGTCCATAATCATAGCAATGAATGTCCAATTTGAAATTTGATGGTGACAATAATGGCAGCACTTGCTAAGCTATGTACACCTCCACCAAATACACAGGAACACCCGGTGTGTAGTCAAGGCTTACCGGATGCAATGGACCCCTTAAATTACAGGGGGTCAATAAAGGCAGACTCAGGACACCGGAGATATGGACACCCAATACCAAGGCAGGCACCACTTCCAATATACTCCAAAACATTCCTCCTTTAATTCCACTAGAACTGGGGATGGACTCCCATATAGCGTACCCAGAAAGGAACAAGAGGACTCGAATAGTGAAGTATGTACAGAAAGTGTGATTTTTTTAAATGGTAGATGCACTTACATGGTACAGATATTAACAGGGCATAACAGAAGCACAACTGCGTTCTCCGGTTATGGAACGCCGCTTCCGCATTCCACCGGGAGCCGGAAGTGACGTGGTAGCGCGATCACGATCCTGCGTCCCGACGCGTTTCGTCAGCTTGTATCTGACGTCATCAGGGTCATCAAATGCAAATACTGTAGCTGCTGACTTTTAATATAGACACTTACCTGTCCAGTGATCCCGCGTTGTCTTCACCCAAGCCAATTTTTCAATCGGCTCTCTGGTGCTGCCGCCATCTTGGCTAAGGGAAACCAGCAGTGAAGCCTTGCTACTTCACAGCCAGTTCCCTACTGTGCATGCTTTGTGAATGGGGAAAAAAGGGGGGCAGAACTTGCAGCTGAGATTGGGGCAGCAAAGTCAGCCAGAAGTGGTAGCCGGTACCTGTCAAAACCATCTACCCGCTCCCCCCGAAAGGTGCCAAATGTGGCAGCGGAGGCTTTAAAACACACAGACCTGGAAGATTCACCAACATTGAATGTTTAATCAGATTCACTGCTTTATAACTATATACCAGTTGTGGTTTGTGTTGATGCGTACCACATGCAGTCTGTTTGCTGTTCAATGAAGGATCAGTGGAAAAATAAAGAAGGATGGAAAGAAATCCACTGTTCCTTCAGTGCAGTCTGAGAACACGGACACAAGTTCTATTTTTTCGAATGCTTTGGAACGATTACCCCGTGCACCAGAGGAATGTTGTAAGAAATCTGAGTTGGGTGGGGAGGGGGAGTGTTGGTGAAGCTGTTATAGAAATCTGATTCACGGTGCAAAAATACAGAGGAAGTTCTTCTGTCTTGTTTTGAAAGAGGCTGAGACTTCAAACTGACGTTTAACCACTTGCCACCCAAGGACGTCCCTGTATGTTGTTGACTTGCAGTGGTTATCCACTTGCCCTTTGGAAAATGTATCCCCCTTCATGACCAGACCATTTTTTTCCCGATACGGAACTGTTACTTTAACTGGCTATTGTGCGGTCGTGCGACACTCTACACAAATTGTATGTCCTCCCCCCCCCCCCCCCCCCCACAACTAGAGATTTCTTTTGGTGGTATTTGATCACCTCTGCGGTTTATTATTTTTTGCGCTATAAACAAAAAAACGAACCACAATTTTTAAAATATATATATATATATATATATATATATATATATATATATATATATATATATTAAAAATATATATTTTAGACTTTCAGCTATAAAACCCATCCAATAAAAAAATGTAAAAAAAAAAAAAAAAAATCTAATTTCTTCCCAAATTTAGGCCAATATGTATTCTACATGTTTTTGGCAAAAAAAAATATAAATCCCAATAAGTGTATACTGTTTGCTTTGCGCAAAAGTTATAGCGTCTACAAACTATGGCGTATATATAATGGAATTTTTTATTTATTTTTTATACTACAGCCAGGCCAAACGTTTTGAGAATGGCACAAATATTAATTTTCACAAAGTCTGCTGCTTCAGTGTTTTTAGATATTTTTTTGGCAGATGTTACTATGGGTATACTGAAGTATAATTTACAAGCATTTTATAAGGCTTTTATTGACAATTACATGAAGGTTATGGAAAGAGTCAGTATTTGCAGAGTTGACCCTTCTTTTTCAAGACCTCCACAATTCCCCCTGCCATGCTGTCAATCAACTTCTAGGCCAAATCCTGACCGATGGCCGCCCCCAATTCTTGCATAATCAATGCTTGGAGTTTATCAGAATTTTTTGGGGTTTTTTGTTCTCCCTCCTCTTGAGGATTGACCACAAGTTCTCAATGGGATTAAGGTCTGGGGAGTTTCCTGGCCATGGACCCAAAAGTTTGAGGTTTTGTTCCCCAAGCCACTTAGTTATTTGCCTTATGACAAGGTGCTCCATCATGCTGGAAAAGGAATTGTTCCTCACCAAACTTTTTTTGGATGGTTGGGAGCAGTTGCTCTCGGAGGATGTTTTTGTACCATTCTCTATTCATGGATGTGTTCTTCAAAACGTATGAGTGAGCGCACTGCCTTGGCTGAGAAGCAACCCCACACATGAATGGTCTCAGGATGCTTTACTGTTGGCATGATACAGGACTGATGGTAGCGCTCACCTTTTCTTCCCTGGGCAAGGTTTTTTTCTGGGTTGTCCTAAACAATCCGAAAGGGGATTCATCACTGAAAATGACTTTACCCCAGTTCAATCCCTGTTCCTTTTACAGAATATCAGTCTGTCCCTGATGTTTTTCCTGGAGAGAAGTGGCTTCTTTGCTGCCCTTCTTGACACCAGGCCATCCTCCAAAAGTCTTCTCCTCACTGTGCGTTCAGATGTACTCCCACCGGCCTGCTGCCATTCCTGAGCAAACTCTGCACTGGTGGTGCCCCAATCCCACAGCTGAATCTACTGTAGGAGACGGTCCTGGCGCTTGCTGAACTTTCTTGGGCTCCCTGAAGCCTTTTTCACAAATGCAGTGGAAATGTTTTTATGGGATTGGGTTCATTTTCATGGCAAAGAGGGACTTTGCAATTAATTGCAATTCATCTGATCACTCTCCAGAACATTCTAGAAAATATGCAAATTGCCATCATAAAAACTGAGGCACTAGACTTTGTGAAAATTAATATTTGTGTCATTATCAAAACTTTTGGCCACGGTTGTGTATGAATCATATGTAAAGCAATACCGTCCTATTAACTGTGATGATATATTCAATCAAAAAAGTTCCAGAATAAGGTGTATTCCAATGAGAGAAAAAGTGGTGTCTTGCAGTGTCCAAAGAAAACCTTCTACCTTAAATCTTAACACAGGGTTCGACAAATCCTAGGCGCCAGGTCTCCATGGCGACATGAAATTGTGTCCAGGCTCTCTGGATTCTCCCCATGTGCCCCCCCCCCCCCCACAGGTGTATTGACTAAAGCCTCGTACACACGCAACGATTGTTGCCCATGAATTTTCGGCCAACGTCCGATCGGCCGATTTTCGGCTTGTTAGTATGATGCTTCCGACAACCAACTACGACTTTTCGGCCGAACAAAATCTGGTGTGCAGGCTATAAAATTTTTGTTGGCCGTCAACAGAACGGTCGATTTTCCATCAGTCAGTACAGATTTCGGCAGAAAAAATTCAGATGAGCAAGACTGGGCATGCTCAGAGAAGAAAAACACACGGAAAGTAAACCAGAACATGACATCACTTCTGAAGTTGGTTTTTGTTGGCCGAGAAAATTTGTGCGCAGTCTAGAGCACATTTCAACCAACACAACAACACTGGACAAAAGACAGCCGATCGGTCGGCCGATAATCGTTGCGTGTGTACGAGGCTTAAGTGGTCGGGCTGGCCGGTAATTGAGGCCGCGGCCTGCTGGAGCTGGATACACACTCCTTTCTGGTAATCGGAGTCGCCCTCTGGTGGGCAGGGCTGTGATGGGCATTACTGAGGGCTTCCCCTGCTTCCTCTCACTGCCCGCCCACCTCAGACATCTCCCTCCTAGTGTGACAGCTGAGTGATGGGGTTTCGGGCTTGATCTGTTGCCTTTTTATTACCGCTGGTGAGTAGACGAGGAATGCATATTAGTGCCAGCTCATCCGTGCAGCCTCATCAGCGAAGGAGGAAACCTACTTATTATTTTTTCGGTCTTTGTTCGTTTTTACACCAGGCAAGAGCAATTCCTATTGCCCTATGCCCCGGACATGCAGTTCCGAGCACTGGGCAGCTGAGCTGGCTCCTAACTCTTTAACTGGCTCCTAGATTCAAAGCAGATTTGTCAAGCCCTGTCTTAACACGCCACCACTTGTGCTAATAATAAGTGCCGTTGTTTTGCAGAGGGGAGCGTCACGCTGTATGGAAAGCGAATCCTCACCACATAGAGCCACACCAGAGCGTCTCATATATAGTGTAGTAATTTTTTACAATGTAAAGAATCCACATAAAATCACATACATCCAAAAGAATAACCTGACATAAAAACAGCAATTCAAATCCACTTACTAAGATGGTTGCCAATTCTGATCATCGAAAATGGCAGTGTGACGTCAGCTCGTAATCCAGCCCTAATGCATTTCGTCCAAGGGCATATCCTGAGGGCATTTGGTACATTTTTGGCCTAAATTTATGAAGACATTTGATTTGTTTTTTAATTTTTTTTTTTTATTGGATGTTTTATAGCCAAAAGTAAAAAATAACTTTTATTTTCTCTATCGTCCATTGACAGACGCAGCTCCATAATCTTCTTGACCATTGGGTTATGCTGCCCCCTACAGGAGCAGGACATTAGGCAGGAAAAATCTTTACCACGCCTATTGGGCAGTCCCTGCAGGCATGCACCCACTCACTCTGCTATAGGATTCAGTTTAAAAGAGAAAATATTCTCTGAGGGTGTATGTTTTTTTCTTGGTGAGCTCCAGATGTTCCTGGTTAAGCTCCTTGTTGCCTGGTTGGCTAAGTTTAGCCTTTGGGAAATTATGTTCTTTCTCTGCGTTGTTTTCCCACCCCTCATGCAAATACTGCTTTGGGACGTTCCAATGGTCAAGAAGAATATGGAGCTGCGTCTGTCAATGAATGATAGAGAAAAATGGATTTTTGACCTACCGTAAAATCCTTTTCTCTGAAGTTCATTGACAGACTCAGCACCCGTCCATCTATTTGAGTGGGATGGGGTTTTTTATTCTAAACACGGCTTGCAACAAAACAGAATCCTTTAGCAGAGTGAGAGGGTGTATGCCTTCAGGGACTGCCCCATAGGCGTGGTAAAGATTTTTCCTGCCTAGTGTCCTACTCCTGTAGGGAGCAGCATAACCCAATGGTCAAGAAGAATATGGAGCTGCGTCTGTCAATGAACGATAAAGAAATCTGGATTTTTGGCTTACCATAAAATCCTTTTCTCTGAAGTTCATTGACAGACGCAGCACTCACCCCTCTGTTTCTGAGTCGGATGGGGTCTTTTCTTCTAAACACAGCTGGCAACAAAACAAAGTTCTATAGCAGAGAGTGGATGCATGCCTGCAGGGACTGCCCAATAGGCGTGGTAAAGATTTATCCTGCCTAGTGTCCTACTCCTGTAGGGGGCAGCATAACCCAATGGTCAAGAAGAATATGGAGCTGCATCTGTCAATGAACTTCAGAGAAAAGGATTTTACATCAAGTCAAAAATCCAGTTTCTTTTTTTCAATCTTATTTTTTTGTTTATTTAATAAAAATAGAAAACTGCAGAGGTGATTACCACCAGACGAAAGCTCTATTTGTGTGAAAAAAAATTAATTTGAGTACAGGGTCGCATGACCGCGTAATTACCAAAGTAAAATAGCAAAAAATGGGGGTAAAACCTGGAGCTCCACTGGTTAATATTGTAATGAGGACAATAAAGTGTAAGCGTTCCATACTTATGGCTTTGTTTTGACTCTGGTTTTATCTTTTTTCTGTTAGGTGACGTATGCGTGGCTGCTGATTGGTCTCTGCCTACTTTATGGGACAGGTGCCTTCTATGTACCCGGTGTGGCACCCATAAATTTCCGCAAGGATGCCCCTGTGGACATTAAGGTGAGAAGCCTTTCATATAATCTGTGTGATAATAAATAATGGCTGCTGCTTGTTGTGATATGTCCTCTTGCTTTCTCTATTAGGCTGTGAAGCTTACCAGCTCCCGGACCCAGCTGCCCTACGAATATTACTCCCTTCCTTTCTGTCAGCCAGACGAGGTCACGTACAAGGCGGAGAATCTTGGTATGTTTAACCTGGAGGTACCAGTGTGGAAGGTATAGGGCCAGCCTATTTCTACCAGGGGTCCCTCCAGAGGTTTCTAGGGGTTCCTTGAGTAATGAACAATTTGTGACTGTCGGATAAATAACCACTGACACCAGTGATCTCTTTAGTTATCTGTAAGAGGGGGAGTATTCTTCCCACTGCCAGTTATCATTATTTACCATTAGCTGTAGATATATTAATTTTTAGCTGGGGTTTCCGAAGACTGAAACGTTAATGCAAATATACCTCTGTGTTCAAAAGGCTGAGGCCCCGTTCACACTGGGGCGACGCTACTTCCCGGGGCGACCTCACAGGTCGCGGCGCGCTGCTCGCACCGTGACCTCGGAGCGGCCGGCACGGACTTCATAACATTGAAGTCTATGCAGGTCGCTCCGGGTCGCCCCAAAGAAGCTCCGGACCCTTTTTCTAAGTCGGAGCGACTTGTGTCGCTCCTATTAGAATGGGTCCACAGCTTCTCTATGCGAGGCGACCTGTCAGGCGACCAGGTCGCCTGACAGGTCGCCCGAGTGTGAACGGGGGCTTAGAAGAGCGCTCCTTCTTATATCAGAAATCATATATTACCCCCTTTGAGTCAGCGCCTCCCAGCCCTTTAAGGGGTATAGGATTGCGGTAGGCGGGGCTTATGAACATGTGACCGCCATGATTGGCTGTCGTGGCGCTCACATGATCAGAAAGCTGGCGATCGCAAGAAGCGATTGGCGGCTTTCCGTTAAGCGCCGGTAACAGTGGCAGGAGGGCATAGCTGTATTCACACCTGAGCTTATTTCAGCTCATAAAGCGCTCATCTCTTAGGTCTTAACACGCCCAACAAGCAAAATCACATTCCTTTTAATGGCCCCTGTTCACATCTGAGCATTTTGTCGCCTGACGCAAAATGGCTGAAGCTCAAAAAAGTACATGAGCTTCTTTTTTGGGCAGATTACAAGCGTTTTTGTTAGATGTCAATGCCTGCCACCAAACACCTGCAAAAAACTCCTGGAAAAACTGCCTGGAAAAAAATCCCCAAAAAACGCGTGCCACTGATACCGCGTGCACATGTTTACGTAGATCTCCGTGATTATGCACAGCCGAGCCACAGGAAATCTGCGTGGGGCGGTTGGTAAGACGTACAGTATAATAACCGTTAGAATTCAGACTTCTCAAAGTTGATATCTAATACCTGGGGAAAGAACCGTGACTCATTGTATGCTTTTATATCTCTTATTTTGTGATCCAAGCAAGCTGTATATACATTTGTCAGTTTAACCACTTTACCACCGGAGGATTTTGCTGTCTTACGTCCAGGCCACTTTTTGTGATTCGGCGCTGTGCGACTTTAACTGACAATTGTGCGGTCATGCGACACCGTACCCAAACGAAATTTACGTCTTTTTTTCTCCCACAAACAGAGCTTTCTTTTGGTGGTATTTGATCACATGTGTGATTTTTACTTTTTGCGCTATAAACAAAAAAAGAGCGTTTATTTTGAAAAAATAACAATATTTTTAACATTTTTTTATATGAAATTCCCCCCCCCCCCTCAAAAAATGTAAAAATCTAAATTTTTTTAAATTTTTGGCCAATTTGTTTTCTGCTACATATGTTTGGTAAAAAAAAAATCACAATAAGCTTATTTTGATTGGTTTGCGCAAAAGTTATTGCGTTTACTAACTAAGGGAAAGATTTCTTTCATTTTTGGTGTTTTTTTTTTTTTACGCGTAATGGCGGCAATCTGCGATTTTTTTTTTTTTCTTTGCGGGACTGCGACATTGCGGCGGACAGATTGGACCCTTGACTGACATTTTTGACACTTTTGGGGGTACCAGTGACATTACTGCAGTAATCAGTGCTATATATATATATATATATGCACTGTTACTGTAACAACGACACTGGCAGGGAAGGGGTTAATTTTATTGGAGAGGGAGGGGTTAATGTATGCCTGGTACTTACTAAGGTGTGGGGGGGGAGGTGACTGAGTGAGTCAGGGACAGATCGCATGTTCAGCTATGCTCCCTGCCTGTCACTTAGGAGATCTGCCCGCTCTGTTTACACAAGCGGGCGGATCTCCAAACTAGATTCCCCGACGATCGGGGAAGAGCAGCGGCGATCGCCGTCGCTCCTCCCCTGGCCCGACTCCCGCTGTGACTGAACACAGCGGGAGCGAGGCTCCGGCGGCGCGCGCGTGCCGCCCACAAGGGGCGGAGTCCAGCGACGTAAGTCTACGCCGCTGGACGATAACGAGCCACATTGCTGCAGTAGCAGCAATGTGAGCGGAGTTAAAGTGGTTAATTGTATTTTATTGCTATACAATGAATATGTTGCCAGGTGTCAAATAATTAAACGCACCACATTCCTTAATAATCAGAACTATTTGAGAAATTGAAAAAAATGGGATTTTATAGGTGCCAAAGAAAAACCAATGTTGTATAAAAGAGATAACTTAAATTTTTATTGAGACAATTAAAATCAATTTTACATATGATAAAAACCTAGCACAATAGTCATACGAATAATCTATGCATGCAGTAACTGCCGCTCAACATGTCAAATAGCAAAAGATAGCCTTATGGAAGGGGTAAAATCTTTCCGAGCTGAAGTGGTTAAACCAATGAAGTGATGTTAAAGGTTCGCTCAGAGAGCAAACACACTCCCTATGTTTGCTGCACAGCACCAGTATTGCGATCACATGATTATGTGAATAGTACGCCACTTGAGTTCCTCTACATGCGTTTAATCTGTGAATTTATATGTTTGCACGGAGCTATTTTATAACAGTTTTTCTCCCATTAGGTGAGGTGCTCCGCGGTGACCGCATAGTCAACACACCGTTCAAGGTGTCGATGAACAATGATAAGAAGTGTGAGATTTTGTGTAGCACTTACAGCAAGCCCCAGGTGCTGACTAAGGACCAGAGCAAACTGATCGCCGAGCGCATCCAGGAAGATTATTATGTCCACTTGTGAGTTGGCACTCTGCCCATCAGATACTGCATTTCCTTCTTATAATAGATGTTTTTGTTTCTTTTTTTATTATTGCAGAAACAAAATGTTAATTTTTCATTATAATATTAAAGGAAAAATTTTGAGAGATTGATTAGAACACCAGTTGGGGACATTCACCCCCGCTTAAATAAAAAGTAAAGTAAAAGAAAATCACAAATTTTATATTGTCCCCGGAACAGTATTAGAGAGGAAATTTTCCAATGGGGACTTTGGGGGGGGGGGGGGGGGCGCAATGGATTCCCCTAATTCCCCAATGGATTCCCCTAATTCCCCAATGGATTCCCCAATGGATTCCCCTAATTCCCCAATGGATTCCCCTAATTCCCCAATGGATTCCCCTAATTCCCCAATGGATTCCCCTAATTCCCCAATGGATTCCCCTAATTTGTAGTGAAGGTGAATCTCCCCAGTGAGACACAGATTGCAAAAAAAAAAAAAACACCCAAAAAAACCTGAAAGGGGTTATAACCTTACTATATCCAAATGGGGGAAAAAAATAAGTTTTGCCTATATTTCTACTTTAACTGCTTGCCTGCTGGGCCAATTATGACATTTCGGTCATACATGTAGAAAAATCTGCATTTTTTTTTGCTAGAAAATTACGCGTAACCCGTACATGTATTTTTTAAGCAGATTCCCTAGAGAATAAAATGGCGGGTGTTGCAATTTTTAAATTTTTTTTCAAATGCAAATTTTTGGAAAAAATACACTTTTTAATGACTTTTAGCGAACACAAACAAAATATGATACCCACTTTTATCATAAAATATGAAAGATTGTTACGCAGAGTAAAAAGATACCCAAATTAAAATTACGCATGTCCGTAGAAGGGCGCCAAGCTATGGTACCTAAAAATTTCCATAGGTGACACTTTAAAAGTCTTTCCGGGTTACCAGATTAGAGTTACATGGAAAGGCTGGTGCTAGAATTATTGCTCACTCGAACGTACGCGATGATACCTCTCATGTGTGGTGTGATCAGTTTCCATATGCGTGTAGGACTTGCGTATGCATTTGGGCAGGGGCGTTTTTAAAGATTTTTTTTTTTTTTTTACACTTTCTTTAGAATTTTTTTTCGTATAAACTTTATTGCTATCACAAGGGATGAACATCTATTGTGATATTATGGGCTGTGACAGATCCTCTGTATGGAGAAATCTGGGGTCTATTAGACCCCATATCTCTTTTCTGGCCTCCAAAGCATCTGATCAAATGGAGATTGAGTTTGATCAGATGCTTGTAATGGCTGTTAAACAAAGCGCAAAGCGGAAGTAACAAAATCCTTGTCGCTTTCTGATCTCACAGTGAGGGAGGAAAGTCAGTTTCACTCTCTCTGTTCAATCCACAGGATGCCCCCGGTCAGAGGGGACCCAGGCTCACCTGAAAGGCAAGGGGAAGAGGGAGGCACCCCCTTCCACCACCTGTAGAAGAGATCGAGTGGTGTATAGCCACTTGAATCACTTCTACATGAAAGAGCATCACTGGCTGAAAATGTTGATACCGGAATGATGCCTGTAGCTGTACCTGATGTCAACAAAGTGATTAAGCTAGCTCACTAAAATTGTATGTGATCATTAACATGTAAATGCCATTTTAAGATTAACCACTTAACGACCAGCCACGTAGATCTACGTCGGCTGACTTTGAGTGGTTATACCGGGATGATGCCTCTAGCTAGAGGCATCATCCCGGTACCGTTGTTTGAAGCCGGCGGTCGGCTTTCCGTCGGTAACGATCGATGCGGCTCGGGAGCCGCTCGATCGTTACCCGGGGGGGCGGGAGGGGACGTCCCCCCCCCCCCTCCCGCCGCCTTCCGGCCGTCCGGTGGGACGGGAGCCCCGAGCACCCAGCCGGCACGTCCGCCGGCTGGATGGAGTCCCGATGAATGCCGGAAACGGCATCGATCGGGTCTCCGATGACGTAACCCGGAGGCGGCGTCCATGACGTCACATCCGGGTTACCGTGCCGCAAAAGGCGGCAGATTTAAAAAACGGCTGTGTGCAAAAATGCCGTTTTTGGCGTTTTGCATACAGGGAAGTGTAGTGGAGGGGTTTGGGGTCTTTTAGACCCTCGATCTTTCCATAAAGTGTACCTGTCACACATATTGCTGTCACAAGGGATGTTTACATTGCTTGTGACAGCAATAAAAGTGATCAGATTTTTTTTTTTTTTAAAAAACCTGTAATAAAGTTAAAAAAAAAGAAAAAATAAATAGGAAAAAAAAAAAAATAAAAAATTTAGCCGCCCCCGTCACCGTTAGCTCGCGCACAAAAAAAAACGTATACGCAAGTCGAGCCGCAAATGAAATCGCTGTTCAAACCACACATGTGAGGTATCGCCGCGATCGCCAGAGCGTGGGCAATAATTTAAAAAAAAGAGCTACACTCTAACTCAAAACTGGTAACCGTTAAATAAATTTAAAGCGTCGCAGATTGAGATCTCTATTGACCGTAGTTTGTCGCCATCCCACGGGGGGGCGCAATTTTAAACCGTAACATGTTTGGTATCTATTTACTCGGCGTGACATGTTCTTTCACAATATACAAAAAAAATGGGCTAACTTTACTGTTTAGTATTTTTTTAAATTAGTGAAATGTGATTTTTCAAATTTTTTCCAAAAAAATGGCGTTTTAAAGACCGCTGCGCAAATACCGCGTGACAAAAAATTTTGCAATGACCGACATTTTATTCTCCAGAGTCTTTGCTAAAAAAATATATATAATGTTTGGGGGTTCTAAGTAGTTTTCTAGGAAAAAATACTGGTTTTAACTTGTGAACAAAAAGTGTCCGAAATAGGGCTGGGGGTAAAGTGGTTAATTTTAATATTTATAGATTTGTAGCTTTTAATTAAATATTATCTGGCAATCTGGGTCAGATATGCCAGCTGGAACACTAGAGAAGCCCGTAGGACATGTGGGGTAAAAAGTCATTAAATCTGATGAGGGAGGTCTGGTGACAGCCCCCGCTCATCGTTTTTAAAGCGGAATTCCACCCAAAAGAGGAACTTCCGCTTTAAATAGTCCTAACACCCTGACATGCCACATTTGGCATGTCATTTTTTTTTGGGGGGGGGGAGCGGGTACCTAGTTTTGACAGGTACCCGCTCCCACTTCCGCCCGGAGCGCCGCGGTGCCCTGAGCGGAAGTTCTCCTCTCTCCCTCCCTCCCTGCAATCTCCCTCCCAGAAGATTGCCGGCCAATCACGACGCGTAGCACAACTCGCGCATGCGCAGTGCGTACCCGGCTGTAAAGCCGCAAACTGTCACAGCCGGGTGCCCACATCAGTGATGCCGGCGCCGCAGAGAGGGAGAAGACGGCACATCGCTGGACAGGGGGACAGGTGAGTGTGTGTATAGGCTGGAACTCCGCTTTAATAACTTCTTTACTCTGTAATTGCAGTTCCGCAAACTGTCAGTTCTAGGTCCTTGCCTGCCCCAATGTGACTGCATTTTGTCTACCTCTGTGGTGCACCCTTCATCTCCCTTTTATCTGGTGGGTTCCAGTCTGCCCCTGCTAGCAATCCTGCCATGTAGGTCCTTTCTTAGACACATTCTGTTATAGCATGGTTGGACTTTATAGGTGCTGAAAAATCACCTCCCAGAATAATTACCAATACATATATAGGGAAAATGATGATGATTTTATTACATAATAGGATAAAATAGACAAAATAAGGGATTTATTCCCATTAAAAGCATTCATTTATCTCCACACATATGGCTCCAACCAAGACACCCCTGAAGATAGAGGTCCTTCCCTAGGTGTATACTGTACAAGAGGTCCTTCCCTAGGTGTATACTGTACAAGAGGTCCTTCCCTAGGTGTATACTGTACAAGAGGTCCTTCCCTATGCGTATACTGTACAAGAGGTCCTTCCCTATGTGTATACTGTACAAGAGGTCCTTCCCTAGGTGTATACTGTACAAGAGGTCCTTCCCTAGGTGTATACTGTACAAGAGGTCCTTCCCTATGCGTATACTGTACAAGAGGTCCTTCCCTATGTGTATACTGTACAAGAGGTCCTTCCCTAGGTGTATACTGTACAAGAGGTCCTTCCCTAGGTGTATACTGTACAAGAGGTCCTTCCCTAGGTGTATACTGTACAAGAGGTCCTTCCCTAGGTGTATACTGTACAAGAGGTCCTTCCCTAGGTGTATACTGTACAAGAGGTCCTTCCCTAGGTGTTTACTGTACAAGAGGTCCTTCCCTAGGTGTATACTGTACAAGAGGTCCTTCCCTATGTGTATACTGTACAAGAGGTCCTTCCCTAGGTGTATACTGTACAAGAGGTCCTTCCCTATGTGTATACTGTACAAGAGGTCCTTCCCTAGGTGTTTACTGTACAAGAGGTCCTTCCCTAGGTGTTTACTGTACAAGAGGTCCTTCCCTATGTGTATACTGTACAAGAGGTCCTTCCCTAGGTGTATACTGTACAAGAGGTCCTTCCCTAGGTGTATACCGTACAAGAGGTCCTTCCCTAGGTGTATACTGTACAAGAGGTCCTTTCCTAGGTGTTTACTGTACAAGAGGTCCTTCCCTATGTGTATACTGTACAAGAGGACCTTACCTTGGTGTATACTGTACAAGAGGTCCTTCCCTAGGTGTATACTGTACAAGAGGTCCTTCCCTAGGTGTATACTGTACAAGAGGTCCTTCCCTAGGTGTATACTGTACAAGAGGTCCTTCCCTAGGTGTATACTGTACATACATATATTATGGCGTAAATCAGCCTTTTTCAACCAGGGTGCTTTGGGGCTTCTTCAGGGGGGCCTTAGCCTAAAATTGGGGCTTCTTCAGGGGTGCCTTAGCCTAGATGCCTAAAAACGTATCAAAAATTGTACACAAGCCAGCAGGTGGATAAAGTTTGCCTTTTATTTACACAAAACCACAAGTTTTCATTATGCACCGTTACGACTTTCTAGACACTGGCCTCCTAACAAGCAATTGTGTCATCAGTTGATAAGGAAGATGTCTGTTGCCTCCACAGCATCCTTGTTTGACTCTCCTGTGCTCCTCTCCCTCAGCACTGGGGTCACATTAGAGAGAGAAATTGAGAGAAAAGAGAAACATTGGGATACTAGTCAGTACCAGTGTGCAAAAATGTATTTGCTTTAGAAGAAAAAAATCACCTCTAACATTTGGGTGTCCTACGTGTGTGGATGTTGCTGCCTTATGTAAAACTGTTAGAATAGTTTTTTACGTTTTACAATGGGGTGCCTCGGGACTGTCCATAATTTTAAAGGGTGCCTTGACTGGAAAAAGGTTGAGCAGCACTGGCGTATATAATATTGATGCGAAAATACACATTTCAAAGTAGGAAAGGATGACTCATTTTCAATTACAATAGGGATGTGATGCTGAAGTTTCAGCCAGACTCATGTCTTTATAACCAGGGCTTTTTTTCAGCGGGAATGCGGGGGAACGCAGTTCCGGCACCTCCAGCACTGAATGTATGTAATAGCAAGGGGTGTGGGGTGTGTTGGAGGGTCTCTTGATGCTGGCTGCTTGGGGATCTATTGTCACAGGTAGGGATCTATTAAAGTGTGAGGGTCTATTGTTGCTGGAGGGTCTTATGTTGTTGGTAGGGATCTCCTGTTGAGGTAGAGGTCTATTGTTGGCTGATATATTGATACTGGTTGCTGGGAGAGCCGTTGTTGCTACTGGAGGGGGTCTAATGTTGCTGGGGTGGATCTTTTGTTGCTGGGTGAGGTATTTTGTTGTGTGTAGGAGGTGGGTAGAGGGTGGAACCAAGGGACAATGCTCAGATGTGGGTAGTGGATGGAGAGAAGGGGTGAAGGAGGGAGTTCCTGCACCTATTCTCCGAGAAAAAAAGCCCTGTTTATAACATTCTAGTATAGGGTGACAACCTCTATTTCTCCGAGTGTTTATTGGAGAGTATAGCACCCCACTTGTAATTGAAGTGAAGGCTCACAGATTATTTGTTTTTTCTTTCAGTAGTGTTCACTAATTCAAAAAAAGGAACTTTTGAATTTAACTACGTGTATACTTCCCTAACGTGTGAACTATCTACCTGTGTGTGTATCTAGAATAGCGGATAACCTGCCGGTAGCGACTAGACTAGATGCCCATCTTGGCCACGAGGAAGATGAGAAGAAGAAGGAGCGGGAAGTCCAGTTTGAACATGGATACAGGCTGGGGTTCACTGACAACAACAAGGTAACTATACAGTTATTGATTATCACTCATAACATAAATCCTAATGCTTGGTGTACTCATTGCATAATGTATGTAAATCTTCACAATGGACTTCTCTTATTTGGTCCCTTTTGGTCTGTTAAGTAAACCATTAAGTGTTTTATTATATCTGCAATAAAATTACTTTGCCTGTATTATACCTAGCATTCATCCCAAACCTGCTTTGACTAATTCTCTGTTAGAGAGTTGAGGAGACAGTGAGGTGTGGTGTAGTTCAGGACAGGTTTGTAGTCTCTGTTAAAGTGGAAGTAAACCCCCCTATCGTTTTCAGCCAAGGAAGCTGCCATCTTAGCCTCTGTTTAATTTGCAACTGCCTTGATGCTGCACATGTGATAAGTTATGCCACCAGCCATTGGATGGTCTGACAGTTTGGTTGAGAGCACAACCAATGTGACAGCTAGCATTTCCGGCATGCCGGGAATATTAACTCTTTTTTGAAACTATCAAATCGATGGGTTTACTTCCGCTTTAAGCTTTTAATTGTGGTATATCAAAAATGAGGATGCCCAAACTATGGCTATACAAATAAGTGGCCACTGCCCCCACCTAGAACTGGTCTATAGCAGCAAGGATCACTGGAACGGCAACGTATGTCAGGCAAATACAAAGAGATTTCCAAGCTCAAACTTACCAACCAGCCAGCGACCAACCAAATTGACCTGTCTAACAATATTCATTAAGAACAGATGCTTAGTCTGCACACATTTGCAAATACATGTGTAAGCTACAGGCCCTGGCAAGGCACCCTGTTTTCTGCAGTCCCTAACTTCTGTGAGTCTCCACAATGGCAGCACATGCATTTTATAATGAATAGATGGGGACAGATGTTTTCTGCGGTCCCTAACTTCTGTGAGTCTCCACAATGGAAGCACATGCATTTATAATGAATAGATGGGGACAGATGTTTTCTGCGGTCCCTAACTTCTGTGAGTCTCCACAATGGAAGCACATGCATTTATAATGAATAGATGGGGACAGATGTTTTCTGCGGTCCCTAACTTCTGTGAGTCTCCACAATGGAAGTGCATGCATTTATAATGAATAGATGGGGACAGATGTTTTCTGCGGTCCCTAACTTCTGTGAGTCTCCACAATGGAAGTGCATGCATTTATAATGAATAGATGGGGACAGATGTTTTCTGCGGTCCCTAACTTCTGTGAGTCTCCACAATGGAAGCACATGCATTTATAATGAATAGATGGGGACAGATGTTTTCTGCGGTCCCTAACTTCTGTGAGTCTCCACAATGGAAGCACATGCATTTATAATGAATAGATGGGGACAGATGTTTTCTGCGGTCCCTAACTTCTGTGAGTCTCCACAATGGAAGTGCATGCATTTATAATGAATAGATGGGGACAGATGTTTTCTGCGGTCCCTAACTTCTGTGAGTCTCCACAATGGAAGTGCATGCATTTATAATGAATAGATGGGGACAGATGTTTTCTGCGGTCCCTAACTTCTGTGAGTCTCCACAATGGAAGCACATGCATTTATAATGAATAGATGGGGACAGATGTTTTCTGCGGTCCCTAACTTCTGTGAGTCTCCACAATGGAAGTGCATGCATTTATAATGAATAGATGGGGACAGATGTTTTCTGCGGTCCCTAACTTCTGTGAGTCTCCACAATGGAAGTGCATGCATTTATAATGAATAGATGGGGACAGATGTTTTCTGCGGTCCCTAACTTCTGTGAGTCTCCACAATGGAAGCACATGCATTTATAATGAATAGATGGGGACAGATGTTTTCTGCGGTCCCTAACTTCTGTGAGTCTCCACAATGGAAGCACATGCATTTATAATGAATAGATGGGGACAGATGTTTTCTGCGGTCCCTAACTTCTGTGAGTCTCCACAATGGAAGTGCATGCATTTATAATGAATAGATGGGGACAGATGTTTTCTGCGGTCCCTAACTTCTGTGAGTCTCCACAATGGAAGTGCATGCATTTATAATGAATAGATGGGGACAGATGTTTTCTGCGGTCCCTAACTTCTGTGAGTCTCCACAATGGAAGCACATGCATTTATAATGAATAGATGGGGACAGATGTTTTCTGCGGTCCCTAACTTCTGTGAGTCTCCACAATGGAAGCACATGCATTTATAATGAATAGATGGGGACAGATGTTTTCTGCGGTCCCTAACTTCTGTGAGTCTCCACAATGGAAGTGCATGCATTTTATAATGAATAGATGGGGACAGGTGTTTTCTGTGGTCCCTAACTTCTGTGAGTCTCCACAATGGAAGCACATGCATTTATAATGAATAGATGGGGACAGGTGAGCCTGGAAGGAGCCCACCCATCCTTAAAGGTACAGGGGCACACTAAACACCCAGCACATAGCACTATGGCAGCAAGGGTGTCAGTGCGTTGCCTTACCATGGCTAGCTTTGAACATACTAATAAAGATTGTTTACATACATGTTAAGGGGCTTACTAAGTTCATTGTCTGTTTTTGTTTTTCCAGTTTTACTTGCACAATCATTTGTCCTTCCTCTTGTACTTCCATCGGGAGATAGTGGAGGAGAATCAGGAGCCCACGTTTAGGGTGGTGAGGTTCGAGGTGATACCACAAAGCATCACAGTGGAAGGTAATAATGTGTGTCTATTAGTGAACCTTAAAAAGAAAAACTTTTGATTGAATTTGTGAAGCTCCCATAGATGCACAGATCTATCATTCAGAAAGTGAGGGAAAATCTCAGCAAAGCATAGACTCGTGTATTTATCATTTCTAAGGAGACCTGCATACTGCCACATTCAATGGATCCTATCATCCATTTAAATGTCAGTTTGTTAGTGAACTCTTTCCAGGTCCCTTGACTTATCCTGATGTGATCCTAACTTAGTCATATAGATTTTATAAATAACGGAGCAATGCTGCATTGACCTGTACCTATTTGTTTTTCTCAAATCTGTGCATTAAGGTAAAAAACATTCTGTGCGTAGCTTCCCCCCCCCCCCACGAGTTCCCCTATTTAAAAAAATAAGTCTTTCCATTTTCCTTAAGTCAAAGCTATAATCACAACCCAGGCGCTCCTGGGGTGCATGTAGGGTGGAGGGATAGACGTGAGCCTGTGAGGTTTCCCAGCGGCTGTTCTGCTAATGGCTCAGTGAAGAGATTTGCACCCAGGGCAGCCATACGAAAAAATCCAGTCCAGAAGTCAAAGCAATAATCACAAATCAGGCGCTCCTGGGGTGCCTTTAGGGTGAAGGGATAGCAATAAGCCTGTGAGGCTCCCCAGTGGTTTTTCTGCTGCTAGCCAACGAGCATAGGAAGGGTGCTGATGGGGACAAAAGTATATGAGGAAGGCAGCGCATGAACCACACCGGGATGCAATGGATAAAGAAGTCAGATGAAGATCCAGTATAGAAAGGATTAACAGTTTATTGGTATTGATAACCGAAAAACAAAGTACATAAAATGCTTACATCCCCCTGGGCTGGAGTGGACAAGGGCACCTGGCAGCAAGCAACACGAGCGCGAGCAGGTCAGTCTCCCAGGACCAATGAGTGGTGTGTGCACAAAGCCGGAAACCAGCTGGCACGAGGAACTACAGCAGAGTCCTTTCATCCTCGTGGCGGCTGGTTTCCGGCTTTGTGCACACACCACTCAGTGGTCCTGGGAGACTGACCTCCTCCCACTCGTGTTGCTTGCTGCCAGGTGCCCTTGTCCACTCCAGCCCAGGGGGGGTGTAAGGATTTTATGTACTTTGTTTTTCGGTTACCAATAAACTGTTAACCCTTTCTATACTGGATGTTCACCTGACTTCTTTATCCATTGCATCCCATTGTGGTTCATGCACTGCCTTCCTCATGTACTTTTTTCCATTTTCCTTGCATACCAAAACATGAGGCTGGCTTTAGTTGACTTGCTGGAGCTTCTAATGCACACGGTGAAAAGCTCAGTGTGCAGGAAGTCGGAGTAAGCTATTTCAGTCCAGGAGAGGAGCCGGTACAACTGTGCAAGACTGAAGGGAATGCCCGGAGTTGGGCTTTTAAATAATCCATGGTGATCTTGCCATGAAGGTCTTTGTTCAGACATTCCCTCTGCAGGAGATCTGCAGCACAGAGATGCAACAAAGAATTAGAATAGGGCGAGGACAGGGGATTTTATTTAATAAGGGGTAAGTATTTTACCTAAACGTAATCCAGTTAGGACTTAAATTTACTTTGATTTATTCTTGTTTTGTCTCAGATCTGAAGGGGACGGATGGCGAGGCCTGCACAGTAAAAGAAAGCTCCAATTCTGCCCCCCTGGAGATCGACCCCGCAAAAGAGAATAAAGTACTCTTCACATACTCTGTGCACTGGCAGGTAGAAAAACAGCGAGATGCGGTGCTAGCTTGGTAAAGGGGATTATGGGTAACACAGCTCTTGCTCAGTTGTCACCTTTTTCTGCCATTTAGGAAAGTGACATCAAGTGGGCATCTCGTTGGGACACTTACCTTACCATGAGCGATGTTCAGATTCACTGGTTCTCCATCATCAATTCTGTGGTCGTTGTCTTCTTCCTGTCAGGTGAGCAGGGGAGGGGACTGGGGCAATTCTCCAGGGGGCTTATGGAATAATTGGTGAATCCAATCCTATACCTGACTGCCGCTTATCTTCAGATGTTAATGTTTGTCTTCTATTTATCAGGTATTCTCAGCATGATTATAATCCGAACACTGAGGAAGGACATTGCAAACTATAACAAGGAGGATGATATTGTAAGTGTCTTGTCTGATGCCGGTTTGCCTCTGTCATGTGACCTTCCTGTTGGCTGATGCTGGTTTGCCTCTGTCATGTGACCTTCCTGTTGGCTGATGCCGGTTTGCCTCTGTCATGTGACCTTCCTGTTGGCTGATGCTGGTTTGCCTCTGTCATGTGACCTTCCTGTTGGCTGATGCCGGTTTGCCTCTGTCATGTGACCTTCCTGTTGGCTGATGTTGGTTTGCCTCTGTCATGTGACCTTCCTGTTGGCTGATGCCGGTTTGCCTCTGTCATGTGACCTTCCTGTTGGCTGATGTTGGTTTGCCTCTGTCATGTGACCTTCCTGTTGGCTGATGCCGGTTTGCCTCTGTCATGTGACCTTCCGGTTGGCTGATGCTGGTTTTCCTCTGTTATGTGACCTTCCTGTTGGCTGATGCCGGTGTTCCGTGAAAAAACCATACCCGTGAGAAAACCATACCCTCGTCACTTCCGGAGGGTATGGATTTCTCACGGAACTTACACTTGCCGCGGTTACCAGAAAACAGCTCCTCTGCAACATAAATCATCTCCGCTCCTTCCCCTCTCACTTCCCTGCTCTCGGCTAATAAATATAAAAGCGCATCACGAAGACGAGATACACCCGCCAACGCTTTTATATTTACTAGCCAACATCAGGGAGGTGACAGGGATAGCAGAGGAGATGATTGATGTTGCAGCCGAACTGTTTTTAAGTACCCGCCGCAAATAGAAGATTTTCCACACTTCCGTAATATTTTCATACCCTCCGAGCATGCGCACTTCTAAACTTCACAGCTGTTCTATGCTGTTTTCGGGGCGGAAATGACGAGGGTATGGAAATCTAACGAGGTATGGAAATCTAACGTTACACCGGTTTGCCTCTGTCGTGTGACCTTCCTGTTGGCTGATGCCGGTTTGCCTCTGTCATGTGACCTTCCTGTTGGCTGATGCCGGTTTGCCTCTGTCATGTGACCTTCCTGTTGGCTGATGCCGGTTTGCCTCTGTCATGTGACCTTCCTGTTGGCTGATGCCGGTTTGCCTCTGTCATGTGACCTTCCTGTTGGCTGATGCCGGTGTAACGTGAGAATTACCTACCCCGTGAGAAAAACCTACCCTCGTCACTTCCGGGCATGAACAGCTGAGCAGCGCAGCAGTGCGCATGCTCAGAGCCCCGGAGACCTAATGAAAAAGATAAGGAGCTGACTACAGGGCATGCGCAGTAGTATGAAAGTATTAGGGTGTCCGTGAAAAAAACCTACCCACGCGGCGGTGACATGAAAACAGCTGTACTACAATATGAATCATCTCCGCTGCTATCCCTGACACTTCACTGATGTGGGCTATTAAATATAAAAGCGGCTGGCGGCTCCGTTATGTATCTTCTCATACACCCGCCGCCGCTTTTATATTTACTAGCCGACATCAGTGAAGTGTCAGGGGAAGGAGCGGAGATGATTCATATTGTAGGGCAGCTGTTTTAATGTAACGGCCGCGTTATACACACTGAGGGTGCACTGGAAGTGACGAGGGTAGGTTTTTCTCACGGGTAGGTAATTTTCACGGAACACCGGTTTGCCTCTGTCATGTGACCTTCCTGTTGGCTGATGCCGGTGTTCCGTGAGAATTACCTACCCGTGAGAAAAACCTACCCTCGTCACTTCCGGTGTACGAAAGTGTCTGTAACGCCGCGGAATTACATTAAAACAGCTCGCCAGAAATATCATGTGATCTCCACTGCTATCCCTGACACTTCCCTGGTCTTGTCTACTAAATATAAAACCGGCGGCGGCTGTATGACAACATAAATCACGGAGCCGCCAGCCGCTTTTATATTTAGTAGACAAGATCAGGGAAGTGACAGGGCAAGGAGCGGAGCTTACTCACATTGCAGTACAGCTGTTTTAATGTACCCGCAGCGATGGTAGGTTTTTTCCACGGAACAGTCATCATTTCAGACTAGTGCGCATGCGCACTAGGGGCTGTGAGCATGCGCACTGCCAGGGTAGGTTTTTCTCACGGGGTAGGTAATTCTCACGTTACACCGGTTTGCCTCTGTCATGTGACCTTCCTGTTGGCTGATGCCTCTCGTGTCCTCTTCTCTGCAGGAAGATACAATGGAAGAATCAGGTTGGAAGCTGGTCCATGGCGATGTCTTCCGACCACCCCAGTATCCCATGATCCTCAGCTCTCTCCTAGGCTCTGGAATTCAGCTCTTCTGCATGGTGCTTATTGTCATCTGTGAGTATGCAAAATCTGTGCTTGGGTCATAAGATGAAAATAAAATAATGCAAGGAAAGCTTGCTAGCACGGTATCTTGATACCAGATGTCAATCAATATGCATGTAATGTGCAGCGCTAACCACAAACTCAAAATGTGAGATATGTGTAAACAAAAACTGCAGTGTTGTGCAATACGCAATACCACTAACATACATAATAAATGTGCATAAATTGAACTATGAAGAAAATGCAAACTATAAAGCATAAACCACACATGATGCCAAAAATGTAAATCTCATATTACACAAGGGATAGCCGCTCTTCAATCAATGAGCAGTCACTACAGTGAAGAAAAATCCACAAATGTGTGGTGACGGACATATCCTTATATTTTGACTGAAGCAGTATCGGTGAGTTAAGTGAATCCCATTAAGACAAAGCCCTAAGTGCATAGACACCATCACTGTGCACACTAAGGCCCCTTTCACACTTGTACGACCTGAAATTTATGCGACTTTAAGCAATGTCTTTGTAACGTTGAGGTCTTTTGACCTCAAGTCGCATTAAAGTCGGACTAAAGTAGTGAAGGGACTACTTTGAATTTTGCACAAATATGAATGGTACTCATTGGAAACCATGGGCTACGACTTTTTATGCGACTTTGTAGTCCCAAGTTGCAGGACAAGTGTAAAAGGGGCCTAAAGCAGCATACCGGAGCTGCATGATCCTCATCCAAAGAATGTCAAAATAGCCCAGACTGGCAAAATGCTCTTCAGGTCACAGAGGGGTCCTCCCACGCTCGCCTGGTGTACAAATGTGCCCAAGGGATCAAAAAAACAGAGAACACTTTATTGTGCAAAAGCACTCTGCGTTTTATTAAAAGCACTCACGTTGCACAATGAAAAAACAGCAAAAAGTCATAAATACCAGGGGGATCACATTCAGTATAGCAGCCGAACAGCCAGCATCTAAGATGGCGTCCGCTTCCTGGCTCTGCCCTATGTGTTTCAGCGGAGCCAGGAAGTGCTGACACCATCCATGGTATTTATGACATCGCTTATATCAGCTAAAAATCAATTTGAGTCTGACAGGTGCAGCAGCTGCGCATATCTAATGGCGTACTTGCATGCACGTACATATACTCTTCTGTCCTTGTATGCAAGTACAGATCTGAGACTATTCAGTCTTAAAATGTAACTCCAGTTTTCTTGGGTAATCTCTGTACATTGCAAGAATTTTACCAAACTGTTGCCCATTCCTATCTTTTGTTATTCTGAAGAAATCATTGTTTGTTCCTCTGTGCCCCTGTGCTTAGTGAGTCTAATGAGAGTGGTTTCATAATTATCAAGCAGCTGCTGCACAATTAGGGACCTAACGAGGAAAGTTGCAGGGTCTGCATCCCTTTTATACGTTATTTCCTAATGGCGGGTATCTTAGCAAAAATGACATTTTTGTTGCAGGGGATGCCAGAAACCTGACTTGTATCTTAGTGTAGACTTCTGGGAAAATCAGTGAGCCAGGCAGCCATATTGCATTGCGCTTTACATAAAATGACAGAGCTGCAGATTGAAAAGGAAAGGTCATTTTTATTAACATTCAATTACAACATCACTTGTGTTGCAATCGTATATGCTATATTATTATTATTATTATTATTATATATATTTTTTTTTATTTGCAATTTTTTTTTCCAATTAAAGTTACCCTTTAAGCTAAGACTTCTTTATCTCTGTTTTTTACTGCACAATCCGCCATAAATTTGTCATCAGTGGGCATTTGTTATAATTTGTAAGTGCGCCCGTGCTTAAAGCAGAGTTCCACAAATTTTTGTGTTTGTGTTCGCTGCTGACTTTTAATAAACACACACTCACCTGTCCCACGCTCCAGCGATGCGGCCGGCCGAAGCCTCGATCCTCTCTCTCTCCTCCTCCTCCTCGGCAGCGCCGGTATCTCTAGTGTGGGCACCCGGCTGTGACAGCTGCGTGTTGTGTATTGCCGGGAAAACTTTGGGACCTGTGATGTCTCCCAGAAGGATTGCAGGCAGGGAGGGAGAGAGAAGAACTTCCGCTCGAGCCGCATAGGCGGCTCGAGCAGAAGTGGGAGCGGGTACCTGTCAAATTTAGGTACCCGCCCCACCCCACCACCACCAAAAAAATGACATGCCAAATGTGGCGTGTCAGGGGGTCAGCAGTATTTAAAGTGGAAGTTACACTTTTGGGTGGAACTCCACTTTGACCCATGCAGACTGCCTCAGGTGCGCTTTTTGATCTTTGCTTCACTCCATCATTTTCCATTTATTCAAGTAAAAATGACTTGATTCCCCTGTAATGGTGACTCAATGGCTGCTTTGTCAGATGTAATGGGTTTTATGTTAGCAAATATTAGATATTTTGTAATGATTTGTGATGTCTTTGTCTTGTAGTTGTGGCCATGCTGGGAATGTTGTCTCCATCCAGTAGAGGTGCGCTTATGACCACAGCCTGCTTCCTGTTCATGTTTATGGGGTAAGATTGGCTACAACGTTAACATTCTGTATGGTTTGAAACCTATATTACTGTTAGGCCCCTTTCACACACGGAGTCCTTCAGGCGGACTCCGTTTTTCTTAGCGGGGGATCGATCCGCCGATCTCCCGCTGAGCAGGCGGATGACAGCTGTGTCTCCACGCTGTGTGCAGAGACAGAATTGTCAGGTCCCCATTCTACTCTATGGGGGAATTGGATGGGAACGAACTGTCTGTCCGTTCTCATCCGATCCGCCAGACGGATGGAAAATAGGGTTTCCATCCGTCCTGTTTTGACAGATCGGATGTCAGCGGACATGTCTCCGCTGACATCCGATGCCTGGGGCATCCGTTCAGATCCGCCAAAAAACTGACAGACGGACTCCCTATGTGAAAGGGGCCTTATGCATCAGGAAACATGCTCTGAATTTTAAAGCTTCCCATGCACACCTGTATTCTCAAAACATATTGATTTGATTTTCCTGTCCATTAAGGCAAGTATTAAAGTTGAACTATGGGTCCAATGCTCGTTTAATGAAAGGGAAATGTAATCAAATTATTTACCGTCTTCCTTGGTCCCACAAAACCACCTTCCTTGTCTGGTGGTGCGACACTCCCGCTCTGATGTCATTATGTACATCGCAGATCAAGACAGCTTCTATTATTTTTGTTTTCAAAAGTTTAAACCTGTGTCCAGACCATGAAAACCCCAAGCATTACACCAGTGTTAATGATTGGAAATCAGTACTCTGAACCTGGCGTATACCTTCTGCAAAGGGCTGTAAAATATCAGGACACTACTGTCTTTTATTTCTCCAGGAGAGTCCCGGGCAAGTGATGTTAGCCACCCCCCACTCTCCCTAGATTCAATGCCTGAGCTTTTACTCTGCTCCTGGTCCAGAAAGCACTCTAAAGCTGGCCATATACCTGCCGAAATATCGGGCAAATTCATTTTAGAAAAACGAATAATCGGCCCTGAGAGCAGACAATCGTGCCATTATGTAATGACCGAATTTGGAACGATAAATCGTTCAATGGACATAAATGAATTCAGTTTGTCACATATACCTAGTGCAAACAGGTCGGCCGAGAAACACTTTAACCTCTCAATTTATCGATCGGCCGGCAGATTTTCAAAACTGTTCCTTCGATTTTTCGGCTCTGAAAAGTTGAAAACGATTTTCTATTTGTGCCCATTAACTGGAGCAAAAATGGACGATTGGACCAAATGATGATTTTTCGGCAGGTGTATGGCCAGCTTAAAACGGGAATTGTATTACTGGCATTATCACCAGGTGAAAGTAAAGGGAAAAAAAATATTATTATACAGGATTTATATATTGCAAACAGTTTTACGTAGCCCTTTACAATAAAAAGGGGAACAGTAAAATGACAATACTGTTAAATACATAGGGAATAGGGGGGCCCTGCTCATGGAGCTTACAATCTAAAGGGAGAGGGAGGTGGTGCAAATGGTAATAGCTGCTGGTGATGATCTGATGATCAATGGATCAACTTTAGTACAACCAACCCTGCCCATAGATCAGGGGTGTCCAAACTATGGCCCTCCAGTTGTTCAGGAACTACAATTCCCATCATGCCCAGTCATGTCTGTGAATGTCAGAGATTTACAATACCTCATGGGACGTGTAGTTCCGCAACAGCTGGAGAGCTGTAGTTTGGACACCTCTGCCCATAGATGGATCCAATCTCATACGGTCCCTGCTGAACCAGCCAAGACTTGATCCATCTATGGCCAGCTTTAGATTACCACGATGATAATCAGACTGTAATGAAAAGGCTGCAGAAACATAAATGGGAGGAGGAAAGAGCGGGCTTAGAAAGTCATGCACAGAATAACTTGAATGCAGGTCGCTCTGGATGTTAAATTCCAGAAAGACCGCTCAGTTTTGCATTGTTTGGAATCCAGAAGAACCTGTTTAATCATATTTTTATTGCTTGTTAAGCACATCTAAATGGTTGTATGTCTGTAGGCTGGTTAAAGGTTCACAAAAGGTTTTTTTTTTTTTTGTATCCCCTTCATGATTTTTTTATTGTTTTTGCAGCGTGTTTGGTGGGTTCTTTGCTGGACGCTTGTATCGCACACTGAAGGGGCACCGGTGGCGCAAAGGAGCATTTTGTGTGAGTAATCTGTTTTCACAATGTAATAATAGCCTTATTTATAAGAGGATAGCCAGTAAGTAGAAAGGTTTGCTGCTCTCTCTAGGGGTTATACCCCGCTGCACAGGTAGCAAAGGTCAGTTTACTGTAGCAAGACCTCATGCACACAGGACATTTTGCAAACTCTCCTAGTAGCCTTTCCGCCTGGCAGCAGCAGCAGCTTTTTTGGCAATGCCTGACACTTGTAAAAGTATAACAAAAACAAAACAGTGCAGCGCATATCAAAATCAATAAGGAGAAATGAGTGAATAGATAAAACTTAATAAAGTCCATAAATAATGTAGAATTCAGCCTCTTGTAGAAAGGAGTGATTCCAAAAAACATGCAGAAGTGCAGGGGTCTTCAAACTTTGGCCCTCCAGTTGTTCAGGAACTACAATTCCCATCATGCCTAGCCATGTCAGTGAATGTCAGAGTTTTAAATGCCTCATGGGACTTGTAGTTCTGCAGCAGCTGGAGGGCCACAGTTTGAAGATCCCTGGAGTAGTGTATGGTGAAAAGCAGCCCATCCACCAAGGCAAACACTTCCTCTCACCTCACATATTCGACCCTAAGGCCCCTTTCACACAGGCGGACCGTTCAGATCCGCCTGTCAGTTTTTTTGGCGGATCTGAACGGTCGCCCCATGCATCTCTATGGGGGATCGGATGTCCGCTGACATCTGGTCCGATCCGTCAAATCTGGACGGATGGAAACCCTATTTTCCATCCGTCCAGCGGATCAGATGAGAACGGACCGACGGTCCATTCCCATCCGATTCCCCCATAGAGATGTATGGGGCTCTGACAGCTCTGTCTCTGCACAAAGTGCGGAGAACAGCTGTCATTCTGCTCAGCAGGGGATCGGCAGATCGATCCCCTGCTGAGATAAATGGAGTCCGCCCACGGAGTGGATAGTGTGAAAGAGCCCTAATAAGGATCACGAAGCCAAATTCCAAGATAACTAGTAATATACTTGAAGTAGGAATTCCAGAATGTAGAAGGAATCTTTGTACAGCTCCGTATGAATAAAAGGACAGGAGACAGATCTAGACCCCCTCCTCCCCTCACTATCGCAGTCCCCTAGTCACTAATCACTGCCGTTTAGTAGTTTAAAAAGTAAAAAATAAAAATTCCAGTATTTATACACCATCCTTTTGTAGACACACTAACTTTTATGCAAAGCAATCAATATACTCTTATTGGGATTTTTATTTTACCAAAGACTTGTAACAGAATACATTTTGGCCAAAATATTTGAAGAAATTAGATTTTTTTTTATTTTTTGGATGTTTTTATAGCAGAAAGCATTAGATTATATTGGTTTATATTGCAAAATAAATAAAACACCCAGTGATGATGAAGTACTACCAAAATGGCCTGGTCAGGAGGGGGGGGGGGTAAATCTTCCAGAGCTGAAGCAGTTAAAGGGGAAGTGTTCCATAGTCCAGTAGAAAAAAACTGGGCAGGGCTAGCATCACTGCTTAGCATTTCAGTGAAGGGTTAATTTTGGCAACACGTAGTTTAACACCCAACCACTTAAAGAACTTTGTGGCATCACTGCCAGAGTGTGTGGCTGCGGTTATCAGGAACAGCAGGGGCCCCAACACACCTTTGGTGCCGGTTCAAACATATGCGATGTCAGACATCGCATGTGATCCGCAGCACACTGCTCTGCAAATCACATGCGATGTCTGTGCGTTGTGAATTTAGCCATACAGATTGTATGGCTGATTTTGTGTCGCACAGGACCCTTTTTTTGGTCTGCACCAGAATCTGACCGCATGGGTGTTCACACCTATGCGATTCGATTAATGTCCGAATTGACAGTTCGCACTGCGACATGTGACCTCATCTGGGGGTGTTGTTAACTTCTGTATTGAAAACCCCCAGCGATTCGCACATGGCAGTGTGAACAGCCTGCGAGTCGAGTGCGATGCGGGAACCTGCAGTGGATTTGCAGGGTTCCCGCATCGCATATGTATGAACCAGCACTGAGAGCCGGTTCACACTACCACGACCAGAAAGTCGCCCCGTGACTTGAAGAGACTTGTTTAGAGACTTGTTTAGAGACTTGTTTAGAGACTTGTTTAGAGACTTGTTTAGAGACTTGTTTAGAGACTTGTTTAGAGACTTGTTTAGAGACTTGTTTAGAGACTTGGAAGAGACTTGTGCACTACTTTGAAGAGACAGGCGACTTTGTCTGTGGGGAATGCCTGGCTAATCTCTTTCTTCTTCCTGGAAAGTCTGATAACAAGTCGCTTCAATTAAGATAAGGAGGCGACTCCCATTGAAGTATATGGGACAAGTCGGATCACAGGTCGCCTCAAAGTAGTACAGGACCCTTTTCTGAAGTCGGAGCAACTTCAGTAGTGCCAATTAAGACGGCAGTGATTGATTAACATTGCTTTTGTTATGTCAAGCAACCTGGGGCGACACAAGTCGCCTCACAAGTCGTGCTAGTGTGAATGGGCTCTAAAAGTGATACTAAAATCTTGTTTTATTTTTTTTCTTTAAAAATAACAAACATTTTATACTTTCCTGCTCTATGTAGTGGTTTTGCACAGAGCAGCACCGATCCTCCTTTTCTTGGGTCCCTCGCGGGCTCTCTTGTCCCCTCCCTCCTGACGAGTTCTGCCACAGCAAGCAGCTTGCTATAGGGGGAACCCAAGCTGAGCCCCTGCTCTGTGTTTCCATTCAGACACAGAGCCGTGGTTTGGCCCCACCCCCTCTCTCTCTCTCTCCTCGCACATATGTTTAATGTGTAATTCTTCCTTTGTCTCTATAGAAGGAGAATTGACCTCGGGCACCCTTTTCTAGCTGATCCAACTTGCTGCTGTGGAATTGTCTTTGTTCACTTGCCTTAAATTTCCCCTCCCTTGATTATAAATTGATGAGTTGCATGGAAAATTGTCTTTGCTTTAATAACAATGAAACTTTGTAATTTCAGACGGCTACGCTCTACCCTGGAGTGGTCTTTAGTATTTGTTTTGTGCTGAACTGCTTTATCTGGGGGAAACATTCTTCAGGCGCAGTAAGTATGTTTTCAGAGTTTGTCTTTAGAATAGCACACCTTACTTGGTTAGCTAACACCACTGTGTCTCTCCAGGTACCGTTCCCCACCATGCTGGCACTACTGTGCATGTGGTTTGGAATTTCACTCCCGCTAGTCTACCTTGGCTATTACTTTGGCTTCCGCAAGCAGCCTTATGACAATCCCGTGAGAACCAATCAGATCCCACGGCAGATCCCAGAACAGCGTTGGTACATGAAGAGGTTTGTGGGGTAAGTTCCTTTTATGAAAGGATTCCTGTTGCAGTTTTTCTTAGAAACTTTTCAAGTGCAAAGTGTTTTGAATCGTGCGTATTAACCACTTCAATACTTAGCACATTCACCCCCTTCCTGCCCGGGCTAATTTTCAGCTTTCAGTGCTGTCACACTTTGACAATTGCACGGTCATGCAACACTGTACCCAAATTACATTTTTTTAAATATTTTTCACACAAATAGAGCTTTCTTTTAGTGGTATTTATTCACTGGCAGTGATTTCCAAAAAACAACAATATCTCTCCTGCGCTCAAGTGGTATGCGGGAAGGTGAATCTTCTAGGCGGTTTTATGACACAAAAGAAGTGGTCTTGCTGCCCCCCTCAGGAACAAGGGTATCCAAAAGGCACTACAAGAAAACAACAAGGGCGCACGACCTTGTGCATTACCACTTAAAAGTTTATTAAAATCAAAGAAGGGTAGCGTACAATATACTCACAAACGTAGCATATGAACAAGCATATAGGAAATGGGCACCGCTCGCTTCCAGGACACTTCTCTACTGCTGGATAGTATGATGGCGTCCTCAAAACCCGATGTGTCTTACGTGTTTCGAGGGAGGACCCTCTTCCTCAGAGCCAAAATCGCCACTCAGTCAGCACTGCTGGGGCTGTACTGTAATTAGGGCACTGATGATCAGTGCCCTGATTACCTGTACAGGTCTTCCCTGTGAGGAGATGCCACTGATCGCCACAGAGTGTGAAGTGAGGAGAGCCGATAAACGGCACGTCCTTGTTTACATGTGACCGGCTGTAAGTGGATACAGCCGATTACATGGGTAAAGAGCTGCGTCATCGCCTCTTTACCAAGATCGGAGTTGTGCCCTGTCTTAGGACCACGATCGCCGTGCTGCACGCCCTTTACTATTCGGCGGTCAGGAAGCTGTTGAAGCAGATCTTCACTGCATCTGAGCTCCACAAACCAATATTATTTACTTAATTTTTAATATCAGCAAATTCCCCCATCCGTGCTTTATTTATAAAGCGTGCAGGCAGGAGGGTGTGCTTAGCTGAGAAAACTAGAGGAAATTTGGTGCGGAAACCCAAAATGCAGGATGCACTTGGCTGAAAACCGGGACGGAAAAATAACAGTTTTTTAAAAAATATATATTTTTTATATGTAATTGTATTAAACTTTTTAATTTAATATCATGAATTTAAATGAATATGAATTTATTTTTGGCTATTATTGCCACTTTTAGTGCAAGAAAAGTTCAAGAAAAATACATCCCTTTAAATTCTATGTATGTCTTCACACTGGTCCACTGCGCTTCCATTGTGGCAATAAAAAGTTTGCTTGCTGCATTTTTTAAAAAATCACGTGCGTTTTCGTTGCGATTATCAGCACCTTTTTCTCTTATCTGCAAAATACTGATAACACCATTTTCAACTGGATTTTGGGGGGGACCGCGTGGGGCTACCCTCAAATTCCATACCAGACCCGAAGGGCCTGGTTTGGAACCTGGGGGGGACCCCCACGCAGTTTTCTTCCCATTTTTGGCGAGGAGTTCCCCCTCAAGATTCTCACAGCGCAAGTCGGATCATCCTGATCCGACTTGCGGTGCGACTTCCATTCAAATCAATAGGCTCCCATAGGGAACCATTGATTTTGAATGGAAGAAAAAAAAAACGTATAACGTAGCTGAACGTACTTCATCATGTTCGTTCACGTTCGGTCCCGTTTTTGCATTTCAAACACCAGAAAACACACGTTCGAACGCAAATAATTGCGTTCCAAAAAACATCCCTGAACTCAACTGCCTGCAAATGACTGTAAACGACCCTGTGTACATGAACAGATAAGATAACATGCAGGTGGGTTCAGGGGCTTCTGAAAAAAACGCCCAACTGCTCCTAAACGGCCGTTTACAACGTCCCGTGTAGATGGTGCCTAAAAGAGCCGGTTTATTTTAATGCCGCCCTCCCCAGCAGCGCTTTGCTGCTTTCTCTGTTCAACTCCTCACCATAAATCCTGCTACCTGAACTGCATATGTTCTGTAGAATTACTGCTAAGCATCCTAATAATCTGATTTTCTTTCAGGATCCTTATGGCTGGAATTTTGCCTTTTGGTGCCATGTTCATTGAACTATTTTTCATCTTCAGTGTAAGTACATTGATTTGGTATTTTGATGGGGTAGAACAGGCATGATTAACTAAAAATAAAACCATGGTAAAATGGGTAAAATAAAAACTATACTGGGAGGTCTTCAGTTGATAATAGCCAAATAGAAAATTAGAGGGTACTTCAAATTCCTCCTGTAGCTGAGAGAATGATTTCAATTCTTGATAGGAATATAAGTGGCAGACATTATACCACATGACGGCCATCTTTATGTTTGGGATAGACAAGAGGGGTTTGACCATAGGGGGTTATGGGGGGGCTTTATCATTGTTCCCCAAAGAAGCATTTAATATGGAGAGGGAAGTGCGTAGTATGGTTGTTCCCAGAAATGGGGGTGCTTTATGTCTACTTACTATGGTGTGTAGGGATTCATAAGCACCGTTATGACAGCCTCAGTTGCGGTGCAGGTATTTGCCGGTGTTGGATTGAGCCAGTCTGTCCTATTCACATCCACAATGTATGAGACCAGCATCTTAAAACAATGAGCTACCACCCCTTATGTATTCTTGCTTTCCTCCCCAGTGTATTTGTTCTAATGTTTGAAGTCCACTACAGACCCCTTGATTTTAATTACTTGAAACTGTTAATAACTCTAATAGGGCTCTTTCACACGGGCGATCCGATCAGATCCGCCTGTCAGTTTTTTTAGGCGGATCTGATCGGATCCTCCATGCAGCTCTATGGGGCAGCAGATGTCAACGGAGACACCTCCGCTGACACCCGCTGCCATCCGCATCCGATCCTGTGCTTGAAATCTGGACGGATGGAAACCCTATTTTTCCATCCGTTCAGTAATCGGATCGGATCTGATGAGAGCGGACAAGCGGTCCGCTCTCATCCGATCCCCCATAGATGGCAGCGGGGGCTGAGACACCTCCCTCTCCGCTCTGCAAGCGGAGACGGAGCTGTCTTCCACCTGCTCAGCGGGGATCGCGGATCGATCCCCGCTGAGAAACACGGATCCGCCTACGGAGCGGACCGTGTGAAAGGGCCCTAAAAATTATTTTTTTTGCTAGAAAATTACTCGGAAACACACACACACACACACACCATTTTAGCAGAGATCCTAAAGAATAAAATGGCGGTTGTTGCAACTTTTTAAGTCGCACGCTTTTTGCGCAGCAATTTTTCGGGGAAAAATACACTTTAATAAATTAAAACAAAACATAATATATACCCCTTTTTTATAGAATATGAAAGAAACCCCAAATCTTTCATCTACCCTTAAAAGCAAAAGATCAAAATAATTTTTTTTTTTTAAATCTTTTTTTTAAATCTTTTTTTAAAAAAACCCCCATGTTTACATGGCCTGAGAACCAGATGTCGCTCTGGTTCTCCATGGGCATAGGGATGAGCGGTGGCCATCTTGCCATTGCCTATTTCTATGGCAAGCCGGCATCGGATAATTCCCGGGCTCAGCGATCAGTAATGTAAGCCCAGGAACTATCATGCGGGGGGGGGCTACCTCTCCTGCCACTTTTAAAAGTATTCATGCGGCGAATCTGCTGCTTGGACCACTTTTATTTAAAAAGCCAGCCGCCTAAGGGAAAAGAAAATACCAGGGTTATGGCATCTAACTACAGCCATAATCCTGGTATTTAACGTCAAAGTAATGATGTAAATTCCCAGTTAGGCAGTCAACAAATGGTTAAGTATTCCATTACAACTTTCAGGTGATAGCAGGAGAAAGGTAAGAATAGTTGAAGGGCAAGATTTCATTCTTATATAATGCACTAAAACTTGTCTGTTTCAGGCTATCTGGGAGAACCAGTTCTATTACCTCTTTGGCTTCCTGTTCCTGGTCTTCATTATTCTCGTGGTGTCATGCTCCCAAATCAGCATTGTCATGGTTTACTTCCAGCTGTGTGCAGAGGTGAGATAACTGGGTAATGGGGCGATGAACACAATATTTTGGCTGTCCAGAGAGAAGATGCAAGCCCTCTTCTTTTAAAGCGAAGAAACAATAGCTGCTCCGTGTGCCAGTGCTGTTCAGTATTTTAAAATGGCCCAGTTTCATCATTGCATTACTTGTATCACGCTTTATCATCAGGCCATATCAAGAGCCGTACACATGGCCAGTTTTTAAAATATTTTTTGCATTTAATAGCAAGCAGCTTTCTTGGAGGGTTTAAAATTATACTAAAGGCTGTTTTTTTGGGGGGGGGTAAAAGAAGAAAAAAGGTTTTACTTAGCTCATGGGTATTTAACCTGGAGCCCTCCAACTGTTGCAAAACTACAAGTCCCATCATGCCTCAACCTTTGGGAGTCATGCTTGTAACTGTCAGCAACTTCCTATGCCTCATAGGACTTGTAGTTCTGCAACAGCTGAAGGGCCAAAGGTTGACCACCCATGCTTACCTGCTCTGTGTACGGTGCTTACGTCCTCTTCTGACATTCCCCTGCCCATGCTGTCACCTTCTCAGAGTGCCTCCTTAGTAAGCGAAGTGCTAAGGATGCACCTGTGCGCTTTTACGCTCCCAAGCCGGGCTGTGTGTGTCCATAGACATACACAGAACCGGTAAGCTACATTCTCTCCTCACAGGGGTTTAACTGACAGCAGGAGAATCCTATGGCTCCCCTGCCTTCAGTGTCTCTTTTGAGACCAGGAAATGAGGGGGAGTGTGCTGGAGCAGAGACAGCGCTGGAGTGTAGGACAGGCAGCGAGGCATTTTTTACCTTAATGAAGTAAATGCTTTAAAAACGTTTTTACTTTAGAATCACTTTAACCACCTACCGACCACTGACAGTAAATACACTGCGAACGGGCGACAGCTACAGGCACAGTCACATACATGGATGTGATTGGACACCGCACAAGTTTGGCAGAAGATTTCAGCCAATGACTTTGGCCTAAACTTATGAAAGAGGTTGTAAACCCCCAACATTTTTTTTTTGCCACCTGCAAGAGAAACACATAATGAGCTAGTATGCATCGCATACTAGCTCATTATGCAATACTTACCTTAGAACGAGCCCCCGCCGTGCTGTCCGCTTACCTGCACGACGGGCGACATGTCCAGTCGCCCGTCTTCCGGGATCGCGGCATCCGGCCATCTGATTGGTCGGAGCCGACGGTCACAGCACGGGGCTCTGAAGGAACGGCACCAGCGGCCGTTCCTTCAGAGCGCATGCGCCAGTGACGTCACTGGATGCATCTAAGGTAAATATCTCCTAAACGGTACATGTTTAGGAGATATTTACAGTATCTATAGGTAAGCCTTATTATAGGCTTACCTATAGGTACAAGTGTCAGAGGAGGGTTTACTTCCTCTTGAAGACGTTTTGATTTTTGTTTTATTGGTATATGTTTTATAATAAAAAGTAGAAAATATTGTTTCTCTTTCGTTCATTGACCGACACAGCTTCTGGGATTCTTAACCATTGGGTTATACTGCCCCCTACAGGAGTAGAACACTAGGCAGAAAAAAATTCTGGCTACACCCATGGGCAGCTGAGCTGGGGTACTAGAGTGTCCCTGATTTGGTGGCTTAGTTGTCCGGCGCTCTGGCAGGGCAAAATCCTTCCCACCCTTGTATTGGACAGTGGTCACCACAGATGCCAGCCTGTCCTGGTGGGGAGGTGTCCTCGGCAGAAGTTTTGCTCAGGGGGTCTGGACCCTGGAAGAATCCAGACTACCGATCAATGTCCTGAGTTACGAGCGATCAGGCTGTGCCCGGAACATTGGATGGATCGTCTACAAGGCTGTCCAGTGCACATTCAGTCTGACAGTGCCATGGTTTATGTCAATCCCCAAGGGGGCACAAGAGGTGTCCTGGCAGCTCTGGCGGAAGCTGGCATTCCCAGGTGGGCAGAATGTTTTGTTCCAGCCCTCCCTGCTGTTCACGTTCCCGGAGTGGAACATTGGTAGACGGATTACCTCAGTTGGCAGGCGTTAGACTAGGGGAATCAGCTTGAAGTGTTTCATCAGTTGTGTCTCCAGTGGGGCACCCCCAAGGTGGATCTATTGGGGCCTCGGCTAAACAGAAAGGTACATAGGTTTGTGGCTCGGTCACGGGATCCTTTGACGGATGCCACAGACGTGCTGGTGGCCCTGTGGGGTCAGTATCATCTGATTTACGCCTTCCCTCCTCTCAAGTTTCTGCCCAGACTCCTACGCAGCATCGAGGCAGAAGGTATTCTGGTCATTTTAGTGGCCCCAGACTGACCTCGCTGGGCCTGGTGCGGCTGGTTGCCGACGTTTCCTTGGAGGCTTCCCCTCAGGGAGGATATGCTGTCCCAAGGGCCAATCTTTCAGCCTGCTTTACAGTCGCTGGTTTTGACGGCTTGGCTGCTGAAAGATATGGGATTGTCTGAATCAGTTATTCCTACGCTGTTAAAAGCTAGGAAATCTACTTCTTGGAAGATCTGCCATCGTACGTGGAAGATGTACATTGCGTGGTGTTAATCCCTTGGGGTTCCTTCTCGCTCTTTTTCGGTGGCTCAGATCTTGACCTTCCTTCAATGGGGGGGGGGGTTGAACAGATGTTGGCCTTGAGTTATCAAGGGCCAGTTGTTGGCCTTGGCGATCTTCTTCCAACGACCCTCTGCTACAGCTCTGTTGTGTACCTCTCTTCAGGATGTTCAGCACTTGGTCCCTCCAGTGTGGTCTCCTTTGCTGCCTTGGGACCTCAATTTGGTTCTTTCGGTTCTCCAGCAGTCTCCCTTTTGAGAATCTTCAGGAGTTTCTCCTGCTTACGCTGTTCCAGAAGGTGGCCTTTTTTTGGAGGCTATCACCTCTGTGTGCAAGGAGTCGGACCTGGCGGTGTTATCCTGTCCACCTTTTCTGGTGATTCACAGGGATATGGTGGTGCTTATAGATGGCTCAGAGAGATGGTGGTTCAGGCCTATTCCATCAGGGGTCAGGTTCCTCCTCTCCCTGTCAAGGCGCACTCTACTAGGGTGCTTAGTGCCACCTGGGCCTTCCGTCATCCGCCGTCAGTGACGCAGGTTTGCAAGGCGGCCACCTGGTCATCGGTGCACTTTTTTACAAAGTTTTATAAAGTGGATGTGTTGGCACCTGCGGATGCTTCCTTTGGCCGCAAGGTTTTGCAGGCTGCTGTTTAAGAGGAATCGATCCTCTTTGAGGGTGTATTGGTTTTTTTTCAGGCAGGTTTCAGTTGTTTGTGTGAGCCCCTGTTGCCTGGTTGGCTAATGTTTATCCTTGGGAACTTTTTGCTGTTTCCCACCCTTCATGTTTAACACTGCTTTGGGACGTCCCAATGGTTAAGAATACTAGAAGCTGTGTCCGTCAATGAAAGAAGAGAAAATGGGATTTTTGACTTACCGTAAAATCCATTTCTCTGATGTTCATTGATGGACACAGCACCCACCCCTCTATGGAGTTAAAATTCTCCTGACACTGCTTGTAACAGTGGCCTGGCTATAGTAGAGAGAGGGAGTATACCCCCTGGGACTGCCCATGGGTGTAGCCGGAATTTCTGCTACTCCTATAGAGGGCAGTATAACCCAATGGTTAAGAATACCAGAAGCTGTGTCCGTCAATGAACATCAGAGAACTGGATTTTACGGTAAGTCAAAAATACCATTTTTGTTCAAAATTTTTAGTAATTTTTCATATAATAATAAAAAAAAACAGTGGTGATCAAATACCACCAAAAGAAAGTTCTCTTTTTGGGAAAAAAAAATTATATAAATTTTAATTTTGGGTACAGTGCTGCATGACTGCGCAATTGCTAATTAAAGTAGTGCAGTGCTGAATAGGAAAAAATTGCCCTGGGCCTGAAGGGGGTTAAAACTTCAGAGGTTAAGTGGTTAATGCGCCGGTCAGCTCTATACTGGGAGCTCTCAGTACACCAAATTTGAAAGGCTTTATAAGCTTTTACCTGCACTGATCAGTTAATATCCCTCTCCCAGAACAGAAACCTTTTCATTGAGCAATCTATGAATATGCCTGTGGTTTTGTTGTCTGCATCTCTGGTAATGAACATTTATAACAACTGTATCCTAGGACTACCGCTGGTGGTGGAGGACATTCCTGGTGTCCGGTGGATCTGCGTTTTACGTCTTGATTTACGCCGTATTCTACTTTGTAAATAAGGTACGTGCGTGGCTTTATCTCTTTTGTACAAGGAAGAAAAAAAAATGTCCACACTTCCGTCTTAGTTACATAGTCAGGTTGTAAAAAGAAACGAGTCCATCTGGCTCAACCAATAAAAAGCAAAAAAAAAACGGTAAAGAAAACCCAACCATACAATCCTATATACACAATCCTATACCCGCAGTCTTGTAACCAAAGGGATGACTGCAGGTGCATAGGCACTTAACCCTTTCACGCCAACGTAACGCAAATATGTGGCCTCGGCTCCAAGGGGTTGTACCGGGGTGATGCCTGCAGCTAGAGGCACAGCCCCAGTGCTGTTTAGAGCCGATGGTGGGCTTTCTTGTAAATAACAGCTGATGCGGCTAAGCAGCTACTCGGTTGTTATTACAAGGATTGATCTAGGTTAGTGTTTGGGTCAAGTAAGGGTCAGAGGTCAGGGTCAGTATATTTTGGGCAGGATTATTTTATTTTTTTAGGTGTGTTTTTAGGTAGGACAAAAAAAAGCAAAATGTGCACTATTGTTTTTGGGGTGTACTACGGCTACTCATATACACATATGTGGTATCGCTGCGATCGTAAGGCGCAGGAGAATTTATTTAGCGTTGTTCTTTGGTGGTAGGTTATGTTAGAAGCAAGAAAAATACAGCTACATTTTTAAAAAATGTAAATAGTTTTCTAATAAAAAAAAAAAAAAGAGGAAATATCGATAACCATTTTGCCTCCAAATGAAAGCCCAATTTGTCCTGAAAAAAACACGACATGATCCACCTGGATGCACAAAGTATTTGTGATGATATGTATGGTTTTACTAACACATTGTCAAAGTTGTAAAATTGTGCTTAGGCATGTAGAAATTGTTTTCCCTTAGGCGTGAAGGGGTTAAGGATAAAATGAGACCAACGTCAATCAAACTAAAGCTCTCATAAACCTCTTACAGTTTTTATTTCAGAGGAAAGTAAAATAAACCTCAAGCAAGGGAGAGAAAAAACTTCCCTGACCCCCACTAAGCATGTGGATGGGTTCAGAGTACCAAGAAATGGCAATCAGTGGTGCAAAATATCCAAAATGTGTTTTGGAACACACAATATGTATAATGATAATGCCTACTTGTATGATGCCCGCCGCTTAAAAAAACAATGCATTCGTTTCCTGGACCACAAACACTGCCCTTAGTAAATATACTCCTAGGGGTAGATTTTACAAAGCAGAGTGAAGGCCATTCTCCCGATCCACGGAGTGGATGAAGCAGGAGCAGGGAGATCCTTGCGCTGCTGTTTGTCAGGGACAGGTACCTCTCCAGCAAGAATAATGAGCAGCAGGGTAGTTACCCAGGCCTACTCTGAATCTGGTGAGACTAGCACAGCGGCCATTAACCAGTGGTCCGTGGACCAATGATGGTGCACAAGAAAATGTAGTAGTCCCCAGGTGTTCTACCGCAAATGTAATGGATGTATAACGCCCGATGTGGTTTCCAGCGTTCTTCGCCCTGATAGTCAATACTGTCGGCGGGTATTGATACCTGATGCCTCCTCTATAGTTCCGGCTCCTGTGAGCTCAGAGGGAGGTGCCAGGAGTAGTGTAGAGAGTGGGAGGTGAAGGAGGAGGAGGGTACTTACAATGGCAGTGCTGATCACAGACTGGGAGAGAGCACGGAGCTGGATAAGGAGGTGAGATCCAATGATGATGAGTCTGTGTAAGTCAGTAGTGTGATGCGGCCAGCGGGAGAGGGAGGGTGCCGAGAGCCAGAGCATTGTGGGGGTATAAGGCATGTATAATTCATAGTAGTGGTCCTCGGCATTCACAATTGTGAGTTTAGTGGTCCATGAGGTCTGAAAAGTTGGTAACCACTGCCTTAGATAACACTGCAGATACACAGCTATGAGGCTTAGGACACAGCAGTGCACTGCTATTTTTCAGGAGATTTTAAAGACAATAGGTTGGCCTTTGTGGGAGGGGCTTATACACAACTAACATTTTTAGTTGTTCTCTGTAATCTAGCAAGCGCTCACTTTTTGAGGTAAAGTGGGTGTAAACCCTTACATATACCCAGTGAAGTGACTGGCCTCAGGTGGTACATTGAGATTAAACAAATCCTCCTTTATAAGTTGTACCTGTTTATCCAGGGGCTTCTCTTTTTTCTACATTTGCTCACAGTCCATAATTGATAAAGTTTGAGCTGTCAGAAAACCGGGTGGCGGAAAGCTGAAATTACAAACTGCGGAGCTCAGTGAGGAGAACTGATTGGAGAGAAGGGACACCCCCCCCCCCCTTCACACAGGAACAGAGATGAAGCTGTCAATTCCAGGCTGTGTTCTGGAGATCCCTCCCCTGTCACCTTTTTTCTCTTGGTGTCAGAAGTGATTCATGCTGATGGCAGAGGAAGGAAGCAGCAGACAAAAATAACACTTAGTGCTCTGGACTGATTGCAGAGGAAGGAAGCAGCAGATAAAAATAACACTTAGTGCTCTGGACTGATAGCGGAGGAAGGAAGCAGCTTGGCAAAAATAACAGTGCTCTGCACTGATAGCAGAGGAAGGAAGCAGCAGACAAAAGTAACACTTAGTGCTCTGGACTGATAGCAGAGGAAGGAAGCAGCAGACAAAAATAACACTTAGTGCTCTGCACTGATAGCAGAGGAAGGAAGCAGCAGACAAAAATAACACTTAGTGCGCTGCACTGATAGCAGAGGAAGGAAGCAGCAGACAAAAATAACACTTAGTGCGCTGCACTGATAGCAGAGGAAGGAAGCAGCAGACAAAAATAACACTTAGTGCTCTGCACTGATAGCAGAGGAAGGAAGCAGCAGACAAAAATAACACTTAGTGCTCTGCACTGATAGAGGAAGGAAGCAGCAGACAAAAATAACACTTAGTGCTCTGCACTGATAGCAGAGGAAGGAAGCAGCAGACAAAAATAACACTTAGTGCTCTGCACTGATGGCAGAGGAAGGAAGCAGCAGACAAAAATAATACTTAGTGCTCTGCACTGATAGAGGAAGGAAGCAGCAGACAAAAATAACACTTAGTGCTCTGGACTGATAGCAGAGGAAGGAAGCAGCTTGGCAAAAATAACAGTGCTCTGCACTGATAGCAGAGGAAGGAAGCAGCAGACAAAAGTAACACTTAGTGCTCTGGACTGATAGCAGAGGAAGGAAGCAGCAGACAAAAATAACACTTAGTGCTCTGGACTGAGAGCAGAGGAAGGAAGCAGCAGACATAAATAACACTTAGTGCTCTGCACGCATAGCAGAGGAAGGAAGCGGCAGACAAAAATAACACTTAGTGCTCTACACTGATAGCAGAGGAAGGAAGCAGCAGACAAAAATAACACTTAGTGCTCTGGACTGATGGCAGAGGAAGGAAGAAGCAGACAAAAATAACACTTAGTGCTCTGGACTGATGGCAGAGGAAGGAAGCAGCAGACAAAAGTAACACTTAGTACTCTGCACTGATAGCAGAGGAAGGAAGCAGCTTGGCAAAAATAACACTTAGTGCTCTGGACTGATGGCAGAGGAAGGAAGCAGCAGACAAAAAAAACACTTAGTGCTCTGCACTGATAGCAGAGGAAGGAAGCAGCAGACAAAAATAACACTGTGCGCTGCACTGATAGCAGAGGAAGGAAGCAGCAGACAAAAATAACACTTAGTGCTCTGCACTGATAGCAGAGGAAGGAAGCAGCAGACAAAAATAACACTTAGTGCTCTGGACTGATAGAGGAAGGAAGCAGCAGACAAAAATAACACTTAGTGCTCTGCACTGATAGAGGAAGGAAGCAGCAGACAAAAATAACACTTAGTGCTGTGGACTGATAGCAGAGGAAGGAAGCAGCTGGCAAAAATAACACTTAGTGCTCTGGACTGATAGCAGAGGAAGGAAGCAGCAGACAAAAATAACACTTAGTGCTCTGGACTGATAGCAGAGGAAGGAAGCAGCAAACAAAAATAACACTTAGTGCTCTGGACTGAGAGCAGAGGAAGGAAGCAGCAGACATAAATAACACTTAGTGCTCTGCACTGATAGCAGAGGAAGGAAGCAGCAGACAAAAATAACACTTAGTGCTCTGGACTGATAGCAGAGGAAGGAAGCAGCTGGCAAAAATCACACTTAGTGCTCTGGACTGATGGCAGAGGAAGGAAGCAGCAGACAAAAATAACACTTAGTACTCTGCACTGATAGCAGAGGAAGGAAGCAGCTTGGCAAAAATAACACTTAGTGCTCTGGACTGATGGCAGAGGAAGGAAGCAGCAGACAAAAAAAAAACACTTAGTGCTCTGCACTGATAGCAGAGGAAGGATGCAGCATACAAAAATAACACTTAGTGCGCTGCACTGATAGCAGAGGAAGGAAGCAGCAGACAGAAATAACACTTAGTGCTCTGCACTGATAGCAGAGGAAGGAAGCAGCAGACAAAAATAACACTTAGTGCTCTGGACTGATGGCAGAGGAAGGAAGCAGCAGACAAAAATAACACTTAGTGCTCTGCACTGATAGAGGAAGGAAGCAGCAGACAAAAATAACACTTAGTACTCTGCACTGATAGCAGAGAAAGGAAGCAGCTTGGCAAAAATAACACTTAGTGCTCTGGACTGATGGCAGAGGAAGGAAGCAGCAGACAAAAATAACAGTGCTCTGGACTGATGGCAGAGGAAGGAAGCAGCAGACAAAAATAACACTTAGTGCTCTGGACTGATGGCAGAGGAAGGAAGCAGCAGACAAAAGTAACACTTAGTACTCTGCACTGATAGCAGAGGAAGGAAGCAGCTTGGCAAAAATAACACTTAGTGCTCTGCACGCATAGCAGAGGAAGGAAGCAGCAGACAAAAGTAACACTTAGTGCTCTGGACTGAGAGCAGAGGAAGGAAGAAGCAGCAGACATAAATAACACTTAGTGCTCTGCACTGAGAGCAAAGGAAGGAAGCAGCAGACAAAAATAACACTTAGTGCTCTGGACTGGGAGCAGAGGAAGGAAGCAGCAGACATAAATAACACTTAGTGCTCTGCACGCATAGCAGAGGAAGGAAGCAGCAGACAAAAATAACACTTAGTGCTCTGGACTGATGGCAGAGGAAGGAAGCAGCAGACAAAAGTAACACTTAGTACTCTGCACTGATAGCAGAGGAAGGAAGCAGCTTGGCAAAAATAACACTTAGTGCTCTGGACTGATGGCAGAGGAAGGAAGCAGCAGACAAAAATAACACTTAGTGCTCTGGACTGATGGCAGAGGAAGGAAGCAGCAGACAAAAATAACACTTAGTGCTCTGAACTGATGGCAGAGGAAGGAAGCAGCAGACAAAAGTAACACTTAGTACTCTGCACTGATAGCAGAGGAAGGAAGCAGCTTGGCAAAAATAACACTTAGTGCTCTGCACGCATAGCAGAGGAAGGAAGCAGCAGACAAAAGTAACACTTAGTGCTCTGGACTGATAGCAGAGGAAGGAAGCAGCAGACAAAAGTAACACTTAGTGCTCTGGACTGAGAGCAGAGGAAGGAAGCAGCAGACATAAATAACACTTAGTGCTCTGCACGCATAGCAGAGGAAGGAAGCAGCTTGGCAAAAATAACACTTAGTGCTCTGGACTGATAGCAGAGGAAGGAAGCAGCAGACAAAAATAACACTTAGTGCTCTGGACTGATGGCAGAGGAAGGAAGCAGCAGACAAAAATAACACTTAGTGCTCTGGACTGATGGCAGAGGAAGGAAGCAGCAGACAAAAATAACACTTAGTGCTCTGGACTGATAGCAGAGGAAGGAAGCAGCAGACAAAAATAACACTTAGTGCTCTGGACTGATGGCAGAGGAAGGAAGCAGCAGACAAAAGTAACACTTAGTACTCTGCACTGATAGCAGAGGAAGGAAGCAGCTTGGCAAAAATAACACTTAGTGCTCTGGACTGATGGCAGAGGAAGGAAGCAGCAGACAAAAATAACACTTAGTGCTCTGGACTGATGGCAGAGGAAGGAAGCAGCTGGCAAAAATAACACTTAGTGCTCTGGACTGATAGCAGAGGAAGGAAGCAGCAGACAAAAGTAACACTTAGTGCTCTGCACTGAGAGCAGAGGAAGGAAGCAGCAGACAAAAATAACACTTAGTGCTCTGGACTGATAGCAGAGGAAGAAAGCAGCAGACAAAAGTAACACTTAGTGCTCTGCACTGATAGCAGAGGAAGGAAGCAGCAGACAAAAATAACAGTGCTCTGGACTGATAGCAGAGGAAGGAAGCAGCAGACATAAATAACACTTAGTGCTCTGGACTGAGAGCAGAGGAAGGAAGCAGCTGGCAAAAATAACACTTAGTGCTCTGCACTGATGGCAGAGGAAGGAAGCAGCTTGGCAAAAATAACACTTAGTGCTCTGGACTGATGGCAGAGGAAGGAAGCAGCAGACAAAAATAACACTTAGTGCTCTGGACTGATGGCAGAGGAAGGAAGCAGCAGACAAAAATAACACTTAGTGCTCTGGACTGATGGCAGAGGAAGGAAGCAGCAGACAAAAGTAACACGTAGTGCTCTGAACTGATGGCAGAGGAAGGAAGCAGCAGACAAAAGTAACACTTAGTACTCTGCACTGATAGCAGAGGAAGGAAGCAGCTTGGCAAAAATAACACTTAGTGCTCTTTACGCATAGCAGAGGAAGGAAGCAGCAGACAAAAGTAACACTTAGTGCTCTGGACTGAGAGCAGAGGAAGGAAGAAGCAGCAGACATAAATAACACTTAGTGCTCTGCACTGAGAGCAAAGGAAGGAAGCAGCAGACAAAAATAACACTTAGTGCTCTGGACTGGGAGCAGAGGAAGGAAGCAGCAGACATAAATAACACTTAGTGCTCTGCATGCATAGCAGAGGAAGGAAGCAGCAGACAAAAATAACACTTAGTGCTCTGGACTGATAGCAGAGGAAGGAAGCAGCAGACAAAAATAACACTTAGTGCTCTGGACTGATGGCAGAGGAAGGAAGCAGCAGACAAAAGTAACACTTAGTACTCTGCACTGATAGCAGAGGAAGGAAGCAGCTTGGCAAAAATAACACTTAGTGCTCTGGACTGATGGCAGAGGAAGGAAGCAGCAGACAAAAATAACACTTAGTGCTCTGGACTGATGGCAGAGGAAGGAAGCAGCAGACAAAAATAACACTTAGTGCTCTGAACTGATGGCAGAGGAAGGAAGCAGCAGACAAAAGTAACACTTAGTACTCTGCACTGATAGCAGAGGAAGGAAGCAGCTTGGCATAAATAACACTTAGTGCTCTGCACGCAAAGCAGAGGAAGGAAGCAGCAGACAAAAATAACACTTAGTGCTCTGGACTGATAGCAGAGGAAGGAAGCAGCAGACAAAAATAACACTTAGTGCTCTGGACTGATGGCAGAGGAAGGAAGCAGCAGACAAAAGTAACACTTAGTACTCTGCACTGATAGCAGAGGAAGGAAGCAGCTTGGCAAAAATAACACTTAGTGCTCTGCACGCATAGCAGAGGAAGGAAGCAGCAGACAAAAGTAACACTTAGTGCTCTGGACTGATAGCAGAGGAAGGAAGCAGCAGACAAAAGTAACACTTAGTGCTCTGGACTGAGAGCAGAGGAAGGAAGCAGCAGACATAAATAACACTTAGTGCTCTGCACGCATAGCAGAGGAAGGAAGCAGCTTGGCAAAAATAACACTTAGTGCTCTGGACTGATAGCAGAGGAAGGAAGCAGCAGACAAAAGTAACACTTAGTGCTCTGCACTGAGAGCAGAGGAAGGAAGCAGCAGACAAAAATAACACTTAGTGCTCTGGACTGATAGCAGAGGAAGGAAGCAGCAGACAAAAGTAACACTTAGTGCTCTGCACTGATGGCAGAGAAAGGAAGCAGCAGACACAAATAACAGTGCTCTGGACTGATAGCAGAGGAAGGAAGCAGCAGATAAAAATAACACTTAGTGCTCTGTACTGAGAGCAGAGGAAGGAAGCAGCAGACATAAATAACACTTAGTGCTCTGGACTGAGAGCAGAGGAAGGAAGCAGCTGGCAAAAATAACACTTAGTGCTCTGGACTGATAGCAGAGGAAGGAAGCAGCAGACAAAAATAACACTTAGTGCTCTGGACTGAGAGCAGAGGAAGGAAGCAGCTGGCAAAAATAACACTTAGTGCTCTGCACTGATGGCAGAGGAAGGAAGCAGCTGGCAAAAATAACACTTAGTGCTCTGGACTGATAGCAGAGGAAGGAAGCAGCAGACAAAAGTAACACTTAGTGCTCTGCACTGAGAGCAGAGGAAGGAAGCAGCAGACAAAAATAACACTTAGTGCTCTGGACTGATAGCAGAGGAAGGAAGCAGCAGACAAAAGTAACACTTAGTGCTCTGCACTGAGAGCAGAGGAAGGAAGCAGCAGACAAAAATAACACTTAGTGCTCTGGACTGATAGCAGAGGAAGGAAGCAGCAGACAAAAGTAACACTTAGTGCTCTGCACTGATAGCAGAGGAAGGAAGCAGCAGACAAAAATAACAGTGCTCTGGACTGATAGCAGAGGAAGGAAGCAGCAGACATAAATAACACTTAGTGCTCTGGACTGAGAGCAGAGGAAGGAAGCAGCTGGCAAAAATAACACTTAGTGCTCTGCACTGATGGCAGAGGAAGGAAGCAGCTGGCAAAAATAACACTTAGTGCTCTGGACTGATAGCAGGGGAAGGAAGCAGCTGGCAAAAATAACACTTAGTGCTCTGCACTGATAGCAGGGGAAGGAAGCAGCAGACAAAAGTAACACTTAGTGCTCTGGACTGAGATAAGCACACACTATAGGGAGATATGCGTTGTTCATATTTCATGTCTGAGGTCTTACACCCACTTTAAGGTCCATTTGATTTATTCACCTGCACTTTGTTTCTTGTTCTCCTTCAGCTGGATATTGTGGAATTCATCCCATCCCTCCTCTATTTTGGCTACACCACCCTCATGGTTCTGTCCTTCTGGCTCCTTACCGGCACCATTGGCTTCTACGCCGCCTACATGTTCATCCGTAAGATCTACGCAGCGGTCAAAATAGACTGATGCCAGGATTCCCTCACCATACAAATCCAGCACAAGGCAGAGCCGGTCTCCTCCTCCAAAAACGCCACTACCAGGGAGCCGCCATCCAATCAAAACCCATCCACATCCAGAATGTAACGTTTGGTACAGTGTCCGTGGACAAGGGGTGTGGGGGAGGGGAGTGAGGAGATTCATGCAACTGCATTTTTTTTTTTTTTAAGCCTCTCTGATATTCCCTTATCTCCAGTGGCGGTTTTTACTTTTTAGCCGAAATCATTCCCGTCTTTATCATTCACTTTTTCTTTTCTCTTTTTTTTTTTTTAAATTATTACTGTTGGGAAGGGGAAGAGGTCAAGTGGGGATGGTTTGTATGGTGATATTGGGGGGTGACCTTGGGTGGTTGGGTGCCTGTAAACCTCAAATCATTTGGCCCAGGTATCTACACCAAGCCAGCACCAATCCTTGATCTGGAACAGAAAGTTGGTTCTGTTATTCCTATTTTCTTTGCATGCCAACCCTGGGAAGCATGATCTGAAGGCCGGTGTACATGTGGCATACGCCAGCTCTGATAACGGATGCCAAAAAACTGGCACAGCCATATTCTCGCTGGATACAAAAAAAGAAAACCGTATGCCAAGGACTCTAAGCACTGTGGATGTTGGACCAATGGCACTGCTACGGCTTCTCCTTGGGTCGGAGTTAAGTAACGGAATTTAACCGGCTCATGGTTAGGACGGATGAAGGAACAGTTATTATTACTCTGAATGGTTTGGTTTTGTTCATAAAATACTTTTTTTGCCACAAATCATGGCATGGGAATTGTTTTTTGGGTCCTGTGAAGCACATGACATCCTAGTTAAAGCTGAACTCCAGGCAGAAAAAAAAATCATTTAAAAGCCATAAAAAATTGAATCAAGTCAACTTTGTGTTCACCAAATGCCTTTGCGAACACAGATATTACCCTGTTAAAGTTGCAGTGATATCATCACTGTGCTGCGGGGCTGCTGTTAGAAATCATGGGGCCCTGTACAGCCTAGCTGACAGGAACAGTAAACCAAGCCTAACAGGCGGCTCTGGCTGCATGAACAAACCACTCATTCCTGCAACCAGAATGCCTGTGAGAATGAGCCCTTAATTATGTTGTTTTTTTTTTTTTCTTAATTATTGTTTACAACTTTACAGCACTGTGGGGGTTGGTGAAATATCAGGGGTCTAAACGGACACCCAACATCTCATTTTTGAGAAAGAGATTGAGGACACAGATTCCTCAATCCTTTGTCTGCAGCCTCAGCGCTCTGTACAGAGGCTCCCTTTTCATTCACAAGCTGAAGCATTGTAAACACAGGGATGACCACGGGGGAATTGGTTCCAGTAATTGTGCCCACTCCTGCTGCTCTGGGCCCCCCCTGTTGAACTTATGGGGCATGTGGAGGGCTGGTACTACCCACTTATTAGCTGCCCTGCTGTGCTGCCTGGAGCCACTCCTGCTGCTCTGGGCCCCCCTGTTGAACTTATGGAGCATGTGGAGGGGAGAGCAGGTGCTACCTACTTATCAACAGCCCTGCTGTGCTGCCTAGAGCCACTCCTGCTGCTTAGAGCCACTCCTGCTGCTCTGGGCCCCCCTGTTGAACTTATGGGGCATGGGGAGGGCAGATGCTACCCACTTATCAGCAGCCCTGCTGTGCTGCCTAGAGCCACTCCTGCTGCCCTGGGCCCCCCTGTTGAACTTATGGGGCATGTGGAGGGCTGGTTCTACCCACTTATCAGCGGCCCTGCTGTGCTGCCTAGAGCCACTCCTGCTGCTCTGGGCCCCCCTGTTGAACTTATGGGGCATGGGGAGGGCAGGTGCTACCCACTTATTAGTGGCCTTGCTGTGCTGCCTAGAGCCACTCCTGCTGCTCTGGGCCCCTCTGTTGAACTTATGGGGCATGTGGTGGGCTGGTTCTACCCACTTATCAGTGGCCCTGCTGTGCTGCCTAGAGCCACTCCTGCGGCTCTGGGCCCCCCCTGTTGAACTTATGGGGCATGGGGAGGGCAGATGCTACCCACTTATCAGTGGCCCTGCTGTGCCATCTAGAGCTTGTACAGAGCTGGGGGAGGGACCCAGCAGATTCACCCCACAACAGGCTGCCTGCAGAAAATTACAGGAAGGGGCGGAGACAAGACCAGTCACCCTGCACAAGGAGCGAGAGCAGCAACGACTGGTCTTTATTCCAGGAAGCTCCTACACAAATCAAAGGTTCATAGTAGTTTACTGCAGGGATCTGGAAGAAATACACAAAGCACACTATAATTCAAGTAAGAATACACATACTGAATGTATTTAGACACTATTTTCTTATCCTGGAGTTCAGCTTTAAATGTCCACTATGTTGAAGGTGGTTTTATGTAAAAAAAAATTGTTCATAACGTTCACCCATATGTAAAAGCATTTTGAGAACTGTGATTATATTAAAGTAAGATAGTATTCCCCTATGGAATTTAGCCACTCCCAAGTAACAATAGGCTGCACAGACATTTAAATGTATTGGGGTTGATTTACTAAAACTGTGAGGGTTCGAAATCCGGTGTAGCGGTGCATAGAAACTAATCGGCTTCCAGATTTTAGCCGACGTTCACATTGGTCCAATTTGACATGTCAGGTAATGGCACTGACCGAATCGTTGTGATGCCGACTTTGCGGCGCCGCACTGATTCCTTAAAGTGGAGTTCCAGTCTCGTAGCCAACATTGCATTAATAGCATTGCAGAGATCGTTGTAATTCCTGATAAGCATAATGGAAAATGTTGCCCATGTACACATTGCATCTACTTACAAACTGCTTATTTTTCTTTTGCCCCTTCGATTCTCGCTGCGGACATGCAGGGTTTGGGCAGCTGAAGCCGGCCTGTCTTCCTTTCCTGGATTTTGTGCAGCTGGCTACCCAGCACGCACCTCAGAATCTTGCGCCTGCGCAGTAACAACACTTCGGCGCACTTTGTGTAATTGCATTAGACGCCTGAAGACTTCTGGGATTGATGACATAGATATCCTAGGAGTCAATGGGCCTGGTTGATGACGTGATTGCCTAGGCAGCTGCGACCAGAAGTCGCGGGGTACACTACTAAAAAAAAAAGGTACTTTCTGCAGACATTTCAACACATCAATATCCAAATCTTAATCCACTAGCGATCTACATTACAATGTGGGTAATTCTTAAAAATGACTGGAACTCCACTTTAAGGTAGTTTCTTTACTACTTTTGGCGATTTCCATAGACCTCTATGCAGGAAGTCGCGAAGATGTCTGTGAAATCGCCCCCGAAGTCGGACTGAAATGCCAGCTTGAAATCATGTGAGTTCAGCTTAATTCGCACAAATTTAAAACAGCCCCAGTGTGAACCTGGGCTTATATTGTCAAAGCTTAATTGAACAAGCTGAAGTTAGAAGCTGATTGGTTACCATGCACAGCTGCATTAGATTTTGCACTGTCTTAAGGGCCATACACACTATAAGATTTTCTGAAGACTTTTTCCTTCAGATTTACCTTTTCTATGTAGTACAAGGGCCTGCCAGATTGCATACAAAGTGAAAGTGTTTAGGTTTGACCTCATATTATATGGTTTTGGTAAATCTAAAGGAAAAAGTCTCCAGAAAAATCTTATAGTGTGTATGGCCCATTAGTAAGGCTCCTTTCACACTTGTGCAACTTGTCATGCAACTTTGGCCATCAGAGTTGCATGACATGTTGTGCCCATGTTTTCCAATGATACCCATTCATATATGCGCAACTTCAAAGTAGTTCATGCACTACTTTGGTCCGACTTTCATGCAACTTGAGGGCCAAACACTTCAATGTTAACCTCTCAGAAGTTGCATGAAAGTCATACCTGAATGTTATACAATGCAACTTGTGTGCAACAGTTGTCCATTATCACTGGTCAAAGCCAAAGTCGTATCCAAGTTGCACTCCAAAGTCGGCGCTACTTTGGAGTCGTACAAGTGTTAAAGGGACCTAACTCAACCCCCATTGTTCTCATGTTAAAGTGGAGTTCCACCCATTTTCGTAACTTTAGATGTATGTAATCCCCTTTAAATGACTTTTACCAATGGAAACTTTTTTTTTTTTTTGCTAGTAAATACCTTATTTTCTTGTTTATTCCTGCTCTCCTCACTTCCGGTCCGATGACGTCATTCGGCGATTCGCAGTGTGTGCTGGGATGTATTCCATGCCAGAAATCTCGCAGTATTACCCAGGAGTTGAGCTGTACTGTGTGTATTGAGGCAGTGACCTGCCCCGCCTCCGCCCCGCCTCCTCTCAGTGAGTTGTACTGTATGCATTGTATTCAGCCCGTGCTCTGCCCCTCCTCTCAGTGAGCTCAGTGAGGATATAATGCTTTCAGTCCTCGCTCACTGAGAGGAGGTGGGGCAGAGCACGGGCTGAATACAATGCATATACAGTACAACTCACTGAGAGGAGGCGGGGCGGAGGTGGGGCAGGTCACGGCTCAGTACAGCTCAGCTCCTGGGTAATACTGCGAGATTTCTGGCATGGAATACATCCCAGCACACACTGCGAATCGCCAAATGACTTCATCGCCGATCGGACCCGGAAGTGAGGAGAGGAGGAATAAACAAGAAAATAAGGTATTTACTAGCAAAAAAAAAAAAAAAAAGTTTCCATTGGTAAAAGTCGTCTTAAAGGGGATTACATACATCTATGTAATCCAACGTATTAAAAATGGGTGGAACTCCGCTTTAAGGGAAGCTCATGAGATTGCCATCTCTCCTAGTTGCCCGTCTGTGACGCCGATCCTGCGGTTTCAGTCGTTTTCTGAGGCAGTGGCCTGGAACAAGCATACATCTTACAGGTCAGCAGCTCAAAACGAGAGACAGGCAGACTATCCATTTTTTTTTCTCGGTACAGGTCCCCTTTAAATACCTGATTTACCATGCAGGTATTTACAGGAGTTATATACATACTGGTTTTACTGGTTAGAATAAAGTTTTCTTGTTAGGTTTTGAGGTCCTTTAATGTGGATTGGTCACTTGCACAACCAAAAAAAATAAATAAGCCTACTGACTATCAAGGTTTGACAAATTTCAGCCAAGGCATGTCTTGCCTCGTGCCTCGCTGGCTTCATCCAAAACTAGTGAATAGATCGGCTGCCCCTTTTCTATTAAAAAAATAAATAAAATAGGCGTTTCAGCCTGCACTGTTGGTCTAGTGTGTAGGTGACTCATAAGGGTTTAAATTATTTTCCTGTTTTAAATGAGCATATTCCTGAAGAAATTACTGATTTGTCTGTTTTTTTTTTTTTGATCTCTGTATATCCATCTTTTTGGTCCTTTTTGTAAATAAATGGCCCTTCTGGTGTTTAAGTATGTATAGTTACTAAGACTTTGTAATACAGAGAATGTATTATGTGTGGGGGATGGGATGTTAGGATAATTTCAACCTTTGGAGGTATCATCTCTTACATGATGTGTATATTCAGAGATGCAGAAGAGTGGGACTTTATAGATATCTCCAATGGTATAATAAAAGCAGACAATAGAACAATTAAATATTAACACTTTATTATAATAAAAACCTATCCATTAAAAATATTTAAAGCCATGTGTACAAGTTAGCCCTTTGAGATTATTTTGGCCTTGAGATCAACTTATGAAGGTTGACGTGTTTCGTGAGAAACTCCACTTCATCAGGACCTCGGCTCTCAATATGGAAGTGCTGTAACAATACACATACGTCAATTCTCATACAAAATCTCAAAAATACATGTCGGATGTCACAATCAATAAAAAACAGTTCATCTTTATCATACACACTCTGGATAGAAAAAAGGATGAGGAAAGAAATCCTAGAACTTTACCACCAGTCTTTTATGAGCTTGTTTAAACTTGAAGATTTTTTGATGAATATTATTGCCTTATACAGAATCGTACAGGTTCATCTCAAAACATTAAAATATCATCTAAAAGCTAATTTATTTCAGTAATTCAATTCGAAAAGTGAAACTCGTATATTTTATAGATTCATTACCCACAGAGTGATATATTTCAAGCATTTCTTTCTTTTTAATTTTGATGATTATGGCTTACAGCTAGTGACACCCAAAATTAAGTATCCCTGAAAATTTTAATACAGAAATGTTGGCTTACTAAAAAGTCTGTCCATGTACAGTATAGAATGCACTCAATACTTGGTCGGGGCTCCTTTTGCATGGATTGCTGCAGCAATCTGGCGTGGCATGGAGGTGATCAGCCTGTGGCAATGCTGAGGTGTTATGGAAGCCCAGGTTGCTTTGATAGCGGCCTTCAGCTCATCTGCATTGTTGGGTCTGGTGTCTCTCATCTTCCTCTTGACAATACCCCACAGATTCTCTATGGGGTTTAGGTCAGGCGAGTTTGCTGGCCAATCAAGCACAGTGATACCATGATCATGTGACCAGGTATTGGTAGTTTTGGCAGTGTGGGCAGGCGCCAAGTCCTGCTGGAAAATTAAATCTGCATCTCCATAAAGCTGGTCAGCAGAGGGACTGAGGGGCTGTGCTGACTTTGGACTTGATAAAACACAGTGGACCAACACCAGCAGATGACATGGATCCCCAAATCATCACTGACTGTGGAAATGTCACACTGGACCTCATACAACTTGGATTCTGTGGCTCTTCACTCCTCCTCCAGACTCTGGGACCATGATTTCCAAATGAAAAGCAAAATTGACTTTCATTCGAACAGAGGACTTTGGACCACTGAGCAACAGTCCAATCCTTTTTCTCCTTAGCTCAGGTAAGACGCTTCTGACGACGTCTCTGGTTCAGGAGTGGCTTGACACAAGGAATGTTGACAGTTGTAGCCCATGTCCTGGATACGTCTGTGTGGTAGCTCTTCAAGCACTGATACCAGCCGTAGTCCACTCCTTGTGAATTTCCCCCAAATTTTTGAATGGCCTTTACTTTACAATCCTCTCAAGGCTGCGGTTATCCCTGTTGCTTGTGCACCTTTTTCTACCACACCTTTTCCTTCCACTCAACTTTTCATCAATATGCTTGCATGCAGCCCGCTTCTTTAGCAATGACCTTTTGTGACTTACCCTCCTTGTGGAGGGTGTGAATGACTGTCTTCTGGACAACTGTCAAGTCAGCAGTCGTCCCCCATGATTGTGTAACCTACTGAACCAGACTGAGAGACCATTGTCAGCAGTCGTCTCCCATGATTGTGTAACCTACTGAACCAAACTGAGAGACCATTTAAAGGCCCTGTAAACCTTTTTATAGATGTTTTGAGTTAATTAGCTGATTAGAGTGTGACACCATGGGGTTTAATTACTAAAGCTAGAGAGGGCAAAATTAGTCACAATTCTGCAGAGAAACCAATCGGCTTCTAACCTCAGCTTGTTTAATTAAGCTTTAGCAATAAAACCTGGAAGCTGATTGGTTTCTCTGCAGAATTGTGACTAATTTTGCCCTCTCTAGCTTTAGTCTACAATATTGAACTTTTTCACAATATTCAAATTTTACGAGATACTGAATTTTGGGTTGTCACTAGCTGTAAGCCATAATCATCAAAATTAAAATAAAGAAATGCTTGAAATATTTCCCCGTGTGTAATGAATCTATATATAATGTGAGCTTCACTTTTTGAATTGAATTACTGAAATAAATTAAAGTTTTTCATATTTCTATATATGATATTCTAATTTATTGAGATGCACCTGTACATGTCCCTTCCTTTTTTGAATTTCTTTCCTCATCCTCTTTTTCTATCCAGAGTGGGTATGATAAAGATGAACTGTTGTGGTTTTTTTTTTTTTATTGTGGCATCTGACACATGACATGCATTTTTGAGATTTTGTATGATAATTCACCTATGTGTATTGTTACAGCTCTTTCATATTGAGATCCAAGGTCCTGATGAAGCGGGGTTTCCTGTGAAACGTGTCAACCTTCATAAGTTGATCTCAAGGCTATATGAATTTAGGATGGCTAACTTGTACACATGGTTTTAAATATTTTTAATGCATATGTTTGCAATATACTAAATGAAGTGTTAATATTTTATTTCTATTGTCTGTTTATAATATACCATTGGAGGTATATATAAAGTCCCACCATTTCTATGTAAGACTTTGTAATGATATGCCTGTTGCTGTACAGGGTTGATGCAAAAAAAGACCATTCCCATCATGCAATGGGAACTGTAGCCATCAATGGAAGTGATTTTAGGGGCAATGGACTTGGAGTGAATGTGGACGGTGGGTGGGTTTGTTGATGAACCTTGAACCGGCTGTAGATTAGTGGGCGGGACAGACTAGGGATTTGAGACATCCGGATCCTCCCACTACAACCAGCGATGCTAAAATTAAGTTACTGCTGATAGAAGGAGCTCCTGCGGGTTTGCTACAAAACCAGTGACCTGGGGAAGGAGCAGCACAGCGGCCACCCGTCTTATAAAGAGGAAATGAGGAACACAGAGCCCTTATGATGATGGTTTCTATTGGTGATTTCACAGTGGCGTACTAATGAAGAATGTATTTGTTGCAGGTGAGCAATTTGTTTTACAAAAATCTTTGAAAAGCATCTGCTTGGAGTTCAGCTTTAACCTGTGCTTTGTCTATGGAGGGCAAATTAATCAGTTCACATGGAGACACTCCTGTTAGCTCACACCTTCCAATAGTCCACTCAATTTGCCCAAGCACTGTCACATGTGAGAGGACCCCATTCCTGGAATCCCTTCTCCATTAGAACAACAGAGGGGGGGGACTCCAATGGAGCAGAAAAGGGAGGCACTGTCCATTTGCCCTGAATGGACAAAGTGACGGAGTCTCTTTAAGGGTAACTCCACTTTCGTGGGGAAAAAAATATATAGTGTATACAATTGTGACACAAGTCATATTGTAATTGAATGTTATTAAAAATTACCTTTCCTTTTTTAATCTGCAGCTGCTGTAATTTTCTGAAAATGCAATGCAAAATGGCCACCTGGAGGTGTTTTGTACACAGATGGTATACAGAACTTCCCCAGAAACATAATTTTCTGCTTGTGTGATTGGCTCACCAATTTTCCCAGAAGTCTGCCTAAGCTACAAGTCCGATTTCAGGCATCCCCTGCAAAAAAAATGAATTTTCTCTTTTGTTCAGTGACAACCACAGCTCCTGATATTAATAAACAATGGGTTATACTTCCCCCTACAGAAGTAGGACACTAGGCAGAAAAGAATTCTGGCTACACCCATGGGCAGTCCAAGGGGGGTATACTCCCTCTCTCTGCTATAGCCACTCAGTTTTTACTGCCTAGTCAAGTGTAAGGACCTATTTCCTTGCTGGGATCTTTGGTCCTGGCAACAGTTTTTGGTAGAAAATTTGTTCTCCTTTTTTTTTTTTTCTGTGAGATCTGCAATCAACTGCCTGACTGGGCAACGGGCTGTATAGTAGCTCTAGTGGTCACCCCAGTCTGGCCAGCGAGCACACGCAGACCTCCAATCCACGCTAGGTCGGCAACAACATAGCCCCACTGGACAGGGGCTGGCCTGCGAGTTAAACGCCTCGCAAGGTTGCATACGACCGGGTCTCGGCTTGAGTTGCAGCGTTCCTCCTGGCAGATGACCCCCCCCATTTTGATGGAGAGTGGTTCTGTCTGGAGCGGTGTCAGCCTGGTTCCTGGTATGGTGAGTAGCTGTCCCCCCTCTCCCGCTGGAGGTTTTTCGGGTGGATGTTGGCCCTTTCTTACCTCAGGCACCCCCCCCCCCCAATTGCTAAGTCCCTCATCCTGTCCCCCCTCCACGCTGGGGTTATTTGGGCCACTTTCCTGGGATGGGGGAAGGGCGCTAACTGGCAATGAGGGCTGGGGGGTGCGCCGCCGGCGACCGGACAATCGATTGTGCGGGGGGGCTCCTGCCAGGGCCCCCGTCCTGCCAGGATCTGTCCTGAGGCCTGGTCTCCCTCCCTTCTAAGCCTTGTGGTGCCACCATTTTGTTGTAGCCTGTGTGTTTCTATACATGGCGGCCATATTTGTGTAGTCCGGCGGTGATTTTCTTGTGGTTTGCCATTGGAAATAGTGACGGCCATGAAAGTGGAGCCCTGTGGGCGGCAATTTCGGCGGTGGGAGCCCCCTCATCCCCTGGTGCTGACTCCCGTTCGCCGCACGTGGAGTGCAGACTATCCTGGTGGCTGCAGGTGCCTGTTTCTGTGGGTGGTGAGTCTGGTGGGGTCCTCTCCCTCTCTGCTGAGGATCGCTTTGTGCCTGGCGACCGGTGGTGCTGCCAGCACGGTGGGGGTTGTCCCTTAGCAGCGTTTAGCACTTTTTGTGGGGTCCCTCTGGTGACTCATGGAGTCTTTGTAGCACATTTCCCCACCTTATCCCTTCTCTGAGGCTGCGGGGCCCTCCGGGTCCCAAACAACCATCCATGCACTGACTGCGGTCCTGGAGTTTCTTGTGTCCCGGGGGGAGGTGACTTGCGGGCGACGGGCTAGCAAAAAGAGCCCCTCGCCTTCCCCTGCTTCATCTGTCTCATCAGATCCTGAATCTGATTTAGCCACCATGGACGTGGGTCACCCTGCTGGGTCTGCAACCACGCGCCTGGAATTCTCTGATAGTGAGGATGACTCCTTCACGTCTGCGACCGCGCATGAAAAGGCGCTGGTGGATGCAGTGATTGCATCTGTGCGTGAGACACTGAAGATGGAGGACGCAGCTGAAGCTGCGACGTAGGCCCAGGTGCCCTTTGGCACTCCCAGGCCATCCAAAATGGCAAAGGTGTTTCCTTTCCCTGCCTATTTTGACAGAATTGTTGCTAAAGAGTGGGGACGCCCAAAACGTCCCCGTGGGGTCGCCCAAGCACTCCTATGAGGAGTCTGTTCCTAAGAAGTGGACTGTGCCACCAGTGGTGGATCCTCCCGGTTTCCAGATTAAACAAGGTAACCATGATTACGGTTGAAGAGCCCCCTGCCTTTAAGGATCCGGCTTACCGGAAGGGGGAGGCTGTGGCCCACACTATGTACACTCTGGCTGGTTCGGCAATGAGGCCGGTATTCACCATTGCCCTAGTGTCTCTGACCGAGTGGGCTAAGCTCCTACACCGTTACCTGGAGGAAGAACAGCTCCCCCCTGCCTTTGGCAAGCTGGCAGATTAGCTGGTCCAGGGGCTGCAGTTTATGTGTAATGCCTCTTTAGATGCGGCCCCCCTGATGGCTCACCTCTTTTTTGGCAGTGGTCCTTCGGCATGTATTTTGGCTCAAGTGCTAGTCTGCGGATCAGACTTCAAAAAAAGGCCTTGACTGATCTTCCTTTTCAAGGAGATTGCCTGTTTGGAGCTACCCTGGATGACATCATTAAAGGTCTCTGAAAGAGTGTATCAACGTGCCTTACTGAAATATTATATTTTCATAATACATTTCAGCTCATGCCCACTTTCCAATGGAATGTGGTCACTTGTATTTTGCATATAGACGACAAGACATTGATAGGTATTTACATTTTAAAAACCTCTCCATTCATTCGTTTGGACACTTAACAAGTTAAGGCTTAGCATAGAGATTACTGACACCACCTAAACACAATTGACAATTGCTTACATTAACACATCAGATAGCTGAACACAGACGGATCGGCTCTCCCACAAAACACAATTCAAGACAGGAGACACCTCACATTGACAAAGATGGATGGGGAACACAAGGACCTTTTTATGTATTGTTTCTGTGAGATATGTTCTATTGATAAGTTGACCCATGAATTGTAACTGGTTTAAACAGGGTTTTGCTGCCCAAATTTCCTTTAAATGTGTGAGCGAAACTTGAAATAAACTAGATGTACTTGAAATAAACTAGATGTGTCTACGCTTTGCTTAAGTGCTCTGTGTCGTCGCATGTCCTGGCCAGCGGAGAGAGAATTCACTATACAGGGAGAGTTGGGACTGAAGGGCCGTATATCATCTTGTAAATTGCCTCCTGATAAGATTGAGCTAACAGTCTCTCAGGGGGGAAGAGTACTTTCTTCTCAGCTCAAGTTTTTTCGCCCCTCAGGGTCGACTGAAAAGGGCTCGAAGCCTTTCAGGGCCTCTTCTGGAGGATCCAAACTAACCTGGCCTGGGAAGCCAAGATCGGGCTTCTCCAGACCTGGGGACAAGGCTCCTTCTGCATGAAGGTGCGCCCTCACCCATATCGGGCGTGGGAGATGTCTTCTCTGGTTTCCGGACTTGTGGACTTCCCAGATGCAAGACAAAGTGGTCCACAAAGTCATTCAGTTTGGCTACAAGATCGAGTTTTGCTCTTATCTCCCGGCAATGTTTTTTCCTTCCAAATTGCGCCTTACCCTAAACCGCATATAGGGCCTGTTTTGGGGCGGTACAAAACCTGTTCCTTCAAGGGGTAATTGTCCTGGTTCCGACCTCTGAACATTTTCAGGGTTTTTGCTAAAACCGGTTTACAGTTCCCAGGAAGGAAGGCAAAGTGCGTCCAATCCTAAACCTCAAGGCGCTAAACTGCTTTGTGCGAGTACAGAAGTTCAGAATGGAGTCCATTCGAAGGTGGTGGCAGCCCTGCGTCAGGGTGATTTCCTCACCTCTTTCAATATCAAGGATGCCTACCTTCACATTCCAATATGTGCCAGTCACATGCGTTTTCTCCGCTTTGCTGTGGGAGAGGAGGATTATCTTTTGTGGCATTACCTTTTAGTCTTGCACCTGCTCCTCGAGACTTCACAAAAGGGTTAGCCCCGGTGCTAGATTTGCTACGCCAACCGTGGATCGCAGTACTGGGCTACTTGGACGATCTCCTTTTGCGAGCATAGTCTCCCTCTGCTCTGGTGGAGAACCTGGAGATCGCAATACGAACTCTGTGGGAGTTCGGCTGGATCTGAATTTTGTAGAAGTCTGCTCTGGTTCCATCTACAAAGCTGGACTATATGGGCCTGACTCTGGACTCTGCCTCAGCCAGAGAGTGCTCCTTCCTCTGGACAAACTGCAGAAATTACAGGCTGCAATTCGCTTCCTGCTGTCCAACAAATGGTCTTCCCTCCGGAACTGGCATGTGGGTGCTGGGCCTGATGGTATCTACCTTCCAGGCGGTTCCGTTTGCACAGTTCTATACGAGGTCCCTGCAAAAGGAGATTCTGACCAAATGGGACAAGACTCCACAATCTCTAGACAATCAGATCTGGCTCAGTCGGGGCACGAAGGAGTCCCTGATATGGTGCCTTTTTTTTCTGGCGCTTCGGCTGGGAAATTCCTTCCTCCCCTTGTATTGGACAGTGGTCACCACGGATACCAGCCTGTCCCACTGGGGAGGCGTCCTCTGCAAGCATTATGCTCTGGAGATCTGGACTCTGGAAAAGTCCAGACTCCTGATCTATGTCTTGGAACTCCGAGCGATCATTGGACAGATCGTCTTCAGGGTTGTCCAGTGTGCATTCAATTGGACAATGCCACGGCCTTATGGCTTATGTCCATCACCAAGGGGGGTCAAGAAGTGTCCTGGCGGCTCTGGAGGTAGCCGGCATTCTAAGGTGGGCAGAATGGTTTGTTCCAGCCCTCTCCGCAATACACATTCCCAGGGTGGAAAATTGGCAGGCAGGCGTTGGACCACGGGGAGTGGTCCCTTCATCCGGAGATGTTTCATCAGCTGTGTCTCCGGTGGGGCACTCCTGAGTTGGATCTGTTGGTGTTTCGGCTCAACAAAAAGGTGCAGAGGTTTGTTGCTCGGTCAAGGGATTTTCTGGCGGACGCCACAGACACGCTGGTGGCCCCGTGGGGTCAGTATCGTCTGATTTACGCCTTCCCCCCTCTCAAGCTTCTGCCAAGACTTCTACGCAGGATCAAGGCAGAAGGGATTCAAGTCATCTTTGTTTCTCTGGATTGGCCTCGCCGTGCTTGGTACGCTGATCTGGTGTGGCTGGTCACCAATGTTCGTTGGCAGCTTCCTCTCAGGGAGGATCTGCTGTCCCAAGGACCGATCTTCCATCTTGCTTTAGAGTTGCTAGCTTTGACGGCTTGGCTGTTGAATGCCAGGTGCTGAAGGATAGGGGTTTATCTGAGTCGGGGATTCCTACACTGTTGAAAGCTAGGAAATCTACCTCTAGGAAGATCTACTATCGTACATGGTAAATGTACTGTACATTGCGTGGTGTGAGTCTCTTGAGGTTCTTCCTCTGTGGCTCGGATCTTGACCTTCCTTCAAGGGGGGCTTGAACAGAAATTGGCCTTGAGTACCATCAAGGGCCAGGCGACGGCCTTGCCGGTCTTCTTCAAATGACCTTTGGCCACACTCTCCTTGGTGCATACTTTTCTTCAGGGTGTCCGACGTTTGGTCCCTCCAGTGCGGTCTCCGTTGCCGCCTTGGGATCTTAATTTGGTGCTTTTAGCTCTACAGAAGCCTACCTTTGAAAATATTCGGGAGATTCCTCTGCTTACACAGTCCCAGAAGGTGGCCTTTTTAGTGGCTATCACCTCTGCATGCAGGGTGTCCAAACTGGCGGCGTTTATCATGTAGTTCACCTTACCTGGTGGTTTTTCGCCCCTGTCCGTCGTTCCTTCCAAAGGTTGTCTCTGATTTTCATTTGAATGAAGTCATTGTGTTGCCTTCCCTGAGTCCCAGGCCTAAACATCTGAAGGAAATTGCCTTGCATGCCTTGGATGTGGTCCGGGTAATTAGGGTGTACCTGGCAGCTACGGAGTCTTTCAGGAAGTCAGACTCCCTCTTTGTGCTCACGGATGGACCTCGAAAAGGGTTGTCTGCTTCCTTTGCGACCATTTCCAGATAGATCAGACAGACAGTGGTTCAGGCCTATTCCATCAGGGGTCAGGTTCCTCCTTTCCCTTTCAAGGTGCGCTCTACTTGGGCGCTTAGTGCCTCCTGGGCTTTCCGTCATCCGGTGTCAGTGACGCAGGTTTGCAACACTTTTACAAAGTTTTTTAAAGTGGATGTGTTGGCATCTGCGCATGCTTCTTTTGGCTGCAAGGGTTTGCAGGCTGCTGTTTAAGAGGACCTGATCCTCTTTGAGGGTGTGTTGTTTTTTTTATTTTGTTTGTTTTTTTTTCTTCAGGTGGGCTCCAGTTTGGTTGATCTCCTGTTGCCTGGTTGGTTAATATTTAGCCATGGGAATTTTTTTGTTGTTCCCACCCCTCATGTTTAACACATTCATATTATGAATATCAGGAGCTGTGTCCATCAATGAACGAAAGATAAAATAACTGGATTTTTGTCTTACCGTAAAATCCTTTTCTCTGAGGTTCACTGACTGACACAGCTCCATGTCTTCTAGACCATTGGGCTTTATGCTGCTCTCTCTAGGAGTAGAACTAGGCAGAAACTTTTTTGGTTACGCCCCTGAGGCAGTCCCAGAGGGTATACAATCACTTCCTGCTATAGGACTTCAGTTTGTAACAAGCAGTGGCAGAAGAACACATAACTCAACGCAAAAGAGGGGCGGGTGCTGTGTCCATCAATGAACATCAGAGAAAAGAAAAGAATTTTATGGTAAGACAAAAATCCAGTTTTTCCTCTTTCGTTCACTGAGGGACACAGCTCCATGTCTTCTAGACCAGTGGTCCTCAACCCTGGCCTACAGGGCCCACTAACAGGCCAGATTTGCAAGATAACTGAAATACATCCCAGGTGATATCATTTGCTGCTCAGTGATTGCAGTACTCTAGTCTGCATCTCCCCAAGGTAATACTTAAAATCTGGCCTGTTAGTGGGCCCTGAGGACCGGAGTTGAGGACCACTGTTCTAGACCATTGGGCTATCCCAAAGCAGTGCAATTTGAGGGGTGGGAAAAACACAGCAAGAGATATAATTCCCAACAAGGCTAAAAGCCAACCAGGTAAAACAGGAGCTCCCCACCAGGAATAAATCACACCCTCAAGAGGCGGAAGCAAGTGCATCCACCTTATAAATCTTTGTGAATATGTGTACAGATCACCACGTAGCTGCCTTGCACACCTGAACCACTGACGCCTGATATTGGAAGGCCCAGGAGGCACTAAGCGCCCTTCTAGAATGTGCTTTAACAGGCAAAGGAGGAATCTGATCCTTAATGAAATAGGCCTGATCCACTTGGAAATGGTCGCAGCAGATGTGGCCTGCCTCTTACGAGGTACATACATAAAAACAAAGAATCAGATTTTCTAATCGGCTCAGTCACCACCAGGTACACCTGAATCGCCCTGACCACATCCAAGGAATGTAAAGCAATTTCCTTAGGATATTTTGGCTTAGGACATAAGGATGGCAACAAAATATCCTCATTCAAATGAAACCCTGAGACAACCTTGGAAAGGAACGCCTGACAGGGTCGCAACACCACTTTGTCCCTATGAATCACCAGGTAAGGCGACCGATAGGACAACGCAGCCACTCCGACACCCTACGTGCGGAAGTAATTGTGACTAAAAAGGCTAACGTTTAGTTAGAGCAGAGGAAGTTCTCGACAGTACCAAATTGAGGTTCCATGGAGGTACCAGGGGTCTCACCAGCAGAGCCAGATGGCAAACTCCCTGCACAAAAGTGTGAACCAAGCACTACGCCACCAACAGTCTTTGGAAAAATATAGCCAAAGCAGAAATCTGGCCTTTAATGGTCCCAGAGCCAAACACTGGTATATACCTAGTTGTAGAAACTCCAACAAGCAAGACACAGAAAAAGAATGGGGAGAACCCGCCCCCCCTCCCTAGTCTCACACCAAGTAATGTACGCCTTCCAAACTCGATGGTAAACCATTCTGGAGGTAGATTTCCTTGCATTTAACAGTGTAGGAATCACTGACTCCCAACAGCCCTCTGTCCTTCAGCACCTGGCTTTTAATAGCCAAGCCGTCAAAGCCAGCGACTGTAAAGCAGGATGAATGATTGGTCCCTGAGACAGAAGATCTTCCCTCAGAGGAAGTTTCCAAGGGACGTCTTACCAGGCCTGCATACCAAGAATGGCGATGCCAGTCTGGTGCCACCAGAATGACTAGAATCCCTTCTACCTCGATTCTGCATAGCAGTCTCGACAGAAATTGTATTGGAGGAAAGGCATAGATCAGACGATACTGACCCCAAGGGGCCACCAGGGTGTTTTCCAGAGGATCCCCAGACCTTGACACGAACCTCTGCACCTTCCTGTTGAGACAGGAGGCTAGCGGGTCCACATTGGGAGGTGGGGCCCCCCCACCGAAGGCACTGTTGATGAAACACCTCCGGGTGAAGAGACCATTCTACCTGATCCAACGTCTGCCGACTAAGATAGTCCGCTTGCCAATTCTCTACCCCCAGAATGTGCACAGCAGAGAGAGCTGGACAATATTCCGCCCACCTCAAGATACTGGCCACTTTCCGGGCGGAAAGGGTACTCTTTGTGCCCCCTTGATGATTGACATATGCCACAGCCGTTGCATTGTCTGATTGTATCCGCACAGGATGTCCCTGCAGATGATCTGTCCATTGAGACAGACAAAGTCTGATTGCCCAAATTTCCAGGATGTTGATCAGCAGCCTGGACTCCTCTCGAGTCCAAACACCTTGGGCCGAGTACACTCCCAAGACTTCTCCCCATTCGGACAGATTGGAATCCATGGTGATCACAGGCTGGGAAAATACTCTCTTCCCCTGTATTGGACTAAGGACCAGGGAATGGAGCCACCATAGCAGAGACTCTCTCGAACCCTGACTCAGCAGGATCAAATTGTCCAAAGCCAGCGGATCCTTGTTCCATTTGGTCAGAATCTCTCTCTTTGCAGAGGTCTGGTATAGAACTGCACAAACAGAACCGCCTCGAAGGTGGAAACCATCAGATCCAGCACTTGCATGCAAGTCCTGAGCGACGACCGACGGTTGGACAACAGGAGCCGAACCGTATCCTGTAGCTTCAGAAATTTTGCCTGAGGAAGAAACACCCGGGCTGACGCTGAGTTCAGCGTCAGACCCAAGTAGCCCAGCTTGGTGAACGGAGTCAGTTAATTTCTGAAAATTCAGTGTCCATCTGAACTCCTGTATAGTTCGCACAGTAATGTCCAAGCCAGCCTCTAGAGCGGAGGAAGACTCTGAATGCAGAAACAGATCGTCCAGGTAACCCAGTATCGCGATCCCTTTCAGTCGTAGGAAGGCCAAAACTGGGGCCAAAACCTTTGTGAACACCTGAGGAGCTGAGGCGAGACCAAAAGGTAATGCCACAAACTGATAGTGCTCCTCCCCCACAGCAATATGAAGAAAACGCTGATGCCCAACATATATTGGAATATGAAGGTAAGTGTCCTTGAGATTGATAGAAGCCAGAAGATCCCCTTGATGAAGGAAAGCTAATACCGTGCAAATAAAATCCACCCGAAATTTCTGAACCAGCACAAAGTGGTTCAAAGCCTTGAGATCCAAGATCAGATGAACCTTGCCTTCCTTCCTGGGAACTGTAAAAAGATTTGAATAAAATCCTTCAAAACTTTCCGACTCTGGACCCAGCACAATAACTCCTTGTGTGAACAGGTCCTCCACTGCCCCATAGAGGCCCTGTAGTCGCTCGTGAGACAGGCCCAAATTGGAAGGAAAGAACCTTGCCGGAGGCAAGGGCCGAAACTCAATCTTGTAACCAAATCAACTCGCGGACCCATCTGTCCTGAATGAGCAAGGTCCTGAAGCGGGTTAGGGTGCCCTTTCAGGCTGCTGAACGTTTGTCCACGGAACCAGAAGTGCCCACTTTGGACTTACCATTCGAGGGTCTCTTTGAGCCTCCTGCAAAACTACGGGTGGATCGTGAACTCTCTTCCTGCTATCCAGACGGACGAAAGGCCCGCTTGTGAGCCGAGAAGAAGGGACCACGTTTACGACGAGGTTCCTTGCCCTTAGCAACCTGCAGAAGTGATGTACTCTTACCTCCTGTAAGACCCTTAATGATCTCTTCCATAGAGGCCCTGAACAAACGGTCACCTACAAAGGGTAGATCTATCAGCACCTTTTTAGAAGCTGGGTCGGCCGACCAGTACTTCAACCATATCATGCAGCGAGGAATCACTGCTGTCACAGATACCCTGCCCGCCAAGGGGGCTGGATCCAAAGATGCATCACAAATGTACTGTAAGCCCCTAGATCAACTGATCCGCCAGCTCAGGAGCGTGTTGACTCCCTTCCAGATCCTAGTGTAAAATCTTAGCCCATTCCCTTAAGGTCTGAGATACCAAGGTGATAGCAAACATCGGTCTCAAAATTGAACTAGCCCCTGTGAAAAGGTACTGGACCAGAGCCTCAGCTCTCTTGTCCACGGGATCCTTAAAGGATGGAGAATCTTCCACCAGCAAAAGTGTGGCCCTATTTGGCCTGGAAACCCGAGTCAACTGACGGTGGAAGTCAGTTTCTTCATAAAAGACTCCTCGAAGGGATATCTTCTAGCGAAACACTTAGATATTCCAACCAAGCATTTTGGGGAACCCCACTGACAAGTGACAATCTACCTTGGATAGAAGTTACCAGAGGGTCCCGCAGCTTCCAGGAATTGGTCAGGTAGTGATAAATATGCTCCAGAGGCTCCATTGCCAACAAAGGGTTAAGCGGAGCCGTACACAAACGAGAAAAAAGTGTTTTTGTTTTTTTTCAAAAACGGGGGATCCCCCTCCCCCCTGCACTGCTGGAGCACCACAAGAATCAGCACACCCATGGCGCTGTATATAGCAGAGGAAGGATCAAATGCCCCCAGAGACTCCCCACCCCAGAGCTGGAGAGCGCCAAACAACCTGTCACACTGCGATGGTAAAGGGAGAGGAAGTGCCGACACTGACACTAGGGACACCCACAGGACATCACCGCACTCTGACTACAAGAAAATGGCCGCCGTTACTCTCTATGGGAAACCCAAAACATTGCCGCTGAAACCCGGAATGCAGAGACTACAGCAAAATTGCGGTGCTGCACGGGACCCCACTGGACCCTAGGGAAAAAGTCATACACCAGGAGGGGACCCCCGCAGCACCCTCACCTACCAAAGGGAAGGCCGACAGCAGCACCCACCCACAACTCTCTGGCCCAACACCTGACAAGCCCCCCTCCTACCCAATGCACCCGTGCCCCCTTAAGGGGGGGGAGATAGGGGGCCGGTTAGGGCACCTATGCAGGGGAACCCTGCTGTGGAGATAGGGGAAAGAGCAGGAGGAGGGAGGACACAGGAAGGGTGGCCTACCATCCCCAGGGAGGGCCTGTGACCACCCCAGCAATTCTGTAAGAAGGGAGGGGGGAACACTACTCACCACACTACGGCACCAGGCGGGCGCTACTCCCAGCAGTCTAACTGAGGTACGCTGCGACTCCGATAGTGACTGCTGTCGTGACCAGGGCTATGCGACCATGCGAGGCGTTTCACTTGCCGGCCAACCTAGCACGGAGCTAATACTTGGGTCGCGCTCGCAAGCCAGACTGGGAAGAACATAAGGATTTAGGATATCCAGTGCATTGCCCAGTCTGGCTGTTGATTGTAGTTCACACAGGAACAAAAATAATAAAGAAAAGGTAAAAATTCCATTTAAAAAGGAAAAAATGCCAGGACCGCAGATCCCAGCAGAGGGGGCAAGGTCCTTGCTCCTGACTAGGCAGAAAAAAACTGAAGTCCTATAGCAGGAAATGATGGTATACCCTCTGGAACTTCCCCAGGGGCGTAACCAAAAAGGTTTCCACCTAGTCCTACTCCTAGATAACGCAGCATAAAGCCCAATGGTCTACAGTGGTCCTCAACCCTGGCCTACAGGGCCCACTAACAGGCCAGATTTGCAAGATAACTGAAATACATCCCAGGTGATATCATTTGCTGCTCAGTGATTGCAGTACTCTAGTCTGCATCTCCCCAAGGTAATACTTAAAATCTGGCCTGTTAGTGGGCCCTGAGGACTGGAGTTGAGGACCACTGGTAGAAGACATGGAGCTGTGTCTGTCAGTGAACGAAAGAGAAATAAATGTTAATGTAAAACTATAGACTACGTTATACTAAAATGAATATACATCGATAAAGGTCCCGGGCTCTGTAATGATAAGATTGAGTTTATATATCTGTGAATGAGATTTATGCATAAAGGTAACTTGTAATTCTGCTTCATAATCTCACCTGAAAGGATTACTCCAGGGAAACATAAGAGTAGGATGTTTGGGTACAAAAAATAAATATATACACACACTCACACAGAATATTACCAAAAGTATTGGGACGTCTGTTTTTTCACGCACGTGAACTTTAATGGCATCCCAGTCTTCGTCCGTAGGGTTCAATACTGAGTTGGCCCACCCTTTGGAGCATTAAATTGTCCAAAATGTCTTGGTAAGCTGACCCCTTAAAAGTTCCCTTCACTGGAACGAAGGGGCCAATCCCAACCCCTGAAAAACAACCCCACAACAGAATCCCCCTCCACCAAATGATTTGGACCAGTGCACAAAGCAAGGTCCATAAAGACATGGATGAGAGAGTTTGGGGTGGAGGAACTTGACTGGCCTGCACAGAGTCCTGACCTCAACCCAATAGAACACCTTTAGGATGAATTAGAGCACAGACTGCAAGCCAGGCCTTCTCTCCAACATCAGTGCTTAACCTCACAAAGGTGCTTCTGGAAATTTGTCTTTAAAAAACAAATCGTTTTTTGTCCAGGGTTGCTCATCTGTCCCATTCTGCAGGTAATTGCTCCATGTGTGATAAGTTGCAGCCAACTGTGGAGCCTTTTGGCCTCAGCACCCGCAGCTGAATGTAAACTGCTGTCTGTACTCACTGCAGAAACATGCTAAACCTGATGGTGATTGCGCCCTGATGGCCCAGTATCAGGGACTCCATGTGAGCTTGAGAGGGTTCTTTTTCTTTTTTTGGCCAGGGGCAATTTGGAGTTGTAAGCTGCAATTTGAATATTGATGCCACCTATCCCCATAAAATAAAGGATCCAGTAGAGATGGTGAGAACCCCTCATAATGGGCACAGCAGGTGTAAAGACCCGGGAACTCAGCACAAGGATGGTGGGAACCCCTCATAATGGGCACAGCAGGTGTACAGACCCGGGAACTCAGCACAGGGATGGTGGGAACCCCTCATAATGGGCACAGCAGGTGTACAGACCCAGGAACTCAGCACAAGGATGGTGGGAACCCCTCATAATGGGCACAGCAGATGTACAGACCCGGGAACTCTGCACAGGGATGGTGGGAACCCCTCATAATGGGCACAGCAGGTGTACAGACCCAGGAACTCAGCACAGGGATGGTGGGAACCCCTCATAATGGGCACAGCAGGTGTACAGACCCGGGAACTCAGCACAGGGATGGTGGGAACCCCTCATAATGGGCACAGCAGGTGTACAGACCCAGGAACTCAGCACAGGGATGGTGGGGACCCCTCATAATGGGCACAGCAGGTGTACAGACCCAGGAACTCAGCACAGGGATGGTGGGAACCCCTCATAATGGGCACAGCAGGTGTACAGACCCAGGAACTCAGCACAGGGATGGTGGGAACCCCTCATAATGGGCACAGCAGGTGTACAGACCCAGGAACTCAGCACAGGGATGGTGGGAACCCCTTATAATGGGCACAGCAGGTGTACAGACCCAGGAACTCAGCACAGGGATGGTGGGAACCCCTCATAATGGGCACAGCAGGTGTACAGACCCAGGAACTCAGCACAGGGATGGTGGGAACCCCTCATAATGAACACTTGGGTGCAGAGCTTGGAACCCAAAGATCCTAGCAACAGAGGTCTCTAAATCCTGGTAGGTAATTTATCTCTTTACAATCCTCCAAACACTGAAATATCAGTCTTGGGTGGAGTGACCCTTTAAGTTGCTCATTATCGCCTGAGGCTGAAATAAAACACACAAAACTGAATGCTCTCTAGTAAATTTTTATTTAGCAAACTTCACTCTTTAAACCAAAAAAAAAAAAAATAGAATATTGTATTCCCCCCCTCCCCCCCATCTGTATTAAAAAAAACAAATTGTCTGAAATCTACTATTCAGGCAAACTATCAATTTCAAAGTGCTACAATGTCAGTGATTGGTCCACAGTGTGAAGTGATACTGCTGGTGCCCAAATTAGAAGGCAAAGAAGGACAGGAACAGAACAGGGGATGGAACGGGTTATTCAGTAAGGTTGAAGAGCAACGTGCATGATATGATGTAACCAGAACTGACCTTTCACAGATCTGAAGCCTGGTCACTATAGCTTACTGCACCTTGCCTTATATAATAAATCTGCATGTGCAGAAAACAGTCCCGGGCCTGTGCTGACGGGATTTTGTGGGTTCCAATGCAAGTCTATAGGAATGCAAAACCCACTTGGGATTTAGGATGTAGTGGCCCAAGGGATTTGGCTGCAAAGGCTGGTTAAAGACCTCATTGGGCATCTTGGGAGGTCCATTGCCCAACTAATTCTGAATGGTCTCAAGCTCGGTTCACACTGCCGCCACCTGAAAGTCGTGACGACTTGGCGATTTGCTAGCGACTTTCAGGGAATGCCTGGATAATCTTCCTCTAATGTCTGATCCAAAGCACATCAATATAAATGTGAGGATCTGACTCAGAGGCGACTTCAGTTAAAGGCTCTGGGCACAAGTCGGATCGAAGTCGCATTGAAGTAGTACAGGAATCTTTTTCAAAGTCAGAGCAACTTCAGTAGAGCTAATTACGACCGCTCTCATTGACTAACATGGGATTTCACGTCATGCGACTTGGGGTCTCACAAGTCAGATCCCAAGTTGCGGCAGTGTGAACCGTGCCTCAAACTGCTGTCATTGACGCAAGCCCAAAGCCCCGTCAACATAGGCCCTTAATGAAAGCATTTTACCTATATTTACAATTGACAGCCAATCAAATTGGATCTGTTTTACTGCTAAAATTCCTGCTGTCATTTTCTTGTGTAAGTTAGAAAATTAAAAATACAATGTAAATGGCACGACTGGTTGGATTAATGCTGAGAACTTGAAGGATGAAAGCTGTACACAGCACATGGCTTTAGTTCAGTGTCAGGACCTACCGAGTTTCCCAAAAATAAGACCTACCCCGAAAATAAGACCTATTTCTGTTTTCTATGATTGCTGCAATATAAGCCCTACCCCGAAAATAATCCCTAGTTGAAATCCTTGTAAAATCATGTAATCTGTGCTGTAAAAGTATTATCTAATGTCCAGTGTGTGTCTTTATGTAATATAATTGTAGAAAATAACTTATTTAGAGCGCTGGGTGCTCGTGTGACCCGCCAGAGCACTCCTCCTCCTCCCAGCTGACGTCAATGTCCCCTCCCCCTGCAGTGCTTGGAGCAGGGCTGACGTCAGCGGGGATCCCGCATCTCCCTCAGCAGTGCTTGGAGCAGGGCTGACGTCAGCGGGGATCCCGGCATCTCCCTCGGCAGTGCTCGGAGCAGAGCTGACGTCAGCGGGGATCCCGCATCTCCCTCAGCAGTGCTTGGAGCAGGGCTGACGTCAGCGGGGATCCCGGCATCTCCCTCGGCAGTGCTCGGAGCAGGGCTGACGTCAGCGGGGATACCGGCATCTCCCTCAGCAGTGCTCGGAGCAGAGCTGACGTCAGCGGGGATCCCGGCATCTCCCTCGGCAGTGCTCGGAGCAGGGCTGACGTCAGCGGGGATCCCGGCATCTCCCTCGGCAGTGCTCGGAGCAGGGCTGACGTCAGCAGGGATCCCGGCATCTCCCTCGGCAGTGCTCGGAGCAGGGCTGACGTCAGCGGGGATCCCGGCATCTCCCTCGGCAGTGCTCGGAGCAGGGCTGACGTCAGCGGGGATCCCGGATTCTCCCTCAGCAGTGCTCTGAGCAGGGCTGACGTCAGCGGGGATCCCGGAATCTCCCTCGGCAGTGCTCTGAGCAGGGCTGACATCAGCGGGGATCCCAGAATCTCCCCCAGCAGTGCTCGGAGCAGGGCTGACATCAGCGGGGATCCCGGCATCTCCCTCAGCAGTGCTCGGAGCAGGGCTGACGTCAGCGGGGATCCCGGCATCTCCCTCGGCAGTGCTCAGAGCAGGGCTGACATCAGCGGGGATCCCGACATCTCCCTCGGCAGTGCTCAGAGCAGGGCTGACGTCAGCGGGGATCCCGGCATCTCCCTCGGCAGTGCTCGGAGCAGGGCTGACGTCAGCGGGGATCCCGGCATCTCCCTCGGCAGTGCTCGGAGCAGGGTTGACGTCAGCGGGGATCCCTGCATCTCCCTCGGCAGTGCTCAGAGCAGGGTTGACGTCAGCGGGGATCCCTGCATCTCCCTCGGCAGTGCTCAGAGCGGGGCTGACGTCAGCAGGGATCTCCCTCGGCAGTGCACAGAGCGGGGAAGAAGAGCTCCGGCGGGTCACGTGAGCGCCCAGCAACGCTCTAAATAAGGTATTTTCTATAACATTACATAAAGACACACACTGGACATTATGTAATCCATTTACAGAGCAGATTAAATGATTTTACAAGGACTTTACCTAAAGTTTATTTTGGAGATTACAGAGATGCTGACAGGGAGGGAGAGAAGACAGGCGACAAATAAGACATCCCCCGAAAATAAGCCCTAATGCATTTATTGTACCTAAAATTAATATAAGACCCGGGCTTATTTTTGGGGAAACACGGTAGGTGTACAGAAACAAAAAGTCAGAGAATCTCCCAGGACAGGAAATAAGAGGGCGACACCGGACAAAGGTAGCTCTTGCCTGCCGAATCCAAAATGTACCTGAATCTGGGTGCCGCTGCTGTGCTTTATCCTGCCAACCTCAGTCACTACAGGACTTCGTATAGGTTGGTAGGAAGAACCTACAGCAAGGGGACACACCCAGGGGTGTCAAACTGTGGCTCTCCAGCTGTTGTGGAACTACAAGTCCCATGAGGCATTGCAAGACTTACAGTTACTAGCATGACTCCCAAAGGCATGATGGGACTTGTAGTTCTGCAACAGCTGGAGGGCTGCAGTTTGACACCCCTGCAAGCACCTGGAGCTATTCAACGCACCACCATCTAGAAAGGTCCACCCCCTGAGAAGGTCACTTCTAAATGAGATATCTGTCAATCCGATTCTCTCTGTGAAATACTCATAAAAGATTTCCTAACTATTAAAGCTTAAGTTTGATTTAGGTAAGGTTCCTCCTGTCCCCTTCATCATTAGGCTTGTGAAATGTTTTTTTTTTTCCGTTTTCATTGCATACCTAATTTTAGACCCAGTGATGTCATCACTAGGTGCCTGTGCTTCTCTATACAATGCAGGCAGATCATGGCTGGTGGGAGGGGCCAGCAGGGTGCTGCATATAGGTACCTAAAATATCACAGCACCCTGCCCTCAGTATCTGGAGCTTGCATCAGGATTGAGGACTCAAAAGTCCTCAATCCTGATGCAAGCAGCGGGCTGGCTCTTGGGAGGAGTTCTGCAAATATCAAAATGCTTTGATGGGTGAATGCAGCAGGCTGTATTTCCATGCAGGCCCCCACCGGTGATGCTGAGCCTCCATAATGGAAAGAACCTGAAATCCAGTGAACAAATTGGGCGGGCCAATGACAGTTCTCCAGCCTAAGGCGGGCTCTCTATTTGGCTTTCTGCAGTTTCTAGTGCACATTGTGAGAAGCTCACAGTGTGCGGTGAAATCAGAGGAAACCATTTCAATCTAGGAGCAGCCGGTACAACTGTGCAAGCCTAGAGGCCAGGTTTAAAGTTCTATATCTGTCATTCTCATATAATTTTCGGTTACCTGGAGGAAAGGGTATGCTTGGCGTTATTAATTCTAAGTTAACTTTTGGTTTGGTTTATTTTATTTTTATAATATTTTTTCAATGGATATTAATTATTAATATAAACAATTATTTTTCAAACAAAAATATTGTACCATAAGCTCCCACCGCAAAGCCTTATGGGATTTCTAGAGGGAAAGAGCAGAGAGTGTTTGCCTTCAGACTGTCACTCTCTGATTGAAACTCCACAACTGAGCAGGCAGGGAGGGGGGGAGCAGTCACGACTCTGACTCCTGTAGTTGTGTGTTTACTCAACTTCAGCATTTGACCTCCATAAATAAAAAAGCAGTTGTGAATAGTCAGGGAAAGCGTGAAAGAGATCCTAAAAAAATATTTATATATATTTTGCAATTCGCTTAATAAAAATCCCCTCCATATTCCCTCTAAGTGCTATTCTTCCCTGTATGATGGGGACGGACGAGGTAAACTGGATTAAATGGTGTAGCCCATAGCAACTGTATGGTACGGGCAACATACTTTTCCTTACATTTCCCATGGCCTGTCATTTACTGAAATGTCCAAGATATGACCCCTGCGTGTCTGACCGTGATTAGATTAAAGCCTTTGTTATAAAATGGCAGTTGGGATCTGAAAGAAGGTTCCAAATTTAGAAGACCTGAGAAGGGAGGATCATTGTAACCTTTATCAGGCAAATGCTCCAAAGATCTCTGAAGTCCTGAAACAGGAAGTACATTAAATGACAGTTGGGATCTGGTAAATGACAGTTGGGTTCTGGAAAGTACCAGTTGGGATCTGAAAGAAGGTTCTAAAGTTTGAAGATCTGAAAAGGGAGGATAAATGTAATTTTTATCAGGCAAGTGCTACAAAGAATTCTATATTACTGAAACAGGAAGTACAGCAAATGACAGTTGGGATGCGAAAGAAGGTTCTAAAATTTGACGATCTGAGAAGGGAGGATCAATGTAATCTTTATCAGGCAAGTGCTACAAAGAATTCTATATTCCTGAAACAGGAAAAACAGCAAGCACAGCAAATGACAGTTGGGATCTGAAAGAAGGTTCCAAATTTAGAAGACCTGAGAAGGGAGGATCATTGTAACCTTGATCAGGCAAGTGCTACAAAGAATTATATATTCCTGAAACAGGAAGTACATCAAATGACAGTTGGGTTCTGGACAATACCAGTTGGGAGCTGAAAGAAGGTTATAAAGTTTGAAGATCTAAGAAGGTAGGATCACTGTAATATTTATAAGGCAAGTGCTACAAAGAATTCTATATTCCTGAAACAGGAAGTACAGCAAATGACAGTTGGGATCTGGAAAATGACAGTTGGGGTGCGAAAGAAGGTTCTAAAGTTTGAAGATCTGAAAAGGGAGGATCAATGTATTTTTTTTATCAGGCAAGTGCTACAAAGAATTCTATATTCCTGAAACAGAAGTACAGCAAATGACAGTTGGGTTCTGGAAAATGACAGTTGGGATCTGAAAGATTCTAAATTTAAAAGACCTGTGAAGGGAGGATCATTGTAACCTTTATCAGGCAAGTGCTTCAAAGATCTCTGAAGTTCTGCAACAGGAAGTACACTAAATGCGAGTTGGGATCTGAAAAAAGGTTCTACAGTTTGAGGACATGAGAAGGGAGGATCACTATAACCTCTATCAGGCAAGTGCTGCTAAGAATTCTATATTTCTGAAACAGGAGATACATCAAATGACAGTTGGGTTCTGGAAAATAACAGTTGGGATCTGAAAGAAGGTTCTAAAGTTTGAAGATCTGAAAAGGGAGGATCAATGTAATTTTTATCAGGCAAGTGCTACAAAGAATTCTATGTTCCTGAAACAGGAAGTACAGCAAATGACAGTTGGGATCTGAAAGAAGGTTCTAAATTTAAAAGACCTGAGAAAGAGGAGCATTGTAAGCTTTATCAGGCAAGTGCTACAAAGAATTCTATATTCCTGAAACAGGAAGTACAGCAAATGACAGTTGGGATGTGAAAGAAGGTTCTAAAGTTTGAAGATCTGAAAAGGGAGGATCAATGTATTTTTTTTTATCAGGCAAGTGCTACAAAGAATTCTATATTCCTGAAACAGGAAGTACATCAAATGACAGTTGGGTTCTGGAAAATGACAGTTGGGATCTGAAAGGTTCTAAATTTAAAAGACCTGTGAAGGAAGGATCATTGTAACCTTTATCAGGCAAGTGCTTCAAAGATCTCTGAAGTTCTGCAACAGGAAGTACACTAAATGACAGTTGGGATCTGAAAAAAGGTTCTACAGTTTGAGGACATGAGAAGGGAGGATCACTATAACCTCTATCAGGCAAGTGCTGCTAAGAATTCTATATTTCTGAAACAGGAAATACATGAAATGACAGTTGGGATCTGGTAAATGACAGTTGGGTTCTGGAAAGTACCAGTTGGGATCTGAAAGAAGGTTCTAAAGTTTGAAGATCTGAAAAGGGAGGATCAATGTAATTTTTATCAGGCAAGTGCTACAAAGAATTCTATATTCCTGAAAAAGAAAGTACAGAAAATGACAGTTGGGATGCGAAAGAAGGTTCTAAAGTTTGAAGATCTGAGAAGGGAGAATCAAAGTAATCTTTATCAGGCAAGTGCTACAAAGAATTCTATATTCCTGAAACAGGAAGTACAGCAAATGACAGTTGGGTTCTGGAAAATGACAGTTGGGATCTGAAAGAAGGTTCTAAAGTTTGATGATCTAAGAAGGGAGGATCATTGAAACCTTTATAAGGCAAGTGCTACAAAGAATTCTTTATTCCTGAAACAGGAAGTACATCAAATGGCAGTTGGGTTCTGGACAATACCAGTTGGGAGCTGAAAGAAGGTTCTAAAGTTTGAAGATCTAAGAAGGGAGGATCAATGTAATTTTTATCAGGCAAGTGCTACAAAGAATTCTATATTCCTGAAACTGGAAGTACAGCAAATGACAGTTGGGATCTGGAGAATGACAGTTGGGATGCGAAAGAAGGTTCTAAACTTTGAAGATCTGAGAAGGGAGGATCAATGTAATCTTTATCAGGCAAGTGCTACAAATAATTCTATATTCCTGAAACAGGAAAAAAAGGAAGCACAGCAAATGACAGTTTGGTTCTGAAAGAAGGTTCCAAATTTAGAAGACCTGAGAAGGGAGGATCATTGTAACCTTGATCAGGCAAGTGCTACAAAGAATTCCTTATTTCTGAAACAGGAAGTACATCAAATGACAGTTGGGTTCTGGACAATACCATTTGGGAGCTGAAAGAAGGTTCTAAAGTTTGAAGATCTAAGAAGGGAGGATCTCTAATATTTATAAGGCAAGTGCTACAAAGAATTCTATATTCCTGAAACAGGAAGTACAGAAAATGACAGTTGGGATCTGGAAAATGACAGTTGGGATCTGAAAGAAGGTTCTAAAATTTTGAAGATCTGAGAAGGGAGGAACAATGTAACCTTTATAAGGCAAGTGCTACAAATAATTCTATATTCCTGAAACAGGAATTACAGTCTCGCAGAGTTTATATCACGGAGCAGGAGGTGTATTAGGATTGTGCTGATCTCTAGTGCCGAATTCCCTGTTTGATATAAAAAGACTGAAATCCCCCGAGGAACCTCATGTGACCGTTTTCATAATGTGTCAGTGTAAATATTTAATACAGTACTCTTCCTGACAATGGGGTTTTTATCTCTCCAGAAGGCCAGCACCATCTTTGTTTCCGGCATCATCCATGGTTACTATTACTTCCTGGACTGAAATGCCGGCTCAGAGATGACACAATAGTGGAAATTGTGGTGCCTGTTCTTTTCCAAATGTCTCTGCTGTAGCCTCTTTCCCTGTGAACCTGCTACAACGTTATACTGTACAGTCTGAGTCAGGGATCTTCAAACTACGGCCCTCCAGCTGTTGCAGAACTACACGTCCCATGAGGCATTGTAAAACTCTGACATTCACAGACATGACTAGGCATGATGGGAATTGTAGTTCCTAAACAACTGGAAGGCCATAGTCTGCGTGATCGCTTACGGAGAGGCAATGCTTCCTGCAGCAGAATGATGTCCTCTCAGCCTAGGCCAAGTCAGTAGATGGGAGATGAAGGCTTTTTAGAGGTTTGATCCTCTATAAGAGGAGTCTCCTGCACTGCAGGGCACAGACTGGAACAGGAAGGGGGCCGCACAGTGAGCACCGATTCAGTGCACACTGCTGCCCCTCTAACACTGGGAACTTGCTGAGAAGAAAGCATAATGAAGTTGCAGTCCAGGGCCTGTGGGGAGGGGCTTTTGTTAGCATCAAACAGGTTTTGCATTCATATACAAGTCTATGGGAATGGAAACCTTGCTTGAAGCAGCTGAGATGCAAGTCAGAGGGAGGTGAAGTGCAGGTCACCCCCACCTGTCTAGGATTGATCTCAGACACCAAAACCCACCAACACAGATCCCTCGGGTTCACTCGCACTGGGTCTTCGAAGTGCGATTTGCATGTGGATTACACTTCAGAGAGCATTTGGCAGGTGGTGGCCGGGCAGGTGGAGCAACGCGGCAAGTGACAAACACCGCGCCGCTCCCTCTGGTGGCAGCCGCCTGGTGACCCGCACACAGAGAGGACCTCTGGAATAGGATTTAAGTGCTACCAATGGGATGCCATTTCTGTGCCCCCCCCCCCCCCCCCCGATTCAGCACGCTTCCTCCGCTCTTGCCTCTCCAATTTGGAATGAGGAAGGAAATACCTGGGGGAGAAGCATCAGACGCAAACTGCCATCGGATGCCTCATGAAGGGAGATTTACTAATGGTGCCGCTGTGCATAGTATCCAATCAGCTTCCAGGTTTGAGTCTGGTTAACACTGGGGCGATGCAGACGCCACCGCATGTGATTCACAACGCCTTCCTGTGCACGTCACATGCGATGTCTGTGCGATACCATTTCAGCCGTACATTTCCTACAGCTGAAATCGCATCGCTACCCCACCATTTTTCTCCCCCGCACCTGAATAGCATGGCATGGGGGGGGGGAGGTTGATCCGTTTCTGGGTGTCGTTAAGGCCCCTTTAACACTTGTGCGACTAGTCCTGCGACTTGGGACTGCAAAGTCACATGACAAGTCGTTCTCCATGATCTCCAATGAGTACTGTTCATATCTGTGCGACTTCAAATCGCAACAACTTCAAAGTAGTCCCTGCACTACTATGGAGCGATTTTAATGCGTTTTGAGGTCCAAAGACATAGGCATTGCTTCGACTCGTGTCAAAGTCGCGGTAAAATCGCACGACTTTTAAGACGCACAAGTGTGAAAAGGGGCCCTTAGAAGACACTGACACACGCAGCAGATCGCATGGACGCCGCGCGATTGCGATGCAGGAAACGCACAGGATCTGCTGCCTTTCCTGCATTGCATCAGTGTGAACCAGGGTGTTGTCAGAGCTCCATTGAGCCAGCTGAAGGTAGGAGCTGATTGGTTACTTGGCACAGCCGCTCCGGATTCTGTCTGCTCCAGTTTCAGGACTGGTTTACGGTTCGCTTTTCATCTGTTTCTGCAGTTCTTTTTGCGGTGCATTTTGATGTGTTTTTTATGTTTTTTGCCAATTTGTTTTTGGGCAGATTAACCACTTGCCGACCAGCCACTGCAGTTATACGGGGGAAGGTCAGCAGGTTCCCCCGAGGGCCGGTGGCCGTGATTACCGCTGGGCACCCGCGATCGCTCCCTGTGAAGAGAGAACAGCGGTCTGCTGTTGTAAACACAGCAGACCATCGTTCTCTCTGCTATCAACACAGAGCCCCATTTATTCCTCCTATTTAGGATCACAAGTCTCTGTGTTATTACAAGCCCATCCCCCCCACAGTTAGAAAACACCCCCTAGGCCCATGATGGCGAACCTTGGCACCCCAGATGTTTTGGAACTACATTTGCCATGATGCCCAACTACACTGCAGAGTGCATGAGCATCATGGGAAATGTAGTTCCAAAACATCTGGGGTGCCAAGTTCACCATCACTGACTAGGCTCACATTTAACCCTTTGATCACCCCTGGTGTTAACCCCTTCCCTGCCAGTGTCATTATTACAGTAACAGTGCATAATATTTAGCACTGATTACTGTAGTAATGTCACTGGTAACCCCAAAAGTGTCAAAAATGTCAGTTAGGGGTCCGATCTGTCCGCCGCAATGTCGCAGTCCCACTAAAAATTTGCAGATCGCCGCCATTACTAGTAAAAAAAAAAAATGACAAATCTTTCCCCTAGTTAGTAGATGCAATAACTTTTCCGCAAACCAATCAAAATACGCTCAATGGGATTTTTTTTACCAAAAATATTTAGCAGAAAACAAATTGATGAAAAAATTGGATTTTAAAATTTTTTGGGGAATTTTATATAGCAGAAAGAAAAAATGTTTGTTTTTTTCAGAATTGACGCTCTTTTTTTTGTTTATAGCGCAAACAAATAATCGCAGAGGTGATCAAGTACAGGGTCACACGACCGCGCAATTGTCCGTTAAAGTCACGCAGTGCCGAATCGCAAAATAGGGCCTGGTCATTAAGGGGGCAAATCCTTCCGGTCCAGAAGTGGTTAAAAAACACCCAAAACACAGCAAAAACGCACTACATGCTTTTCTGCAGCTTCTCCATTGAACCAAAAATGAACCGTTTTAACGTTTAACTGCTTTAAGTCCGGAAGATTTTCCCCCCTTAATGACCAGGCCATATTTTGTGATTCGGCACTCCGTGAATTTAATGGACAATTGCACGGTCGTGCGACGCTGTACCCAAACAAAAATTGATTTCCTTTTTTCCCCACAAACAGAGCTTTCTGTTGGTGGTATTTGATCACCTCTGCGATTTTTATTTTTTGTGCTATAAACAAAAAAAGAGAGATAATTTTGAAAAAAAAAAAAAAAACAATTTTCACATTCTGCTATATAACATTCCCAAAAGAAAAATTAAAAAATCAACATTTTAACATTTTAGGCCAATTTGTTTTCTGCTACATATGTTTGGTAAAAAAAAAAAAAAAAAAAAAAAAAAAAAAATCGCAATAAGCGTATTTTGATTGGTTTGCGCAAAAGTTATCGCATCTACTAACTACGGGAAAGATTTATGTCATTTTTATTGTTTTTTTTTATTTTTTACTAGTAATGGCGGCGATCTGCGATTTTTTGCAAGACTGTGACATTGCGACGGACAGATCGGACCCCTGACTGACATTTTTGACACTTTGGGGGGGACCAGTGACATTACTACAGTAATCAGTGCTAAAAATATGCACTGTTACTGTAATAATGACACTGGCAGGGAAGGGGTAAATCCTATGAGTGATCAAGGGGTTAAATGTGAGCCTAGGGGAGTGTTTACTAACTGTGGGGAGGCGTGGCTTGTGAAATAAACAAAAAAAGAGCGACAATTCTGAAAAAAAAAATATATATATATATTTTTTTTTCACATTCTGCTATATAATATTCTCCCAAAAAAAAAAATTAAAAATCAATTTTTTTTATCAATTTGTATTCTGCTACATATTTTTGGTTAAATGTGAGCCTAGGGGAGTGTTTAATAACTGTGGGGGGTGGGGCTTGTGAAATGATCATAGACACCTGTGATCCTATCTAGAAGGAGCTCTGTGATCATTCCAGGGAGAAGGACGGTCAGCTGTGTTTACGACCGTTCTTCTGTCTCAGCAGGGAGCGATCGCGGGTGTCGGGCAGCAATCGGAGCCGCCTGCCCCGTGCATCGGAGTCCCTGCTGATGAGTGGGGGCGGGAGTGCGCCGCCGGTGGCCTGCGATCGCCCCCTAGCTCCTCCCAGGCGAGCGCCGTACATGTAGGGGACTTTGCCTGGGAGAGCCAGCCTGCTGCAGTACATCTGTGGCGGCTGGGGGTTAAAGTGGTTAAGGGGGCAAATCCTTCCGGTCCAGAAGTGGTTAAAAAACACTCAAAACGCAGCAAAAACGCAATACATGCTTCTCCATTGAACCAAAAACTAACAGTTTTGCGTTTAAAAAAAGTTCCAAAAAGCAGCGACTAAAAAAGATGCATAGATGTGAACAAGTCCCATAGGAAACCACCTTATATAGACTGTAATGCATTTCTGCGAAAAGCACTAAAAAACGCATAGATGTGAAGCCGGCCTTAGTAAATCTCCCCCATGGGAACATTTTATCTGATTTTATTGAGACAGATGCGGCCCGGAAGTCCGACAACCTGACAGCATCCATCAGGTGCTTCCAATGCCGATATTCTGATTGGCTGCTGGAGGCAACCACACCCAATTGCTCTGCAGCACAGAGTGTTTCGGCATCGGGGCGGTGCTGCGATTAGTACTAGGGGATGCTCCGATACCTCCCATGCTCCGATATAGGAGCAACTTGCATCACAAAGGTATCTCTGATACCTTTGTGGTGCAAGTTGCTCCTATACAAAATTAATCCGCTCAAATCACACTGCAAAGAATCGCATGCAATTTAAATACAGGAATACGGTGCAATTCCTGTCCGAATCGCATGCAGTTTCCTGCACTGATTGCTGTGTGAGCCCAGGCCGAAATCACTATGAAAAGTCTGGGCTCAGGCTCCATTCACACCAATGCATTTTTTTCATGCTTTTTGCAGAAACGCAGGACATTTTTTTTTTTAACATGGGTTCCTATGGGACACGGTCACATCCATGCGTTTTTGTGCCTCTGCGATTTTTGGAAGGGGTCAGGGATTTTATTTAACGCAAAACTGTGCTTTTTTTGGTTCAATAAACTTTAATGGAGAAGCTGCAGAAAAGCATGTAGTGCATTTTTACTGTGATTTGCGTTTTTGCATCTGCCCAACAAATCCCCCCCCCCCCAAAAAAGCATAAAAAACACAAATCGCAGTAAATTTGTGGCACAATTGTAAAAAAAAAAAAACACGTAGAAAGCACAGCAAAAAGCACTACAGAAATGCTCAAAAGCAATTCTTAGATGTTAATCAAGCCTCACACAGGCGTGGTGGGGAAACTACATGCGATTTGGACAGGAATCGCACCAATTGTGATTTGAACAGGTATGCGGTTTTTTAACAGGTTTGCGGTGCGATTCCTGTAGTGAGTTTTCCTGCACTGAACCCAGGCTGAAATCACTATGACAAGTCTGGGCTCACACAGGCATGGTGGGCAATCTACATGCGATTCACTAAGGAATCACACCAATTGTGATTTGAGCAGGTATGCGGTTTTTTAACAGGTATGCGGTGCGATACCTGTCATGCGGTTTCCTGCACTGCTGTTGTATGAAGAACCAAGGCTGAAATCACTATGACAAGCCTGGGCTCACACAGGCATGGTGGGGAAAACCGCATGTGATTCAGACAGGAATCGCACCAATTGCTATTCGAATAGGTATGCAGTGTTTGACCAGGTATGCGGTGCGATTCCTGTCTGAATCACATGCGGTTTTCCCCACCATGCCTGTGTGAGCCCAGACTTGTCACAGTGGTTACAGCCTAAGTTCACACAACAGCAGTGCAGGAATCGTACACCTCATACCTGTGCAGTGCAATTTCAGCCCATTCGTTTTGTATGGATGCAAATCGCACCACAGAGGATCGGTACTCGGTATCAGCGACTGAAGGTATCGGTACTCTCCTGTAATAGGGTATCGCTGCATCCCTGTGATGGGGGCAGAGCCCTGATTTGAATAAAGGGGTGGAGTTAAAAAGATAAGACAGCCATAGACGGATCGGAATTTGGCCGACTTTCTATCTATCTATGGGCAGGCCGGTTGCACTGAAGTTCTTCTATCAATGGACTTCATTATATTCAGCCTGTCGGTTTTTCTTGTGTGATCCCTGCCAGCGACTATTGCAGCCAGCAGTGATCATTATATAGTAGGAAAACCTCCCTCCATCAGAATACAATAGCGCAGGGGGAGGGATTATCCCAACACTGACTGTCTATGAGGGAATCAAGCAATTTTCCTTCCTTCAACCAATGGCTGAAGGAAAGGAAATTGTACAATCTATGGCTTGCTTTGATGAAAGCTGCAGTCTTCCCGCAGCACAGAGTATTTCAGGGGACTATCAAGCAACCTATAGGCCCTTGGATTTACACTCTGACGGGGATTTTGCTAGTATGACCGTGCATAAAATCCATACAAACATTGGTGTGGATGCTGTACATTGGATGTGGAAGATATCGCTGACACCGGAATCATCTGATTGGATAAAGAATACTGAATACATTCTGCATTAACACTGAGAGAAGCTATTCAACCATCCACAGCTCTGAGGCACTCTGTGCCCTTATCTGATATCACTGGACATTGGACAGACTGCTGTTTAATACGAGGCACAGGATACAATGGAATCAACTGAATTGTCCCTGGGCATAATAACTCTGGTGTGGGAAACCTTCACATAGTGGGCCCAGATCTGAGAATCCACATCCAAGTCTAATGCAGCCATTCTCAACCTTTGTACCCCAAATTTTGATATAGTTTTCAGGTCTGAAAGAAGAATGACCCCCACTTACATTGGTGACCAGTGGGAAGAATGTCATCCTTACATTGGTGGTCAATGGGAAGAATGTCCCTTACATTGGCATCCAGTGGGAAGAATGTCCCTTACATTGGCAGCCAATGGGAAGAATGTTCCTTACGTTGGTGGTCAATGGGAAGAATGTCCCTTACATTGGAGGTCAATGGGAAGAATGTCCCTTACATTGGAGGTCAATGGGAAGAATGTCCCTTACATTGGAGGTCAATGGGAAGAATGTCCCTTACATTGGAGGTCAGTGGGAAGAATGTCCCTTACATTGGAGGTCAATGGGAAGAATGTCCCTTACATTGGAGGTCAGTGGGAAGAATGTCCCTTACAGTGGAGGTCAATGGGAAGAATGTCCCTTACATTGGAGGTCAGTGGGAAGAATGTCCCTTACATTGGCGGTCAATGGGAAGAATGTCCCTTACATTGGAGGTCAATGGGAAGAATGTCCCTTACATTGGAGGTCAATGGGAAGAATGTCCCTTACATTGGAGGTCAGTGGGAAGAATGTCCCTTACATTGGAGGTCAGTGGGAAGAATGCCCCTTACATTGGCGGTCAATGGGAAGAATGTCCCTTAGATTGGTGGTCAATGGGAAGAATGTCCCTCACATTGGAAGTAAGTGGGAAGAATGTTCCTTACAAGGGTGATCAATGGGAAGAATGTCATCCTTACGTTGATGGCCAGTGGAAAGAGTGCTCAAATCCCCCCCCCCCCTCAAATTGGTGGTCAGTGGGAAGAATGCCCCTTACATTGGAGGTCAATGTGAAGAATGTTCCTTACATTGGTGTTCAATGGGAAGAATGTTCCTTACATTGGAAGTAAGTGGGAAGAATGTTCCTTACAAGGGTGATCAATGGGAAGAATGTCATCCTTACGTTGATGGCCAGTGAAAGAGTGCCCAAACCACCCCCCCCCCCTTACATTGGTGGTCAGGGAGAAAAATGTCCCCCTTAGATTGGTAGCAAGTGGGAAAGACGCTCCTTGCATTGATGGTCAATGGGAAGAATGCTCATTACATTGGGGGCTAAGGGGGGAAGAATGCCACCATTACAGACCACTAAGAAGGTATAGTACTAGGGCTATGTGGTATGTGACCCAGAACCATTCAGGCACCCATCAGTTGGGAGGCCAATCAGTCACATTGCCAAGGAAAACCTAGAAACCACTAGAGGAACTCAGGTTGAGAATGGCTGCTCTACTGAAAGTACCAAACAAACGTCCAAAAGAGTCAAAGTTTATAATGTTTGTGGTTCACAGCAGAACAAACTCAATGCATTTTGGGGGCCAAACATCCTCCACCATTCCCCAATTTTATCATTAATCTCTGAACATTTGTTGGGCACTCATAGCCTGTATACATTTCTGTTTAAGAGCCGGTTCACACTGAGGCGACACGACTCCTTACTACTTCGGGGGCAACTTGTGCAGTCCCGTGCACCACGACTTCGGAGCGACTTGCAGGGACTTCGCATAATGGAAGTCTATGCAAGTCGCTTCCGAGGTCGCCCCGAAGTAGTACAGGACCCTTTTTCTAAGTCGGAGCGACTATTAGAACGGGTCCTTTAGCGGTCAATGGACCGCGAGGGAGCGCTAGTGTGAACCGACTCTTAGGGATCAGTAACTTTAGATAATCCACAAACTGAATGAGCATTCACAGTAACCCGACCACTGTAGCATGTTTGACCTCAGATAAGGGTTCAGACGAAAACACAAACCAAAGCTTGCCTAATAGGCTGCATTCACATGTCAGCGTATGGATCGCGGGCAGAATCGCCACGATTCCGTTCGCGATCTGGAGATCGTTGCAAATCGCGGGACGCCTGTGCGTTGCCCGTGATTTGCAATAGCACCCCAAACGCTGAGCGATGTTGCCGCGATTTCCGCCTGCTGAATCGTGGTAACATCGCGCAAAAAATCGCGGGACGCATTGCGCCCAAAAAAGTACAAGAGCTTCTTTGGAGCGTATTGCGTCCCGCGATTTTTTTTGCGCGATGTTACCGCGATTCGGCAGGCGGAAATCACGGCAACATCGCTCAGCGTTTGGGGTGCTATTGCAAATCACGGGCAACGCACAGGCGTCCCGTGATTTGCAACGATCTCCGGATCGCGGGCGGAATCGCGGCGATTCTGCCCACGATCCATACGCTGACATGTGAATGCAGCCTAATAGGCTGAGAACTGTAACAGACCAGACAGGCCCCCCCCAGCAAGTAGTCTATCCCACTGCTGTGGATCCTCTGGGACAAGTCATGAAAACACTGAGTCGATAGGTACAGACAGAAGACATGGAATGAATACTGTTATGCTGTAATCCCGATAAACATAGGCAAGATATGTGTGCAGGACTTAACTTGAAACACTGTGGTCAAAACTAAAGCACTTCTTTAAAATGCCATCACGTGGGCACCAGAGCACCCTGGCACAGCTTGTCGTTCGTCAGAAGAACTATGTACATTGTAAACTGCATAGTGAGGTATTATGAGACGGGGGAGAGGAAGTGGACTCTACGACTGGGATTAGTACAACCATCCCACTGCCAGGGATTCAAACTGGTCTCCTCCGGAAGGGAATAAGTCTTCTTTTACGTAGATCTAGAAGAGGTAGATGAGACTTGGCACTGCTATAGTAACAGAGGACTCAAAACAGGTTCTCATTCAGAAGACCCATTCCTACACACATCCAGAGGTGGCCAAAGGGGAGGAGGTGCCAACGTAGGCTCGCTCGCCATCTTGTCCAACCCTCCGCCAATGCCACCAGTTTCACATTGTCGGGTATCTTTCTTATTTTCCACCAAATGTGGAAAGGTTTGGTCTCTGGTCCTGAGGTAAGATTCTCTGTTGCTCAACAACTGGGGGAAAAAAAACAAAAAACAAAACAGGTTTTTGCCAAAACTAGACAGGTAAGGGTCACCTAGGCCTTGATGGTGGCTAACGTGTTTGCTTGGAAGATGGCAACAAAATGAGGTAAGAATTGAAAAAACAACAACAAAAACAAATGTTTTCACCATGGTTACTTGAAGGCTTGGTGAAACTGAGGCAATGTGGTAGAATTAATGTCTGAGGTAAAATGAGGCATTGCCAGGTCTCCGGCCATGGAGCCCATTGGCATCTGCGCGTGGCCCAAAGAAGACAAAAATGACTGGTTTTCTCCCACCGTTGGTTCTGGGCCGGTGACCGGGAGGTTACACGGAGGGAAGTTAATGGGTAAAAATCCAAGAAAATGGCTGAAATCTACGCCCGAGGATAGAGGATCGCACAACGCCGAGAGGAAAGACTCATCCAAGGACGCTTGAGGTGGAAAAGAAGACAAATCGGTGTGGGGGAGGGCGAAGCCCCCAGATCCATCGGACATGTAAGGATCCATCTCACTTTTTGGAAAGTATGAGGTAGATGTGAATTGGAACCTGTTCGATGGCTCTGTTGAGAAGGTAGGTGCACTTTCGGTGGGGTAGTTGAGCCCTAAGGGCAAGGAATTTGGCATCAGAGATGGGGGAAGGGCAGGGCTTGGCATTGGCTGAAATGGTGTAGTGTACACTCCGGCTGCTATGTTATCTCGAGGCTGCATGCACATGACTGGCCCGTGCTCTTCCTTCACAATGGCTGGTCGGCAGCTCATGTGGCTGAAATCATCCGGGGGTTCCAGCTTGATCTGCACTTCCTCGCAATGGCTCTTTTTCATGTGCCGCGTCAGGTGGTCTTTGCGGCCGAACATCTGCGCGCAGCAGTGGCACTGGAAATCCTTCCGCCCCGTGTGGACCACCAGATGTCGCCGCACGTCTTTGCGGGTGTAGAAGCACCGATCGCAGTGCTCGCACGGGTACTTCTTCTCCCGGTTGCCCGCCGGCGGACGGTGGTTGTGACTCTTCAGGTGCTCCAACACCGACTGGCGGTCTCTGAAGACCTGAAGGCAAATGGTGCAGCTTAGGTCTCCCCGGGCGATGGCGTGTAAGGCGAGGTGGCGGCGGTGTCCGTATTTGGTGCTGTAGTTCTTGCTGCATTCTGGGCACTGGAGAGCCACGCGGTTTGGATTGTGGGTCTGCAGGTGGTTCTTCAGATGGTCCTTGCGGTGGAACATTTTGCCGCAGTGAAAGCACTGGTGTGATTTCTGCATAGAGTGTGTAGCCATGTGCCTAGAAAACAATTACAGAAAAATACATAAAATATATGCCAACACGGCCATTTCTCTTTTAATTCGAATCAAGATAAAAAGCCGTGCCAAGTCTTACAATTCCCTTTCTTTACAAAGCAGCCACCACCTCAATAGAAAGGCCTGTCCCCTGCCAGAAGGTGGCCCCTTGCTCTCTGTGTGGAAGCAGTGTTCTCTCTGCAGAGCTCCAACATGCCTCCTGTTGCATTCGATTTAGGGTCCTTTCACACGAATGATCCGATCAGATCCGCCTGTCAGTTTTTTAGGCAGACCTGATCGGATCCTCCATGCATCCCTATGGAGCAGCGGATGTCAGCGGTGACATCTCCAATGACACCCGCTGCCATCCGCATCCGTTCCTGTCCGTGAAATCCGGACGGATGGAAACCCTATTTTCCATCCGTCCAGCGGATCGTATGAAAAGGGAAAGGCGGTCCGTTCTCATCGGATTTCTCCATAGAGAGCAGCGGGCTCTGACACCTCCCTCTCCGCACACAGAGCGGAGACAGAGCTGCCATCCACCTGCTCAGCGGGGATCGGCAGATCGATCTCCGCTGAGCAGAGAACAGAGGATCGATCCCCGCTTAACAGAGAATGGAGGATCCATCCCCGCTGAGCAGAGAACGGAGGATCGATCCCCGCTGAGCAGAGAACGGAGGATCGATCCCCCCTGAGCAGAGAACGGAGGATCGATCCCCGCTGAGCAGAGAACGGAGGATCAATCCCCGCTGAGCAGAGAACGGAGGATCGATCCCCGCTGAGCAGAGAACGGAGGATCGATCCCCGCTGAGCAGAGAACGGAGAATCGATCCCTGCTGAGCAGAGAACGGAGGATCGATCCCCGCTGAGTAGAGAACGGGGGATCGATCCCCGCTGAGCAGAGAACGGAGGATCGATCCCCGCTGAGCAGAGAACGGAGGATCGATCCCCGCTGAGCAGAGAACGGAGGATCCATCCCCGCTGAGCAGAGAACGGAGGATCGATCCCCGCTGAGCAGAGAACGGAGGATCGATCCCCGCTGAATAGAGAAAGGAGGATCCATCCCCGCTGAGCAGAGAACGGAGGATCCATCCCCGCTGAGCAGAGAACGGAGGATCCATCCCCGCTGAGCAGAGAACGGAGGATCCATCCCCGCTGAGAAAAGACCCTTAGACTTCTCCAATTAGCAAAAGCTCATGCTGCCTACTGATTGGAGATCTCCAGCTCAGGGCACGTCAAGACCTCTGCAGAGAGACCGCTGCTTCCACACACAGCTCAATGATTCCTCTCCGCAGCATGCTGGCACAGAACAGACTTTTCTACTCCGGATGTGGCTGCTCCTTATGATAAACACTATAAGACTCTCTACATCTTTTGCTTTGATGCAATGGCGTTAACTGATTCTGCCCTAAGTCATGCGATTTGACAGATCAAAGTTGCATGACAAGTTGCACCCCATTTCTGGCTATGGAACCGATCAAATTGGTGCGACTCCAACTTTCACCGACTTTGAAACGTTTCCTGCACTATTTTTGGCAATTTCATGTGCAACTCGCATTGACACCTGTGTGTGGAGTCACAAGCCGCACACAAAATCGCACTGACCGGCAGCTTTAAAAATTGCAATGATATAGCGTGATTTCAAAGCCGCATTCGGTGTGAGCCGGGGCTTAGGGAAACTTCACACATGCCCCCGATTCAGTGCTCTGGCCGCACTGCATTGCCGGCTGATTAGGGAGGGCTGTATGGTGTACGATACGGCTCACCGCACCCCCCCCTTTTTTTTTGTACAAGCTTTATTTGAAGTGTACAAAATGTACACTTTATTCACTGCAAGGTCAGGAAGCGTGCTGTGCTGCCTGATACTGCAGTGCGATTCGAAAAAATGCAGACATGCTGCATTTTATCGCAGCACGGGGACAGGCTGATACCGCAGTGCGATTCCAGGTGTGACAGACATTTTTCGGTATGGTAAAATGTCTGTCGCCACAGGAAACAACTGTTTCCTATGTGCCCCATACACATTGCAATGCAGCCTAACGCCGTGCTGTGATAGAATGTATATATGCTGCATTTTATCACAGCACAGCGCTAGGCTGCGTTGCAATGTGAATAGGGCACATAGCCAACAATTGTTTCCTGTGTGTCTCTGCGTCGACGTTTTAAAGTGTGGTAAAACATCTGTCACCGCACGGTAAAAGTCACTGCACGGTAAAACATCTGTCACTGCACGGTAAAACATCTGTCACCGCACGGTAAAAGTCACTGCACGGTAAAACATCTGTCACTGCACGGTAAAAGTCACTGCACGGTACAACATCTGTCACTGCACGGTAAAAGTCACTGCACGGTAAAACATCTGTCACTGCACGGTAAAAGTCACTGCACGGTACAACATCTGTCACTGCACGGTAAAAGTCACTGCACGGTAAAACATCTGTCACTGCACGGTAAAACATCTGTCACCGCATGGTAAAACATCTGTCACCGCACGGTAAAAAATCTGTCACCGCACGGTAAAACATCTGTCACCGCATATAGTGTGAATTGGCCCTTACTGTAAATTGAAAGGTCAGTTGGGCTTTGGGATACACAAGCTGAAAACTGATGCCACCAAATATGCTGTCAGTTCCCGGCTTTCACATATGCATCAGCTTTGTATTCAGAATTCCGACTCGTTGACCCCAGAATCCGCACATCTCTGCCGGCATTTGAAGCCAGGTTTTCCTATGAAACATACAATGGATATAAAAAGTCTACACACCCCTGTTAAATTGTCAGGTTTCTGTGATGTAAAAAAAATATGAGACAAAGATAAATCGTTTCAGAACTTTTTCCACCTTTAAGGTGACCTATAAACAGTTGAACAACAAACTGAAATCTTTTAGGTGAAGGGAAGTAAAAATTAAAAACTAAAAAAAAAAATAAGGTTGCATAAGTGTGCACACCCTTAAACTAATATTGTTGAAGCATCTTTTGATTTTATTACAGCACTCAGTGTTTTTGGGTATAATTCTATCAGCATGGCACATCCTGACTTGGCAATTATTGCCCTCTCTTCTTTGCAAAAACACTCTAAATCTGTCAGATTGTGAGGGCATCTCCTGTGCACAGCCCTCTTTACATCACCCCACAGATTTTCAATGGGATTCAGGTCTGGGCCCTGGCTCGGCCATTCCAAAACTCTAATCTTCTTCTGGCTCGGCCATTCCTTTGTTGATTTGGATGTATGCTTTGGGTGGTTGTCATGTTGAAAGATGAAGTTCCTCTTCATGTTCAGCTTTCTAGCAGAAGCCTGAGGCTCCATTCACACCGGAGCGTATCGTTTTCAGGCATTTTTTGCAGGTGTTTGGAGGCAGACATTGACATCTGACCAAAAACGCTCGTAATCTGCCAAAAAAGCATCTCATGTACTTTTTTGAGCTTCAGGCGACAAAACACTCAAAACAAATATGTAAACAGGGGCCGTTAAAATGAATGGGATTTTGCTTGTTGGGCGTTTTGGAACTTCAGAGATGAGCGTTTTATGAGCTCAGGTGTGAACAGGGCCTTAAGGTTTTTTTCCAATATCGACCGGTATTTGGAACTGTTCATCATTCCCTCTACCTTGACTAAGGCATCCGTTCCAGCTGAAGAAAAACAGCCCAAAGCATGATGCTTCCACCACCATGCTTCACAGTGGGTATGGTGTTCTTTTGGTGATGTGGTTTTTTTTTTGCGCCAAGCATATCTTTTGGAATTATGGCCAAATAGTTCAACCTTGGTCTCATCAGACCATAACACATTTCCCACATGCTTTTGGGAGACTTCAGATGTGTTTTTGCAAAATTTAGGCAGGTTTGGATGTTTTTCTTGGTAAGAAAAAGCCGTCTTGCCCCCCATAGCCCAGATATATCAAGAATACGGGAGATTGTTGTCACATGTACCACACAGCCAATAAAGCTCCTTTAATGTTGCTGTAGGCCTCTTGGCAGCCTCCCAGACCAGTTTTCTTCTCGTCTTTTCATCAATTTTGGAGGGACGTCCAGTTCTTGATGATGACTTCACTGTGTTCCATGGTATATCTAATGCCTTGGAAATTCTTTTGTACCCTTCTCCTCCCTTATACCTTTTAACAATGGGATCCCTCTGACGCTTTGGAAGCTCTCTGCGGACCATGGCTTTTGCTGTAGGATGCGACTAAGAAAATGTCAGGAAAGACCTACTAGAACAGCTGAACTTTATTTGGGGGTTAATCAGAGGCACTTTAAATGATGCCAGGTGTGTACTGACTCCTATTTAACATGAGTTTGAATGTGATTGCTTAACACAGCTACATCCCCAGTTATAAGAGGGTGTGCACACTTATGCATCCATATTATTTTAGTTTTTTATTTGTACACCCCCCTTCCAAAAAAATTTAGTTTGTTGTTCACCTGATTTGTACAGTTTATAGTTCACATTAAAGGTGAAAAAAGTTCTGAAATGACTTATCTTTGTCTCATTTTTTTTACATCACAGAAACGTAACATTTTAACAGGGGTGTGTAGACTTTTTATATCCATTGTACATGTTTTGGGGGGGAACGGTAACAAAATACGAACAATCCTATGCCTGCCGCAATACGACCGCTACCTGCAGAGCTTGTACTTTGAGGCGAAGGTTTTGTCGCAGAGTAGCTGGGGGCAGGTGAAGCGTTTCTGGTCTGGCTGTGGCGGACTCTCCTGCTCGCTTGTACGCGGCACATCCTGTCCAGTGGCGCCCTGTAGAAACCTGCCCTGTGCCCGTTCCTCTCCGTGCTGAGGGTTGCCCTCCGGCTTCCACTCACCGCAACCTTCGTTAAGTGTGGCATTAAAGAAGAGCGTCTTCATGTCCGAACTGCTTGTACCAACGCTACGTCTGATGTCGTTTCCCCATTGGTGCCAAGCTGACGGCCGTTTCCTAGACGAAAAAACAGGATTAATAGTGGTAGAAAGAACTTTTTTTTGCAATGGTATTACAATGGATCTGTTCAACGTTCAAATTGTGTCTTGTTTTTTGAATCCCTGTGTCTGGAAATGTTCTTTCCATTAACCTCCTTGGCGGTATTCCCGAGTGTGGCTTGGGGTGGAATTTCAGTGCCGTGAGCGGTAACCCCGAGCCACACTCGGGGTACCACCAAGGAGCATCGCTGCATCCTGGAAGAGGTTACTTACCTTGTCCCCGGGATCCCGCCATGTGTCCCTGCAGCATACGGCGGCCGGATCTTCCGCCCGATGCTGTGAGCCCCGGCTTCCGTTCCCTGTGAGCATCACGTCGCAAGGGGGTGGAACCGGCGGCAATTTGAAAAGTAAAACACACAAACACACTGATATATTGTAATCCTATTGGATTACATTACTAAATAAAATAAACTGACATTAGTTTGCCCCCCGTGCCCTTGCCTGCAGTTTTACTGTACTATATTTATATATATATATATATATATATATATATACACATATACAGTGCCTTGCGAAAGTATTCGGCCCCCTTGAACTTTGCAACCTTTTGCCACATTTCAGGCTTCAAACATAAAGACATAAAACTGTAATTTTTTGTGAAGAATCAACAACAAGTGGGACACAATCATGAAGTGGAACGAAATTTATTGGATATTTCAAACTTTGTTAACAAATAAAAAACGGAAAAACTGGGCGTGCAAAATTATTCAGCCCCTTTACTTTCAGTGCAGCAAACTCTCTATAGAAGTTCAGTGAGGATCTCTGAATGATCCAATATTGACCTAAATGACTAATGATGATAAATAGAATCCACCTGTGTGTAATCAAGTCTCCGTATAAATGCACCTGCACTGTGATAGTCTCAGAGGTCCGTTTAAAGCGCAGAGAGCATCATGAAGAACAAGGAACACACCAGGCAGGTCCGAGATACTGTTGTGGAGAAGTTTAAAGCCGGATTTGGATACAAAAAGATTTCCCAAGCTTTAAACATCCCAAGGAGCACTGTGCAAGCGATAATATTGAAATGGAAGAAGTAGTCATGAGGGGGAGGAGCCTAACGGCGTGCACGTAGGCTGAAGGGGGAGAAGGCTATCTCCTACATGAAGGAACTGAGGATCCCGACCGCTCCCGACCCACCTGCGGCCAGACTCTAGAGTGCCTAAGCTGCCGGGGATGAGTGCGGGCACTGTGAGCGGTGAACCTCGCTGACCCCCCCTCGCCTGACGTCTCCCTCCATGGTCTGATACCACGCTCCGTGCAGCATCGATACCTGGAGGAGTTCCTTTCGCTTTGCAGTACACTGACGCCGATGCTGGTGAGTCCTGTCTCCTGCACGGCGATGCAGTCGGGCAGTTACGGCGGTGGTAGGCAGAGGTCTCTATGCTAACTGCTATCGCGGGAAGCTGGGTCTGGACAGTGAGAAGCGGGCCCCGAGGGAGCGGACCTCAAGAGAGCTGCCCGGTCCACCTGAGACCTGTGAGCGTTGTGAAGTCTACAGTGTAGCTGAAAAGGAGAGAAAGACTCCTTACCATCTTGCACCGTCTCATTCCATCCAGCACTGTCAGTCTGGAGACGCTGATGCCTTGATGCCTGAGGGCTGGGAAGCTGAGGAGGACAGGAGAGCAAACAGCCCACAGACGAACAGAAAGCATTTTAAAAGAGGACAGTCTACTAAAACCGTGAGTTACAGAGGAGTAAACCCTCTTTCCATATCATCTCTACTGTCATCCTACTGTTATTAGAGGGACTTATAAAGACTTTCTAGAGATAATATACAACAAAACAGCATGTTAAAAATATAAAGCTAGCACACCTGAGACCGATCTAGCCGCTCCTTGTCCAAACCAGTATATTCACATTAAGCGTCTTTTACTGGAGTAGCAGCTGCAACAGTTTCTTCATACTTTAAATCAGCATACGTCTATACCACATGGCACCCCGGCAGCCGGACCATTATATGCAGGTATATACGTATGTATAGCTAATTTAGCAGGTGAAGGAATGAAGGACCTACACAGAGACTTATAAGAAGAACTCAGGTGTAAATAAGGGCCTCGGAGCTGCATAAAATAATTAACATTTTCTCTGTGAAATAATACCTGGCACTGCCCAAGCATTTTGTATGCCATACAGCATGAGTCTCTTTGTTGCTCTTCTTTTTCTTTACTAACATTTGAGGATGAGATCCACCCCAGCTTGTATAAGGACTTGAGTAGGGAGGTGGAAGGCTGGAAGTGCCTCATACCTCTATTCTTTATAGCTGCCTGTTAATACGGAGTCAATATAGAGGTTACTCGGCCTTTCTGTGTCTCCCTCCTGTTTGAATGCAAACAAATTATATACTGAATATCAATACTGTATACCTAATTTTGAGTACCAACACATGGAGTTGTGAGATCTTATAAAGGAACCTCGGAACAACCTTCTACACAATGAGGGGTAAATCCACAAGAGGAGGAGCTATTGCAAAATCACCAAGGGTGACCTCAAGTCCTAACACAATTAGGAAATTTATGACACAAGAAAACCCCTCAGAAAAAACATCTCAGGAAAAACAACAAGGAACAGGGAAGAAAAAAGCGGAGAAAAGTCAAAAAGCTGAAGTAGCTAAATCACCAATCAGTTCAGCAAACTCTGAGTTAAGCCTAAGGACTGAAATTGATGAAGAGGAAGAGGAAGAACAGGGAGAAACAAAAGAACATGCCCCTACAAAAGGTGATATGCGAGAAATGTTCGCAGGATTGGAAAAATCATTAAAAATCTAATTGGTTAAAATCCAGACCGACCTAGGACGTGTCCAGATGGATCTGGGACACGCCCTGGGACGGATAGAAGAACTAGAGAAAAAACAAGAGGACCAAACAAAAATAATACAGGGAATGAGAAAAGAAATAAACGAGACTAAGAAAAAAGCCAGAGATCTAGCTTATAAACTAGAGGATCAAGAGAACAGAGCAAGACGAAAAAATTTGAGGATCCGAGGATTAAGGGATACAGCACAGGAAGAAAATTTAGGAGAAAAACTTCAAAAAATCTTAAACCCAGTATTAGGTAGAGGGGAAGAAGATCAATTACTGATTGAAAGAGCCCTATCCCTACCCAATTAAAATTTTATATGCAAATAAAAAACAAAGTAAAAAAAAAAAAGAAATGGAAGAAGTATCAGACCACTGCAAATCTACGAAGACCTGGCCGTCCCTCTAAACTTTCAGCTCATACAAGGAGAAGACTGATCAGAGATGCAGCCAAGAGGCCCATGATCACTCTGGATGAACTGCAGAGATCTACAGCTGAGGTGGGAGACTCTGTCCATAGGACAACAATCAGTCGTATACTGCACAAATCTGGCCTTTATGGAAGAGTGGCAAGAAGAAAGACATTTCTTAAAGATATCCATAAAAAGTGTAGTCTAAAGTTTGCCACAAGCCACCTGGGAGACACCAAACATGTGGAAGAAGGTGCTCTGGTCAGATGAAACCAAAATCAAACTTTTTGGCAACAATGCAAAACGTTATGTTTGGCGTAAAAGCAACACAGCTCATCACCCTGAACACCCCATCCCCACTGTCAAACATGGTGGTGGCAGCATCATGGTTTGGGCCTGGTTTTCTTCAGCAGGGACAGGGAAGATGGTTAAAATTGATGGGAAGATGGATGGAGCCAAATACAGGACCATTCTGGAAGAAAACCTGATGGAGTCTGCAAAAGACCTGAGACTGGGACGGAGATTTGTCTTCCAACAAGACAATGATCCAAAACATAAAGCAAAATCTACAATGGAATGGTTCACAAATAAACATATCCAGGTGTTAGAATGGCCAAGTCAAAGTCCAGACCTGAATCCAATCGAGAATCTGTGGAAAGAACTGAAAACTGCTGTTCACAAACGCTCTCCATCCAACCTCACTGAGCTCGAGCTGTTTTGCAAGGAGGAATGGGCAAAAATTTCAGTCTCTCGATGTGCAAAACTGATAGAGACATACCCCAAGCGACTTACAGCTGTAATTGCAGCAAAAGGTGGCGCTACAAAGTATTAACTTAAGGGGGCTGAATAATTTTGCACGCCCAGTTTGAAATATCCAATAAATTCCGTTCCACTTCATGATTGTGTCCCACTTGTTGTTGATTCTTCACAAAAAATTACAGTTTTATATCTTTATGTTTGAAGCCTGAAATGTGGCAAAAGGTCGCAAAGTTCGAGGGGGCCGAATACTTTCGCAAGGCACTGTATGTGTGTGTGTATACGTATATACACACATTATATATATATATATATATATGAATATATATATATATATATATATATATATATATATGAGCTGAGGGCCAGGAGCCACTCTGATATAGGTACAGGTCAGCATATTTTTTCTTTAACACAGGGACACCTATTGTTATATTACAGAGGGGATGAGATGATTTTATAATAAAAATAAGAGCAGCGGGGGGGGCGGGCACTGACGCGAGCTGACAGGCAAGGAGGGGGGAGAGAAGACAAAGAAGAGCTGCGTATGACGGAGGCACGTAAACTGACCATGGTATCAGGGCTCAGCAGCCATGATATACCGTGATTGGACACAGCTGGTCACATGGTAAAGAGCCTACGTCATTAGGCTCTGTACCGGGATCGGAGATGCGGTGAGTCAGATTGACACAGCTCACCACCGATCGCCGCTCTGCGCGCATCCCGGGGGCAGGCAGAGTGGTCTATCCTGTTGGATGTCATATGACGGCCAGTCAGGATAGAGCAACCACTTCCCGGCCGTCATTTTGCTATATGGCGGGTGGGAAGTGGTTAAGGGAACAGGATCTGTTTTTTTTGCTTTTCTGGGTAACAAACGCTTTAAAGCTCTCCTTGCCCGGCCGGTCAGTTTCGGTGGACGGCCATGTCTTGATAGGGTTGCAGTTGTGCCATACTCTTTCCATTTTCCGATGATGGATTGAACAGCGCTCCGTGAGATGTTCAAAGCTTTGGATATTTTTTTTATAACCTAACCCTGCTTTACACTTCTCCCCAGCTTTATCCCTGACCTGTCTGGTGTGTTCCTTGGCCTTCATGATGCCGTTTGTTCACTAAAGTTCTCCAACAAACCTCTGAGGGCTTCACAGAACAGCTGTATTTATACTGAGATTACATTACACACAGGTGGACTCTATTTACTAATTAGGTGACTTCGGAAGGAAATTGGTTTCACTAGATTTTAGTTAGGGGTATCCGAGTAAAGGGGGGTGAATACAAATGCACTTTACACTTTTCACATATTTGTAAGAATTTCTGGAAATGATTTATCATTTTCCTTCCACTTCACAATTATGTGCCACTTTGTGTTGATCTATTACATGAAATCCCAATAAAATACATTTACGGTTTTTGGTTGTAACATTACAAAATGGAAAATTGCAAGGGGTATGAATACTTTTACAAGGCACTGCATATTCTGGAAGCGTCTGGTGCAGATGTCACATCTGGTGTGCAGCATGGAGCAGCAGGAAGATGAGAACGCTATAGCCGATGGTAAGACCAGAGAGAGGACTGAGCGGCCGAGGATAAGCGCAGCTGGTAGACCGAAGCAGGAGAAACTAGAAAGGCCAGAGGTCAGTGATGGCGAAGCTTGGCACCTCAGATGTTTTGGAACTACATTTCCCATGATACTCATGCACTCTGCAGTGTAATTGAGCATCGTGGGAAATGTAGTTCCAAAACATTTGGGGTGCCAAGGTTTACCATCACTGCCATAGGTGGTGTGCAGCATGGGAGCAATATAGTAGGAGATGAGCACGAACCGGAGAGAGGAGGAGGAGCAGTAGAGCTGGGGGTTACTGCCGAGCGGGGGATCGGCAGAGCTGGGAGAGTTACTACCGAGCGGGGGATCGGCAGAGCTGGGAGTTACTACCGAGCGGGGGATCGGCAGAGCTGGGAGTTACTACCGAGCGGGGGATCGGCAGAGCTGGGAGTTACTACCGAGCGGGGGATCGGCAGAGCTGGGAGTTACTACCGAGCGGGGGATCGGCAGAGCTGGGAGTTACTACCGAGCGGGGGATCGGCAGAGCTGGGAGTTACTACCGAGCGGGGGATCGGCAGAGCTGGGAGTTACTACCGAGCGGGGGATCGGGAGAGCTGGGAGTTACTACCGAGCGGGGGATCGGCAGAGCTGGGAGTTACTACCGAGCGGGGGATCGGCAGAGCTGGGAGTTACTACCGAGCGGGGGATCGGCAGAGCTGGGAGTTACTACCGAGCGGGGGATCGGCAGAGCTGGGAGTTACTACCGAGCGGGGGATCGGCAGAGCTGGGAGTTACTACCGAGCGGGGGATCGGGAGAGCTGGGAGTTACTACCGAGCGGGGGATCGGGAGAGCTGGGAGTTACTACCGAGCGGGGGATCGGCAGAGCTGGGAGTTACTACCGAGCGGGGGATCGGCAGAGCTGGGAGTTACTACCGAGCGGGGGATCGGGAGAGCTGGGAGTTACTACCGAGCGGGGGATCGGCAGAGCTGGGAGTTACTACCGAGCGGGGGATCGGGAGAGCTGGGAGTTACTACCGAGCGGGGGATCGGCAGAGCTGGGTGTTACTACCGAGCGGGAGATCGGAAGAGCTGGGAGTTACTACCGAGCGGAGGATCGGCAGAGCTGGGAGTTACTACCGAGCGGGAGATCGGAAGAGCTGGGAGTTACTACCGAGCGGGGGATCGGCAGAGCTGGGAGTTACTACCGAGCGGGGGATCGGCAGAGCTGGGAGTTACTACCGAGCGGGGGATCGGCAGAGCTGGGTTTTACTACCGAGCGGGGGATCGGCAGAGCTGGGTGTTACTAGCGAGCGGGGGATCGGCAGAGCTGGGTGTTACTAACGAGCGGGGGATCGGCAGAGCTGGGGGTTACTACCGAGCGGGGGATCGGCAGAGCTGGGGGTTACTACCGAGCGGGGGATAGGCAGAGCTGGGAGTTACTACCGAGCGGGGGATCGGCAGAGCAGGGAGTTACTACCGAGCGGGGGATCTTCTAAAAGAAGGTACTAATAAGCTGGGGATCTGCTGAACAGGGGAACCAATGAGTGGGGATTCTACTGGGCCCCTTTACAAAACATAGAAAATCAACACACACGGCATTTGCCAAGCTTCATGAAAGTTGAATTGGTGATTTAATGTGTGAAGAAAGTGTAAATGAGCCCTTAAAGCACAGCCAAGTGTTCTATGGGTCTTAGGCTGAACACCACAGGATCATCTGATGCCTCCTGAGTCACTCTAGTATCACTTACCTGAGTGTGTGCGTTCCGGTTCACCCTGCAGGGAGACAATGCAACGACCCCCTCACCATCTTCCAACCTGCAGAGTGACAGAGAAGAAATCATAGGATGTAGAGGGACATGGCTTCTGTATAGAGGATGGATAGGAAGGGATTCTATTGGCCCCTGTGTGGTGCGGATGGAGGGCCCGGCCCCCGTGTGGTGCGGATGGAGGGCCCGGCCCCCGTGTGGTGCGGATGGAGGGCCCGGCCCCCGAGTGGTGCGGATGGAGGGCCCGGCCCCCGTGTGGTGCGGATGGAGGGCCCGGCCCCCGTGTGGTGCGGATGGAGGGCCGGCCCCCGTGTGGTGCGGATGGAGGGCAGGCCCCCGTGTGGTACGGATACAGGGCCCGGCCCCTGTGTTGTGCGGATGGAGGGCAGGCCCCTGTGTGGTGCGGATGGAGGGCAGGCCCCTGTGTGGTACGGATACAGGGCCCGGCCCCTGTGTTGTGTGGATGGAGGGCAGGCCCCTGTGTGGTGCAGAGGGTGGGCCCGGCCCCTGTTTGATATGGATACAGGGCCCGGCCCCTGTGTGGTAGGGATACAGGGCCCGGCCCCTGTGTGGTGCGGATGGAAGGCCCGGACCCTGTTTTTGGTGAGGATGAAGGGCAGGCCCCTGTTTGGAGCGGATGGAGGGCCCGGCCAATGTGTGGTGCAAATGGAGGGTACGGGAGGGGGTGATATATTATAGTGGGGGTACGGGAGGGGGTGATATATTATAGCGAGGGTACGGGAGGGGGTGATATATTATAGCGGGGGTACGGGAGGGAGTGATATATTATAGTGGGGGTACGGGAGGGGTGTGATATATTATAGTGAGGGTACGGGAGGGGGTGATATATTATAGTGGGGGTACGGGAGGGGTGTGATATATTATAGTGGGGGTACGGGAGGGGGGTGATATATTATAGTGGGGGTACAGCAGGGGGGTGGTATATTATAGTGGGGGTACGGCAGGGGTGTGATATATTATAGTGGGGGTACGGCAGGGGTGTGATATATTATAGTGGGGGTACGGGAGGGAGTGATATATTATAGTGGGGGTACGGGAGGGGGTGATATATTATAGTGGGGGTACGGCAGGGGGGTGATATATTATAGTGGGGGTACGGCAGGGGTGTGATATATTATAGTGGGGGTACGGGAGGGAGTGATATATTATAGTGGGGGTACGGGAGGGGGTGATATATTATAGTGGGGGTACGGGAGGGGGTGATATATTATAGTGGGGGTACGGGAGGGGGTGATATATTATAGTGGGGATACGGGAGGGGGTGATATATTATAGCGAGGGTACGGGAGGGGGTGATATATTATAGCGGGGGTACGGGAGGGAGTGATATATTATAGTGGGGGTACGGGAGGGGTGTGATATATTATAGTGAGGGTACGGGAGGGGGTGATATATTATAGTGGGGGTACGGGAGGGGTGTGATATATTATAGTGGGGGTACGGGAGGGGGGTGATATATTATAGTGGGGGTACAGCAGGGGGGTGGTATATTATAGTGGGGGTACGGCAGGGGTGTGATATATTATAGTGGGGGTACGGCAGGGGTGTGATATATTATAGTGGGGGTACGGGAGGGAGTGATATATTATAGTGGGGGTACGGGAGGGGGTGATATATTATAGTGGGGGTACGGCAGGGGGGTGATATATTATAGTGGGGGTACGGCAGGGGTGTGATATATTATAGTGGGGGTACGGGAGGGAGTGATATATTATAGTGGGGGTACGGGAGGGGGTGATATATTATAGTGGGGGTACGGGAGGGGGTGATATATTATAGTGGGGGTACGGGAGGGGGTGATATATTATAGTGGGGATACGGGAGGGGGTGATATATTATAGTGGGGGTACGGGAGGGGTGTGATATATTATAGTGGGGGTACAGGAGGGGGTGATATATTATAGTGGGGGTACGGGAGGGGGGTGATATATTATAGTGGGGGTACGGGAGGGGGGTGATATATTATAGTGGGGGTACGGGAGGGGGGTGATATATTATAGTGGGGGTATGGGAGGGGGGTGATATATTATAGTGGGGGTATGGGAGGGTGTGATATATTATAGTGGGGGTACGGGAGGGGGATGATATATTATAGTGGGGGTACGGGAGGGGGGTGATATATTATAGTGGGGGTACGGGAGGGGGGTGATATATTATAGTGGGGGTACGGCAGGGGTGTGATATATTATAGTGGGGGTACGGGAGGGGGTGATATATTATAGTGGGGGGACGGGAGGGGGGTGATATATTATAGTGGGGGTACGGGGTGATATATTATAGTGCGGGTACGGGAGGGGTGTGATATATTAAAGTGGGGGTACGGGAGGGGGGTGATATATTATAGTGGGGGTACGGGAGGGGGGTGATATATTATAGTGGGGGTACGGGAGGGGGGTGATATATTATAGTGGGGGTACGGGAGGGGGTGATATTTTATAGTGGGGGTATGGGAGGGGGTGATATATTATAGTGGGGGTATGGGAGGGGGTGATATATTATAGTGGGGGTACGGGAGGGTGTGATATATTATAGTGGGGGTACGGGAGGGGTGTGATATATTAAAGTGGGGGTACGGGAGGGGGATGATATATTATAGTGGGGGTACGGGGTGATATATTATAGTGCGGGTACAGGAGGGGGGTGATATATTATAGTGGGGGTACGGGGTGATATATTATAGTGGGGGTACGGGAGGGGGATGATATATTATAGTGGGGGTACGGGAGGGTGTGATATATTATAGTGGGGGTACGGGAGGGTGTGATATATTATAGTGGGGGTACGGGAGGGGGATGATATATTATAGTGGGGGTACGGGAGGGGGGTGATATATTATAGTGGGGGTACGGGAGGGGGGTGATATATTATAGTGGGGGTACGGCAGGGGTGTGATATATTATAGTGGGGGTACGGGAGGGGGTGATATATTATAGTGGGGGTACGGGAGGGGGGTGATATATTATAGTGGGGGTACGGGGTGATATATTATAGTGCGGGTACGGGAGGGGTGTGATATATTAAAGTGGGGGTACGGGAGGGGGGTGATATATTATAGTGGGGGTGCGGGAGGGGGGTGATATATTATAGTGGGGGTACGGGAGGGGGGTGATATATTATAGTGGGGGTACGGGAGGGGGTGATATTTTATAGTGGGGGTACGGGAGGGGGGGATATATTATAGTGGGGGTACGGGAGGGGTGTGATATATTATAGTGGGGGTGATATATTATAGTGGGGGTATGGGAGGGGGTGATATATTATAGTGGGGGTACGGGAGGGTGTGATATATTATAGTGGGGGTACGGGAGGGGTGTGATATATTAAAGTGGGGGTACGGGAGGGGGGTGATATATTATAGTGGGGGTACGGGGTGATATATTATAGTGCGGGTACAGGAGGGGGGTGATATATTATAGTGGGGGTACGGGGTGATATATTATAGTGGGGGTACGGGAGGGGGATGATATATTATAGTGGGGGTACGGGAGGGTGTGATATATTATAGTGGGGGTACGGGAGGGTGTGATATATTATAGTGGGGGTACGGGGTGATATATTATAGTGCGGGTACGGGAGGGGGTGATATATTATAGTGGGGGTACGGGAGGGGGGTGATATATTATAGTGGGGGTACGGGAGGGGGTGATATATTATAGTGGGGGTACGGGAGGGGGGTGATATATTATAGTGGGGGTACGGGAGGGGTGTGATATATTATAGTGGGGGTACGGGAGGGGGTGATATATTATAGTGGGGGTACGGTAGGGGGGTGATATATTATAGTGGGGGTACGGGAGGGGGTGATATATTATAGTGGGGGTACGGGAGGGGGTGATATATTATAGTGGGGGTACGGGAGGGGGGTGATATATTATAGTGGGGGTACGGGAGGGGGGTGATATATTATAGTGGGGGTACGGGAGGGGGTGATATATTATAGTGGGGGTACGGGAGGGGTGTGATATATTATAGTGGGGGTACGGGAGGGGGTGATATATTATAGTGGGGGTACGGTAGGGGGGTGATATATTATAGTGGGGGTACGGGAGGGGGTGATATATTATAGTGGGGGTACGGGAGGGGGGTGATATATTATAGTGGGGGTACGGGAGGGGGTGATATATTATAGTGGGGGTACAGGAGGGGGTGATATATTATAGTGGGGGTACGGGAGGGGGGTGATATATTATAGTGGGGGTACGGGAGGGGGGGATATATTATGCAGTCTGTAGGAGGCACTCTCACCTTACAGAACAATAGTGAGTCCACAAAACACAAGGATAATCCACACCCCACCATACAGTATACAGAGTCCAGTCCAGGACACTGTACACTGTATTCTGTATATTGTATACTGGACTCTGAATGTATACAGAGTCCAGTGCATAGAGTCCAGTATACAGTAGCCAGTGTACAAAGTCCAGTATACAGCATACTGTACACTGGACTCTGTATACTGTACAGAATGCAGTGTACAGTATACAGAGTACAGAGTCCAGTATACACAGTCCAGTGTACAGTATACAGAGTACACAGTCCAGTGTACAGGGTATAGAGTCTAGTGTAGAGTATAGAGTACAGTATACAGAGTCCAGTATAGAGTTTAGAGTACAGTATACAGAGCCCAGTGTACGGTATAGAGTACAGTAAATAGAGTCCAGTGTACAGTATACAGAGTACAGTATAGAGTCTAGAGTACAGTATAAAGTGTACAGTGTACAGTATAGAGTAAGTATACAGAGTCCAGTGTACAGTATACAGAGTCCAGTGTACAGTATACAGAGTCCAGTATAGAGTTTAGAGTACAGTACACAGAGTCCAGTGTACAGTATAGAGTTCAGTATACAGAGTCCAGTGTACAGTATACAGAGTCCAGTGTACAGTATACAGAGTCCAGTATAGAGTTTAGAGTACAGTACACAGAGTCCAGTGTACAGTATAGAGTTCAGTATACAGAGTCCAGTGTACAGTATAGAGTTCAGTATAAAGAGTACAGTGTACAGTATGAAGTAAGTATACAGTCCAGTATAGAGTCTAGAGTACAGTATACAGAATACACAGTCCAGTGTACAGGGTATAGAGTCTAGTGTAGAGTACAGTATACAGAGTGAGTCCAGTGTACAGGGTCTAGTGTACAGTATACAGAGTACAGAGCCCAGTGTACAGTATAGAGTCCAATGTACAGTATACAGAGTCCAGTATAGAGTCCAGTGTACAGTATACAGAGTCCATTATAGAGTATAGAGTACAGTATACAGAGCCCAGTGTACAGTACAGAGTCCAATGTATAGTATACAGAGTCCAGTGTACAGTATACAGAGCCCAGTGTACAGTATACAGAGTCCAGTGTACAGTATACAGAGTCCAGTGTACAGTATACAGAGTCCAGTGTACAGTATACAGAGTCCAGTGTAGAGTTTAGTGTACAGTATACAGAGTCCAGTGTAGAGTATAGATAACAGTATAGAGAGTACAGTATAGAGTGTAGAGTACAGTATACACAGTCCAGAATAGAATACAGTATACAGAGTCCAGTGTACAGTATAGAGTTCAGTATACAGAGTCCAGTGTACAGTATAGAGTTCAGTATAAAGAGTACAGTGTACAGTATGAAGTAAGTATACAGTCCAGTATAGAGTCTAGAGTACAGTATACAGAATACACAGTCCAGTGTACAGGGTATAGAGTCTAGTGTAGAGTACAGTATACAGAGTGAGTCCAGTGTACAGGGTCTAGTGTACAGTATACAGAGTACAGAGCCCAGTGTACAGTATAGAGTCCAATGTACAGTATACAGAGTCCAGTATAGAGTCCAGTGTACAGTATACAGAGTCCATTATAGAGTATAGAGTACAGTATACAGAGCCCAGTGTACAGTACAGAGTCCAATGTACAGTATACAGAGTCCAGTGTACAGTATACAGAGCCCAGTGTACAGTATACAGAGTCCAGTGTACAGTATACAGAGTCCAGTGTACAGTATAGATAACAGTATAGAGAGTACAGTATAGAGTGTAGAGTACAGTATACACAGTCCAGAAGAGTCCAGTATACAGAGTCCAGTGTACAGTATAGAGTTCAGTATACAGAGTTGAGTATATAGAGAGTACAGTCCAGGATATTGTATAGTGGAATGTGTTATTGTTCCTTGGTACCTCGGACTGATGATGTCACACACAGAGGTGTGATGTCATTGTCTGCTTGGGGTCCCTGTATATGTGCGGTGAGTTTATAAAAGGAGGGGGAGGGGTGTACAGATATTGAGGTGCATGGATAGAAAAGATGGGGGGGTATAGATATTATATATGGGGGAGGTATACATATATATTATTGGGGGAGATATATATAATTAGGTGGGGGAGGGGGAAGGTATATATAATTAGGAGGGGAAGGTTTGAGTATATAACTAGGAGGGGGAGAGGAAGGTATATATATATATATTATTAGGGAGGGGGAGGTGTACATATATATTATTGGGGGGGAGGTGTAAATATATTATTATGGAGGGGGGAGGGGAAGGTCTACATATATATTATTGGGGGGGAGGGGGAAGGTGTATATATATATTATTATGGAGGGGGGAGGGGAATGTGTACATATATATTATTAGGAGGAAGGGGAAGGTGTATATATATTATTATGGAGGGGGGAGGGGAAGGGGTACATATATATTATTAGGAGGAAGGGGAAGGTGTATATATAAATATATATATTAGTAGGGAAGGAGGGGGGAGGGGAAGGTGTATGTATATATATATTTATATATATTATTAGGAGGGGGAGGGGAAGGCCGCACTCACCCCTCTCTCTCTCTCCCGTTATCCCCGGAGGCCGGAGTCGCGGAGGATTGTGGGAGTGACGTGTCGGGCGCAGTGACCCGGATCCAGGTGTCGCTGTTCGGGGGATTCTCGGCACTCGGGTCACTAAGGGGTGTGGTCAGGCACCGTGCTATGTATCGGCTGTCCAATTCCCGGCCCGGGGGCCTGCTTCTGTCACTGGCCTCCCCCGTTCCTGCCTCTTCCAATATGGCGGCCTCCTCCCCTCTGCCACAACCAGCATGGCGGCGCCCGGAGGAGGACTTCCGGCCGGGATGGGGAGAGCTGCGGGCCCCGGGATCATCGTACTGCTCCTCATAGGGCTGAATGTGGAGGGGGGAGCCGGGGAACCGTCCGGATATCTTCTCTACTGTCCGTGTATGGGTGAGAGAGAAGGGGGGACACTGACCTCTGACCCTATAGAGAGAGAAGGGGGGGCACTGACCTCTGACCCTATAGAGAGAGAAGGGGGGACACTGACCTCTGACCCTATAGAGAGAGAAAGGGGGACACTGACCTCTGACCCTACAGAGAGAGAAGGGGGGACACTGACCTCTGACCCTACAGAGAGAGAAGGGGGGACACTGACCTCTGACCCTACAGAGAGAGAAAGGGGGACACTGACCTCTGACCCTACAGAGAGAGAAAGGGGGACACTGACCTCTGACCCTACAGAGAGAGAAGAGGGGACACTGACCTCTGACCCAACAGAGAGAGAAGGGGGGACACTGACCTCTGACCCTACAGAGAGAGAAGGGGGGACACTGACCTCTGACCCTATAGAGAGAGAAGGGAGGACACTGACCTCTGACCCTACAGAGAGAGAAGGGGGGACACTGACCTCTGACCCTACAGAGAGAGAAGGGGGGACACTGACCTCTGACCCTACAGAGAGAGAAGGGGGGACACTGACCTCTGACCCTACAGAGAGAGAAGGGGGGACACTGACCTCTGACCCTACAGAGAGAGAAGGGGGGACACTGACCTCTGACCCTACAGACAGAGAAGGGGGGACACTGACCTCTGACCCTATAGAGAGAGAAGGGGGGACACTGACCTCTGACCCTACAGAGAGAGAAGGGGGGACACTGACCTCTGACCCTACAGAGAGAGAAGGGGGGACACTGACCTCTGACCCTATAGAGAGAGAAGGGGGGACACTGACCTCTGACCCTATAGAGAGAGAAGAGGGGACACTGACCTCTGACCCTACAGAGAGAGAAGGGGGGACACTGACCTCTGACCCTATAGAGAGAGAAGGGAGGACACTAACCTCTGACCCTACAGAGAGAGAAGAGGGGACACTGACCTCTGACCCTACAGAGAGAGAAGGGGGGACACTGACCTCTGACCCTACAGAGAGAGAAGGGGGGACACTGACCTCTGACCCTACAGAGAGAGAAGGGGGGACACTGACCTCTGACCCTACAGAGAGAGAAGGGGGGACACTGACCTCTGACCCTACAGAGAGAGAAGGGGGGACACTGACCTCTGACCCTACAGAGAGAGAAGGGGGGACACTGACCTCTGACCCTACAGAGAGAGAAGGGGGGACACTGACCTCTGACCCTACAGAGAGAGAAGGGGGGACACTGACCTCTGACCCTATAGAGAGAGAAGGGAGGACACTGACCTCTGACCCTACAGAGAGAGAAGAGGGGACACTGACCTCTGACCCTACAGAGAGAGAAGGGGGGACACTGACCTCTGACCCTACAGAGAGAGAAGGGGGGACACTGACCTCTGACCCTACAGAGAGAGAAGAGGGGACACTGACCTCTGACCCTATAGAGAGAGAAGGGGGGACACTGACCTCTGACCCTACAGAGAGAGAAGGGGGGACACTGACCTCTGACCCTACAGAGAGAGAAGGGGGGACACTGACCTCTGACCCTATAGAGAGAGAAGGGGGGAAACTGACCTCTGACCCTATAGAGAGAGAAGGGAGCACACTGACCTCTGACCCTACAGAGAGAGAAGGGGGGACACTGACCTCTGACCCTATAGAGAGAGAAGGGGGGAAACTGACCTCTGACCCTATAGAGAGAGAAGGGAGGACACTGACCTCTGACCCTACAGAGAGAGAAGGGGGGACACTGACCTCTGACCCTACAGAGAGAGAAGGGGGGACACTGACCTCTGACCCTGTAGAGAGAGAAGGGGGGGCACTGACCTCTGACCCTATAGAGAGAGAAGGGGGGACACTGACCTCTGACCCTACAGAGAGAGAAGGGGGGACACTGACCTCTGACCCTACAGAGAGAGAAGGGGGACACTGACCTCTGACCCTATAGAGAGAGAAGGGGGGAAACTGACCTCTGACCCTATAGAGAGAGAAGGGAGCACACTGACCTCTGACCCTACAGAGAGAGAAGGGGGGACACTGACCTCTGACCCTATAGAGAGAGAAGGGGGGAAACTGACCTCTGACCCTACAGAGAGAGAAGGGAGGACACTGACCTCTGACCCTACAGAGAGAGAAGGGGGGACACTGACCTCTGACCCTATAGAGAGAGAAGGGGGGACACTGACCTCTGACCCTATAGAGAGAGAAGGGGGACACTGACCTCTGACCCTATAGAGAGAGAAGGGAGGACACTGACCTCTGACCCTATAGAGAGAGAAGAGGGGACACTGACCTCTGACCCTATAGAGAGAGAAGGGGGGACACTGACCTCTGACCCTACAGAGAGAGAATGGGGGACACTGACCTCTGACCCTATAGAGAGAGAAGGGGGGGACACTGACCTCTGACCCTATAGAGAGAGAAGGGGGGGACACTGACCTCTGACCCTATAGAGAGAGAAGAGGGGACACTGACCTCTGACCCTACAGAGAGAGAAGAGGGGACACTGACCTCTGACCCTACAGAGAGAAGGGGGACACTGACCTCTGACCCTACAGAGAGGGGGAGGGGACACTGACCTCTGACCCTACAGAGAGAGAAGAGGGGGACACTGACCTCTGACCCTACAGAGAGAAGAGGGGACTCTGACCCTACAGAGAGAAGGGGGGACACTGACCTTTGACCCTACAGAGAGGGGACACTGACCTCTGACCCTACAGAGAGAGAAGGGGGGACACTGACCTCTGACCCTATAGAGGGAGAAGGAGGGACACTGACCTCTGACCCTATAGAGAGAGAAGGGGGGACACTGACCTCTGACCCTATAGAGAGAGAAGGGGTGACACTGACCTCTGACCCTACAGAGAGAGGAGGGACACTGACCTCTGACCCTACAGACAAAGAAGGAGGGACACTGATCTCTGACCCTGCAGAGAGAGAAGGGGGGACACTGACCTCTGATCCTATAAAGAGAAAAGGGGGGGCACTGACCTTATAGAAAAGGGGGGACACTGACCTCTCACCCTATAGAAAGGGGGACACTAATCTAAGACCCTATAGAGAGAGAAGGGGGACACTGACCCTTTAAAAAGGGGGAAGGACACTGACCTCAGACCCTATAGAGAAGGGGTACACTGACCTCAGACCCTATAGAGAGGAGGGGGGACACTGACCTCTAAACCTATAGTGAGAGAAAGGGGGGGGACTGACCTCTGGCACTATATAGATAAGGGGGGCACTGACCCTATAGAAAAGGGGGTAACACTGACCTCTGACCCTATAGAGAGGGGACACTAACCTGTGACCCTATAGAAAAGGGGGGCTCTGTACCCTGACCCCAGAGAGAGAAGGGGGGACACTGACCTCTGACCCTATAGAGAGAAAGGGGGGCACTGACCTCTGACCCTATAGAGAGAGAAAGGGGGGGCTCTGACTCTATAGAGAGAGGGGGGCCACTGACCTCTGACCCTACAGAGAGAGAAGAAGGGAAACTGACCTCTGACCCTACAGAGAGAGAAGGGGGGCACTGATCTCTGACCCTATAAAGAGAAAAGGGGGGGCACCGACCTTATAGAAAAGGGGGGACACTGACCTCTCACCCTATAGAAAGGGGGACACTAATCTAAGACCCTATAGAGAGAGAAGGGGGGACACTGACCTCTGACCCTACAGAGAGAGAAGGAGGGACACTGACCTCTGACCCTACAGAGAGAGAAGGGGGGCACTGATCTCTGACCCTATAAAGAGAAAAGGGGGGGCACTGACCTTATAGAAAAGGGGGGACACTAATCTCTCACCCTATAGAAAGGGGGACACTAATCTAAGACCCTATAGAGAGAGAAGGGGGGGACACTGACCCTTTAAAAAGGGGGAAGGACACTGACCTCAGACCCTATAGAGAAGGGGGACACTGAACTCAGACCCTATAGAGAGGAGGGGGGACACTGACCTCTGACCCTATAGAGAGAGAAAGGGGCGGCTCTGACTCTAGAGAGAGGGGGGACACTGACCTCTGACCCTATAGAGAGAAGGGGGACACTGACATCTGACCCTATAGAGAGAAGGGGGACACTGACCCTATAGAAAAGGGGGGGCACTGGCCTCTGACCTTATAGAGAGAAAAGAGAGGACACTGACCTATGACCCTATAGAGAGAGAAAGGGGGGAGGACACTGAGCTCTGACCCTATAGAGAGAGAAAGGGGGACACTGAGCTCTGACCCTATAGAGAGAGAAAGGGGGGGGGACACTGACCTCAGACCCTAAAGAGAGAGAGGAGGGGGGGGACACTGACCTCAGACCCTATATAGAGGGGGACACTGACCTCTGACCCTATAGAGAGAAGGGGGGGGACACTGACCTCTAACCCTATAGTGAGAGAAAGGGGGGGGGGACACTGACCTCTGGCACTATATAGAGAAGGGGGGACACACCCTATAGAAAAGGGGGAACAATGACCTCTGACCCTATAGAGAGGGGGACACTAACCTGTGACCCTATAGAAAAGGGGGCACTGACTTCTGACCCTAATAGAGAGAGAAGGGGGACACTGACCTCTGACCATGTAGAGAGAGAAATGGGGGGCCTCTGACCCTATAGAGAGAGAAAGGAGGGACACTGACCTCTGACCCTATAGAGAGAAGGGGGACACTGACCTCTGACCTTATAGAGAGAAAAGGGAGGATACTGACCTCTGATGCTATAGAGAGAGAAAGGGGGACACTGATCTCTGATGCTATAGAGAAAGGGGGGTCACTGACCTCTGACCCTATAGAGGGGGGGGGGGGGCACTGACCTGTAAATCTACAGATATTGGGGGTTCTGTGTATTAAGCATACCATAGTGCTCTTAGTACATAATATTCAATTTGTGAAGCTGTACACAGGGATAGTGGCTTCGTTGTTGGCTGCCCTGGGAGCCCATTCGCCATTTATGGTGATTTTAGTGTGCTAGGGAGCCCATTCACAGTCTTCTGCTGCTCCTTGTCTTTGCACCGTACTCCCATCACTTCTCATATTTATCATTCTCTGTATTTATATAAAATTGGATTTTTTATGCTCAGTGAATGATCGGCACACCCTGCTCAGCCTAATCCGAGATGGGTGGAGAGGTCCCTGTACTCCCGGCACCATGGTGACCATTGTGTCCTCCACCCTCCTCTCCCCTCCAGGGATTTCCTCCTGCCAGAACTGCTCTTCACAGCCCAGATTAGTTAGGAAAAGAAGCAGTGTAGAATGTGATGGGAAATCCAATATTTTAGAGTTGTCACCAAAACAGGAATAAAGGGATCTCTTTTCAATGGGGACATCTGAAAAAAATGGACATTAGACGAAGGAGAGTTGGAGGAAGGAGCAAAGTCCTTCAGCAGTATAGAGCATTTCAGGAGAGGAGTGTTAAGCCCCGTACACACATACTGATCGTCGGCCGAACGATCGGCCGTCTTTTGTCCAGGGCTGTCCTGTCGGTTGAAAAGTGCTAAAGACTGCATACAAATTTTGTCGGCCAACAACAGCCGACTGCAGAAGTGATGTCATGTGATGGTTGACTTTCCTTGTCTTTTTTCTTCTCTGAGCATGCCCAGTCTTGCTAATCTGCTGATTGTTGGCCGAATTCTGTACTGACTGGCGAACAATCGGCCGTTCTGGTGACGGCCAACAAAAATTTTAACGTCTGCACGACAGATTCTGTTCGGCCGAAAATGCGCTGTCGGAAGCATCATACTAACAAGCCTACAATCGGCCGAATGGTCGTCGGCCGAATATTTACGGCCGACAATCGGTACGTGTGTACGGGGCTTTAGGTAGGGGAAGTACAAGAGTCCTCCAGCAGTGCAGAGAATTTCAGGAGAGGAGAGTTAGAAGAAGGAGCAGAGTCCTCCAGCAGTGCAGAGTATTTCAGGAGAGGTAAGGAAGATACAGGAAGGAGCAGAGTCCTCCAGTAGCACAGAGTATTTCAGGAGAGGAGAGTTAGAAGTAGGAGCAGAGTCCTCCAGTAGTGCAGAGTATTTCAGGAGAGGAGAGCTAGAAGAAGGAGCAGAGTCCTCCAGTAGTGCAGAGTATTTCAGGAGAGGAGAGCTAGCTACAGGAAGGAGCAGAGTCCTCCAGTAGTGCAGAGTATTTCAGGAGAGGAGAGCTAGCTACAGGAAGGAGCAGAGTCCTCCAGTAGCACAGAGTATTTCAGGAGAGGAGAGTTAGAAGAAGGAGCAGAGTCCTCCAGTAGTGCAGAGTATTTCAGGAGAGGAGAGTTAGAAGAAGGAGCAGAGTCCTCCAGTAGTGCAGAGTATTTCAGGAGAGGAGAGCTAGAAGAAGGAGCAGAGTCCTCCAGTAGTGCAGAGTATTTCAGGAGAGGAGAGCTAGAAGAAGGAGCAGAGTCCTCCAGTAGTGCAGAGTATTTCAGGAGAGGAGAGCTAGATACAGGAAGGAGCAGAGTCCTCCAATAGCACAGATTATTTAAGGAGAGGAGCATTAGAGGAAGGAGCAGAGTCCTTTAACCGGTTGCCGACTGCGCACAGTATATTTACTGCGGCAGTCGGCCCCGGCCAGGCAGAGTGACGTAGGTCTACGTCGCTCGCCTGTCACTCCTTCTAGAGCCAATAGCGGGCAGGCGCGCGCCCGCCTCGGCTCGTTCACGGAGGAGTGCGGGAGTGTGACTAGCGGACCCGATGTCCGCCGGTCACACTACGATCGCCGGTACAGCGGGAGAAAGACAGAGCGGCTTATGTAAACAAGCCGCCTGTTAGTTCTCCCTGTGTAAAAGTGAAGATCCGACAGTTCTACTATGTAGAACTGTTGATCTTTGTTTTTACACTAGGAGACCTGTCCCTGCACAGTTAGAATCACGCCCCTAGGACACACTTAACCCCTCCCTGTCCAATACTGTTAACCCCTTCCCTGCCAGTGTCATTTTTGCAGTAACAGTGCATATATATAGCACTGATTACTGCAGTAATGTCACTGGCACCCCCAAAAGTGTCAAAAATGTCAGTCAAGGGTCCGATCTGTCCGCCGCAATGTCGCAGTACCGCAAAAAAAATCGCAGATCGCCGCCATTACTCGTTAAAAAAAAAAAACACCAAAAATGACAAAAATCTTTCCCTTTGTTAGTAAACGTGATAACTTTTGCGCAAACCAATCAAAATATGCTTTTTGTGATTTTTTTTACCAAACATAGGTAGCGTAAAACAAATTGGCCGAAAATGTTAAAAAATTTTGATTTTTACATTTTTTTTGGGGGGAATTTCATATAAAAAAAAGTGAAAAATATTGTTGTTTTTGCAAAAATTACGCTCTTTTTTTGTTTATAGCGCGTGATCAAAAAATCGCACAGGTGATCAAATACCACCAAAAGAAAGCTCTGTTTGTGGGAAAAAAAGGACGTCAAATTCGTTTAGGTACGGCGTCGCACGACCGCGCAATTGTCCGTTAAAGTCACGCAGTAAAAAATCACAAAAAACCCCCTGGTCTTTTAGCAGGAAAATCCTCCGGTGGTAAAGTGGTTAACAGTGCAGAGTATTTCAGGAGAGTTGGAGGAAGGAGCAGAGTCCTGCAGCAGTGCAGAGTATTTCAGGAAAGAAGAGTTATAGAGGAAAGAGCAGAGTCCTCCAGCAGTATAGAGTATTTCAGGCAATGAGAGTTAGAGGAAGGAACAGAGTCCTCCAGCAGTGCAAATTATTTCAGGAGAGAAGAGTTGGATAGAGGAAGGAACAGAGTCCTCCAGAACTGCAGAGTATTTCAGGAGAGGAGGGTGAGATAGAGGAAGAAGCAGAGTCCTCCAGCCCTCAGGTGTGTCAGGAGGGAGGAGCTTCTCCTGCTGAGAATCTGAAGCTGCTCCAGGTGATCTGTGTGAGAAATCTATCCCAGCCCTCCTGGCTCCTTCCTGGGGCAGCCATGGGGGGCAGCGTGGCCTCTCCTGCTGGGAGCTAGCAGCCATCCCCTGGGCTGATGGGTGACATACCTGCTCCTCTACAAGCCATGACTGGTGATCTCTCTGCACCTGGTGAGGATGAAGGTGCCAAGTCCATTCTGGAGCGAGTGGTGGCCAAGATTAAGGTCCTGAATGAGGAGAGAGACAAGATCTACAAGCTCAGAGCGGAGTTGAAATGTCTGTGAAAGCAGCGTGAGGGCTTGTATAGCCAGAACCGTGGAACCATGGATTCAGGAATCCAATTGGCTAATGTCTGGGTGGAACACAAGGAAACCATTGTGGCCATGATGGAAGGCAGAGATGGGCCTTTCAAGGAGAAGTTTTGTAATGACCGGAGATTTACAAGGATGGCAAAGGTGGAGGAGGAGACCCCCAGTTCTGACCCCTTATCCCCTCAGGGTGAGGTAAGCAGCCCATTGCCTTCTCAGGGCTCAGGAGGCATGCTGAGACTGATCCAGGCAATGGAGTCCCCAATGCGGGGAGATCAGCTGGTGTTTGGTGGTGAGGAGAACTTACTTGACAATGTGCCTGATAAGGTAAAGCCTATTAAGCCCCAAGTAATGGATAAAACTATTTTTGTGCCATTTAGCACCATGACGAATACTGAGGGTTTGCCCAATGACACCCAGGCTGGTAACTTTATATCCAGCAATTCTTTGCCTGCTGATGTTTCCTCTCAGGAAAAACTGCATTTAAAAAATAAAATTTCAGCTGAGGGACTTCAAGTGCCAGCAGAACCTATTAACCCCTCCTTTTGCTGAGCCCAAAGCTTTTTGTCCAGTCACAGCTGCTGAGCAGGACTCTACAGCACAACATCAGGAGACATGTGGTACTGCAGCAGAAACTGTGACTTTACCTGATGCAATTGTTCCAGTACAAGTGTGATGGACCATCCCACCAATATGTGTGTAATGGACAATCGTACCCATATAGGTGTAATGGACAACCCCGCTGGCTCAGTCCAAGCAGTTAAGAATAATAATAATATTATACAGGCTAAAATTACATCAGTGTGGGGCCTTGGTCCTGATAAGCCTACATTTGCTCAGGTGGTGCGCCGTGCTCCCGGCAATATTATCAATCCAGGGCTACAGCCAAAGAGGAACTCCGCTTCCAAGCAGGGTTTTCCACCACAAGCTGCCACTTTGAGCACCCCTGGATCTGGTCTTGGGTCTCTAGCTTCTGCTGGGGGTCCAAGGCATAATGTAGTCATTCTTAAATGGGAAGGTGGTGCAATCCCTTCAGCACGGCGTGGGGTGGTAGACATGATTTTGGAGATAGGTTTTGGGGCAAAAGACCTCTATGCCCTAATACACGTAGCCGGGAGTACACAATTAGCTTGACCAGATTGTCTTGACTTGTTCTGAGAACAATATGAGGCTCTGTGCAGGTCAAGACCCCAATGGGAAGGTCTGGCACAAGTTGCTGTTTCACAAAGGTCAACTGTAAAAAAGATAACTATCATCCTCACTAATGAGAGTGTTCCTGCTCGGGACCTAGAGGTCTGGTTAAAGAATTATGGTGAGGTTTTGACAAGGCCAGATAAAATCCTTGATGAACATGGCATCTGGACTGGGGGTTGGTCGGTAAAGGTCAGGTTGGCCAGGGATGGGAATGCTGTCCGTCACCTGCCGTCCTCAGCTTTCATAGGGAGGGAAAGGATGACTATTTTCTATCCTGGTCAGCCAAAGCTGTGTCACTGCTGTGGAGAAAAGGGGCATTTTAGCTCCTCTTGTTCAGCATTAATGTTCAGTGTGTCGGGGACAGGGTCATGTGGCAAGTGACTGCACCCAGATGATAAGGTGCAACCTGTACCTGCGCCTTGGCCACCCCTAGAGCCGATGTCCGGAAGCCTGGCACAATATAAGGAAAGAGGTAATAGATGAACTGTTAAAGCTGGACAGGTTGGAGGATGAGGCCCCTGGTGTACCATCCTCCTCTGCGGTGATTGACTCCCCTGGTCCTGTCTGTCTCTGTGTCCCCTAAGCTTACTGTGAACTCGCTCCTCTTATTTAAGAACCTTCCAAGCCTGTGCCCCCCGAGTCAGTTATCCCCCATGAGTCTCCCCTCCTAAGTCTGACTTAAAGGAAGGCCCACCCCCCCCCCCCTCCCAGGAGTGGTAGAGGGTCCCAAAAAGGCTGCTTCTTGTGTAAAGAAGTCTTCTGTGAAGACTTCAACGAAAAAAGCAAGAGATGAAAACATCTCTGAGTCTGATCTGCAGTACCTGGAGGAGAGAAGGAAGGTTGTGAGGTTGGAAGAGACAGGCCGTGAGGACGGAACAGGGACAGGAAGCCCCAGTGCCCGTCTCAAACAGTTATAGGGCTTCTACTTTGGATATTTCCTCATCTGGGGCTTCCTCAGAGCAAAGTTCAGATTCTGAAATGGAGTTGGAGGAGGCCTCAAGAAAGAGAGAGGCTTCTGGTGATGAGCAGCAGAGGGGAGCTAAGAAGCAACCCACGCAAGTACCCAAATAGCGGTTCCCCCTCTGTTAAAAGTGGTGACAATAAATGTCACCAGCATTAAGTCAGTATGGCACTTTTCCACTGCAAGTATCGGCTTGGCTCTATTTGGCCATGCTTGGCCCGGTTTGCTTTTCCACTGCTGGTACCGCATGGTACGGTGTTGGAACGGTTCGGTACGGTTTGGTATGGTTTGCTTTTCCACTAAAGTAGTACTAAAGTTAAGTGGGTGGGATAACAATGATTCTCTGACCAATCAGTGGCTAGTAGTGACTGCATACAAAGGATTGTGGAATATGGTACCGGTATGGTACCTCTTGGAACCACAATCGAGGTGGTACTGTTTTAGAGAGCCGTACCGTTCGGTTCCATGTAGTGGAAAAGCGCCACCGTACCATACCGAACCGTTCCTACACCGTACCATGCGGTACCAGCAGTGGAAAAGCACAAAAGCGAGCCGAACCGTTCGGTTCCATGCAGTGGAAAAGCCCCAATGACCTTCTTTTTGTTCAGCCAATTAGATGATGAAATTTTATTTTTGCAACAGACTAGGCTCACCTCCTAGGCAGATATTCATATGGCCAAGAGAGAGTGGAGTTATGGTCCATCTTACTGGTCTCTTGCGGCCGAGCCTTGTGGCAGTGTTGTTTAAAACAGGCATGGTAACTGTCCTGCGGTTATTGAGGTGGAGATTTGGGAGATGTATGGTCTTTGACGTTCTTGTGGGAGGGCAGGACCTGCTGCGCCTAATTAATGTTTATGGACCGCACACAAAGAGGGGCAGTAGAGTTCTCTGATCACTGTATGCTATCTTTGGTCTTGAATGCTTCTGACTTTCCTCAAAAGGGCAAGGGCATCTGGAGATTAAATTTGACTCTCCTCGAGGAAGGACATGCTAGAGAATCCTTTGAGGAATTCATTCAGGCACAGGTGACCATCCTGAACTTTTGTAGCAGCAAGGCTGAGATGGGAGCTGACCAAAAAGAGGATTGCTGGATTCCTCAGGGGCCTAGCCAATAAAAAACAGTTTGATAGATACATGACCTACTAACGTTTGCGGAGAAAGCTGCATATTCTGGTCTCAAGAGGAGGAGATCCTAGGGCAATCTCTGTGAAAATCCTCAGGAGCTGTCAATATGACCGGCATGTCTCTGGTTCTGGGGAGGGACTATGGGAAGTACCACTCGCCTGACCCTTACCAGAACTGCAAACTAGGTGTAGCTGGTAAGACGATCATTAGCCTTAAGAATAGTACAGGTTCCTTGACCAATTGCAGATCAGGGATCCTGGAAATCGTAAGGTCTTTTTATGCTGAACTTCTTTGGAGGAAAGAGCTTGACCCAGACCAAGATGGAAAGCTTTTTGGACTCTACTCCAGGTCTAAATGGTGGAGATGTCCCATTGATGAATTTGACAGAGGAGATCACAGTTGAAGAGGTGATCGGGGCCATTAAACAGCTTGCCATCAAAAAGTCACCTGGACCGGATGGTCTGACGGCTGAGTTTTACAAATCCTTTAAGTCTATTCTGGCCCCACATTTGGTAGAGGTTTTTAACAGTTGCCTTACTGAGGGAATGCTTCCCCCTTCCATGAGACGCTCCGCTATGATTCTTCTTTCAAAAGGTAAAGATCCTTCGATGATTGAGAATTGGCGCCCCATCAGCCTTCTCGATGTCGATAGAAAGATGCTAGCGAAGATATTTTTCTGGCGCCTATCGGCAGTAGCAAAGTCTTTGCTTTCTCCCCATCAGCACTGTTTGATGCAGGGTAGGAGCACCTTCACAGCGGTTTTAGCTGTCCGGGAGGCCTTAGAGTAGAGCAGGGCTGCAGGCTGGGGAAAGTATTTACTGGCGTTGGATCAGGCAAAGGCTTTCTGGATGGGAAAGGAAGGCGAGGGGTTTGATTTCCCGGACACCTTTCCAGTGCCCCAGGAAAAAAATAAGATACTAGGCACTGAATTTGGACCCAGTGATTATGGTCTCAAAAACTGAGAAGGCAGGCTGGAAGTTGCCAATATTAAGGTGGTCAGCTGGAGGAGATGGAAGTTATCTCTGAAGGGAAAGAATTGATCTGATTAAGACTTCTGATACCGATCTTCTTGTTTGTCAGCTTTATCTGCATCTTGCCAGTGTCTCTCTGTGCTAGGATCTATAGTGTGTTCTTCTGGATGCTGTGGGGGAACAGACTGAACCTCATCAAGAGGAATGTCCCCTATCTATCCAGGAGGGAGGGTGGCTTAGGTATAATCAACCCCGTTCTTTTCTTTTCACTGCTATTTCTAAAGTTTTAACATTGGTAATATACTTGCACAGGGCTTGACAAATTTGCCTGAAATCTAGGAGCCAGCTAAAAAAGTTAGGAGCCAGTTTTTTTTTTTTTAAACTAACAACCAAGCTTTATTTAATAAAACGGATACTAAATTTACACATAAATACGACTAGAACCCCACTCTCCTCTATAGCGCAATTGGATGGAAACAGACTATCTCTCTTTTTCCATCCGATGCCATCTGATCCGATCCTCAGATTACCGCTCCATAGAGGAGAATGAGGGGTCCGATCAGGTCTGTCTGAAAAACTGTCAGGCGGACCCGATCAGACAGCCCGTGTGAAAGGGGCCTTCGGCTGTGGCACGGCGATGAGGAAAAAAAAAAAATATATATATATATATTATATAACATTTTTTTTTTTTAATAAGAATTGAAAAAAAAAAAAAGAATGTTTATATTTATTTATTTATATATATATATTATAAACATTCTTTTTTTTTTTCAATTCTTATTAAAAAAAAATGATATATATCTATATCATATATTTTTTTTTTATAAGAATTGAAAAAAAAAAAAAAAAAAGGTTTTTTTTTTTTTTAATAATTAAAAAAAAAAAGAAAAAATGTATTATTATTTATTTTTTTTTAATTTAAAAAATAAATTAATAATAATAAAAACACTCCCTGTCCACTTACCTTTAAGCAAAGGTAACTGGAGAGAGAGATGAAGCCTGCAAAAACTTCCCATCTCCTTCCAAAGAGCAGATAAGAAGGAAGGCATTGAAAGCATGCATTACTCCCGGCCACCACAAGAGGGCGCCAGTTCCCCTAGCCTCTCATCTAACAGAAGAAGGCCGAAAAGCCGGGGCCTCAATTTATGGATGGCGTGGAAGTCCGTGCACTCGGGAAAGAAGGTGGGGGCGCAAAAGGGACAGGACAGCTCCTGCAGGGCCCCCCAGGCGCCAGGTCGCTAATTCTAGTCGCAAATGCGACCTGGCGCCCGGGGTTTGTCGAGGCCTGTACTTGCAGTGGAACCTCCTGGATGGGCAGGCATGTTTAGCTCTTGGTTTAGGCCTTTTCTATGACTTTGGGAAGAAGGTGGCCAAGTGGAGAATCTCAGGGGTCATCGTGGCCAGCTTCCAGCCTATGTCGCGCTGTGTCTGACGTTGCTGCAGCAGTGGCGATTGTCAGCTGAAGATCTCAGATCCACTCCAAGGAAAGTCCTTATGAGCCGAGTCTTGAGCAAAGTCTTTAATGACCCACTGGCCTTAAGGGATTGCCCAGGCCCAACTTTGAAGGAAGGGTTAAGACTGATTATTTGGCTAGAGTCCAATTTAAATTTAGGGATCTGGCCTGGTTGTGCTGCCATGGGAGGCTCTATGTTCGGGGCAAATTGAAGTACCGTAGTGAAATGGATCTTGTTTGTCCTCGGGAGGAATGTGCAGGTGAGGAGGAGACTATGGGCCATTTCCTGCTTCGCTGCCCTTTTAACATAGAGGTATACAAACAGGTGAGTGGGTGTACGGAGCATTCAATACCGGTGGGGGCTTTTGTTTGGATACACTTTTTTTTAGTTAGCTTAGTAGTCCGTTATTACACATGGAACGCACAATGTCAGGTCACCACTCGGCATAAAATCCTTCCTGTTCAGGTGGTGGTGTGTGACGTTCTGCATGATGTGGGAAAGATTCGGGTGCTTGAGAGAGACAAGTGGGGTTAGGGGGCTTGGCTGAAGGCGTGGAGGGGTTTCAAGCCTCCCTGACTGCCAGGAGTCTCTTTCCCAGGTGGCTGTCTGTCTCTTATCACCCTAGATTTTTTTTTCCTTATGCTTAATTTTTGATAAATGGCTGCATACATAGGTGATGGGTTGTGCCTCTCAGGCCCTCTCTGCTGCTTTATGTAAATAGTTTTCAAAAAACTTTTGGTATTGGACTATGTGTATATTGTATTTTATATATTCTGAACATGGATGTGTATTTCTTTGTTTTCTGTTGAAGTATTGTACTATGGTTTTGTTTTTTACTTTTGTATAAAAATTGTTGCTGATTATTTTCAATAAAAGATCAGCAGAGTTATGCAGCAGTGCAGAGTATTTCATGAGAGCAGAGTCAGAGGAAGGAGCAGAGTCCTCCAGCAGTGCAGAGTATTTCAGGAGAGGAGAGTTATAGAGGAAGGAGCAGAGTCCTCCAGCAGTGCAGAGTATTTCAGGAGAGGAGAGTTATAGAGGAAGGAACAGTCCTCCAGCAGTGTGGAGTATTTCAGGAGAGGAGAGTTGGAGGAAGGAGCAGAGTCCTCCAGCAGTGCAGAGTATTTCAGGAGAGGAGAGTTGGAGGAAGGAGCAGAGTCCTCCAGCAGTACAGAGTATTTCAGGAGAGGGGAGTTGGAGGAAGGAACAGAGTCCTCCAGCAGTACAGAGTATTTCAGGAGAGGAGAGTTGGAGGAAGGAGCAGAGTCCTCCAGCAGTACAGAGTATTTCAGGAGAGGGGAGTTGGAGGAAGGAACAGAGTCCTCCAGCAGTACAGAGTATTTCAGGAGAGGAGAGTTAGATAGAGGAAGGAGCAGAGTCCTCCAGCAGTACAGAGTATTTCAGGAGAGGAGAGTTAGTAGGAGGAGACAGTCATTCATAGGATAGTATGATGAGGTTCCTCGTAGTCGGTTGCAGGTAGGGTTGCAGTGTAAACCATGTTCTAGCATCTGATATGTTGTGCTTTTTGCGCAGGACGTTTTGGCAATCAGGCGGATCATTTCCTCGGTACTTTGGCGTTTGCAAAGTTGGTGAACCGGACTCTGGTGGTCCCTCCCTGGGTTGTGTATAATCATCATCGCCCTCCTTTCAGCAATGTGAGTACTGGAGACACTATTATAATGTCAGAATGATTATAATAAAGAAACATACAGTAGATGACATTTTACAGATAAACTACAACCTAGGAACTGACTTTAAAGCGTTTGTTACCCCGACACTTCATATTCCCGATATGTGTCTGTTGTACCATGTACCTGTATGAGAAAGTCCCCTGTTCTTTGTATTTCTTCCTTTATGTGAAATCCCTGCTGTTCCTGCCAGTCCCTCTGCTTTCCTATTAAAAACTGACCACGCTAAGCAGGAAAGCACACCATGGTCAGTTCTCTAGCTATGCTGGGATTTCAGCCTGCTCTCCTGTAATGATGAGACTTGCCCTGACACGCCCCCGCTGCATATCTATTCACTGGGAAGCTCAGTGTGTTGCTGTTTCTCCTACCCCAGCTCTCATGCAGCTGAGAATAGAGGGAATGTAATCACTTATAATAAAGGAAAAGAAAGGTATTTATGATGTATTTTTTTATATCTATACGAAAATGTTTTGCCTTTAATTTCAAATTGAAACGAAATGGGTTGTTTTACAAGGTGATCGTTTACAATCACTTTATTTGATCTATAATGGCAAACGTCTGCTAGGAACATATATGGGTGTACGGCAATGTGCCGATGGTTATGTCAGAATCTTTACCGCTAACATGCGGTTGTTGCGGGGTGCCCCTTTATCCAGATTTAGGTGCAAGTCCCTTTAACTCAACTCCCCACAATCCTCTGGGCTCCCAGCATCCCCTGAGCTCCAGGACACGCCCAGGGGGTGTAAATGCCAGCTCCTCCCAGCTTCCTGTGTTCAGAGAGATCCTGCCTGATGGGACAGCAGTGAGTGGGCAAGTGAGCTGTCCCCAGGTGCTGGGTCCTCCCCTGTTATGTCTGGTGTGCGGGCCACCAGCAGTGAGCACAAGAGCACGCAGTGTCTGTCCGAGCCCCGGTCACTGGAGAGGACTCTGTTACAGTCCATTCGGAGAAGCTGTCCATGCTGTGGGATGGTCCTATCTTCAGCCCCCAGAGCCACCTGACTAAAGTCAGCATCAGCAGTGCCAGTGTGAAGTCTGTGCCAGCAGGAAATCCCCTCAGCTCACAGCCTGTTGAATGAACGATTACTATCTTGGACATGTGAGATTCTTTACTCTCTATTCTATCAGTAAACTGAACTAAGAACACTCTGCTGCCATCCAACGGCCATTAGTAGAACTACGGTATAATTGTTTTCATATGTTCTAACCCTGTTTTCCCTACTGTTCATATTACCGTTTTGTACTAGAAACCCCTGTTCACATGATCTCTTGTGTAATCTAAGTTGATTTCCATTGTTAAGTAAAGTAGAAATTGAACATCACCACTGGTCTGATCATTTGGTCGATACTGTTACATGGTCACACCACTATATATATATATATATATATATATATATATATATATATATATATATATATAATATACACAGTGCCTTGCGAAAGTATTCAGTCCCCTTGAACTTTGCGACCTTTTGCCACATTTCAGGCTTCAAACATAAAGATATAAAACTGTAATTTTTCGTGAAGAATCAACAAGTGGGACACAATCATGAAGTGGAACGAAATTTATTGGATATTTCAAACTTTTTTAACAAATAAAAAACTGAAAAATTGGGCGTGCAAAATTATTCAGCCCCCTTAAGTTAATACTTTGTAGCGCCACCTTTTGCTGTGATTACAGCTGTAAGTCACTTATGGTATGTCTCTATCCGATTTGCACATCGAGAGACTGAAATTTTTGCCCATTCCTCCTTGCAAAACAGCTCGAGCTCAGTGAGGTTGGATGGAGAGCATTTGTGAACAGCAGTTTTCAGTTCTTTCCACAGATTCTCGATTGGATTCAGGTCTGGACTTTGACTTGGCCATCCTAACACCTAGATATGTTTATTTGTGAACCATTCCATTGTAGATTTTGCTTTATGTTTTGGATCATTGTCTTGTTGGAAGACAAATCTCCGTCCCAGTCTCAGGTCTTTTGCAGACTCCATCAGGTTTTCTTCCAGAATGGTCCTGTATTTGGCTCCATCCATCTTCCCATCAATTTTAACCATCTTCCCTGTCCCTGCTGAAGAAAAGCAGGCCCAAACCATGATGCTGCCACCACCATGTTTGACAGTGGGGATGGTGTGTTCAGGGTGATGAGCTGTGTTGCTTTCACGCCAAACATAACGTTTTGCATTGTTGCCAAAAAGTTCGATTTTGGTTTCATCTGACCAGAGCACCTTCTTCCACATGTTTGGTGTCTCCCAGGTGGCTTGTGGCAAACTTTAAATGACACTTTTTATGGATATCTTTAAGAAATGGCTTTCTTCTTGCCACTCTTCCATAAAGGCCAGATTTGTGCAGTATACGACTGATTGTTGTCCTATGGACAGAGTCTCCCACCTCAGCTGTAGATCTCTGCAGTTCATCCAGAGTGATCATGGGCCTCTTGGCTGCATCTCTGATCAGTCTTCTCCTTGTATGAGCTGAAAGTTTAGAGGGACGGCCAGGTCTTCGTAGATTTGCAGTGGTCTGATACTCCTTCCATTTCAATATTATCGCTTGCACAGTACTCCTTGGGATGTTTAAAGCTTGGGAAATCTTTTTGCATCCAAATCCGGCTTTAAACTTCTCCACAACAGTATCTTGGACCTGCCTGGTGTGTTCCTTGTTCTTCATGATGCTCTCTGCACTTTAAACGGACCTCTGAGACTATCACAGTGCAGGTGCATTTATACGGAGACTTGATTACACACAGGTGGATTCTATTTATCATCATTAGTCATTTAGGTCAACATTGGATCATTCAGAGATCCTCACTGAACTTCTGGAGAGAGTTTGCTGCACTGAAAGTAAAGGGGCTGAATATTTTTGCACGCCCAATCATGATTGTGACCCACTTGTTGATTCTTCACAAAAAATTACAGTTTTATATCTTTATGTTTGAAGCCTGAAATGTGGCAAAAGGTTGAAAAGTTCAAGGGGGCCGAATAATTTCGCAAGGCACTGTGTATGTGTGTGTGTGTGTGTGTGTGTGTGTGTGTGTGTGTGTATATGTATATATATATATATATATATATATATATATATATTTGGATTTAATCACAGCACTTCCCCAATGGCTGATAATCTTCCTGTTTTCCAGGTTCACGTTCCCTATAAGGAGTTCTTCCAGTTGGCTCCTCTACGAAAGTATCACCGAGTGGTCAGCATGGAGGAGTTCATGGAGAAGCTGGCCCCCAAACTTTGGCCTGCCGACAAGCGTGTGGCCTATTGCTTCACAACGGCGGCCCAGAGGAGCCCTGACAAACAGTCCTGTCCAATGAAGGTGAATGAAGAGTACCTGTCAGGCAGACAGTAACATCAGTCAGTAACCCAATGCTATCCAGAAAGTCTGAATGTTTATGGGATGTATTTAACCACTTGAACCCCAGAAGGTTCTACCCCCCCCCCCCTTAATGACCAGGCCATTTTTTGCGATACAGCACTGCGTTACTTTAACTGACAATTGTGCGGTCGTGCAACGCTGTACCCAAATAGAATTGGGTACAGATCCTCACAGGCTGTGCAGAGGTTTTGATGATTATTTCTTTTTTTTTTTTGTAAGGACGGCAACCCATTTGGTCCATTTTGGGATCACTTTCACATCGATTTTATCCGCTCCGAGCTCTTTGATGGGATTAACTTCAGCACTTATTACAAAGACGCTTGGATGAGCAGGTAAGCTGAATGCTTTGTCTATGGCAGGGTTGTCTAACTCCATTTAATCTTGGGCCGTATCGGCATTCTGATCGCCCTCAAAGCCTGTTATATCTGTAGCCCCCCACCATCACCCTCCCTTACATCACAGTGCACCCCCTTACCTTGTGCTGCTGCTGCCAAGAAGTAGCTGGGGGTGGAGCTAGAAAGCAGAAACTGCAGGATCTGGAGGAGGACCAGAGGAGGGCTGGAGGCAGCTGCATGAATGCTCAATGCTGAGGCCAGAGATTATGTAAATGAAGGGGTGCTGCGACTGCACAGAGAGGTGCAGGATCTGTAGGGGGAGTTCTGTCCTCCTCTCTGCTTCTGAGACATGGTGGGGGCAGTGATGAGGAAGGTGCAGCAGCTGCAAGAGAGGTGCAAGGGCCTCAAGCTGCCTGCGCGCGATCACCCCCTAGCTGCCTGTGCGTGACCCATGTATACGGCAGTCCGCGCAGGAGCGGCTGCCTGCCACAGTAGAACTGTGGTAGGCGGTTGTAAAGTGGTTAACGCTCACTTGCTGTACATGCAACCTTGGGCTGCTGAGGAACCTTTCAGGCTTTAGGGCTACCGGCTCCCGATTATCTGACCGACCACTGTGACAGCCATTTACAGTAGTCACATTGGGGTTAATATTGGCACTCAAGGTAGAGTACAAAGAAAGGAACAATTGGTTGCTCTCACACGCCCATTCATCAGCACATAAAATCTTCACCTTTCCATCTCCCCGTACACTTGAAAAAGGAGTGCGCATGCCCAGTGGGGCCGTCGCGCATGCTCTGAAACGCGTTGTTCCCCTTCCGCCTGTTTGGTGATGTCACGACCTACGTTGCAGTCCAAGCTGGTCCTACAGTCAGCCAACCCGGAAGACGCAGAATGCAGGCACTCTCCTCCCCTCCAGCTACCATCTAGGCCTCGGTCCTGGATCATGGACACACCACGCTACGCCACCATCTGATCCTTTTCCATCTGATCAGCCTTAATTGAACTACTCCATGTGAGTGTGCATTTGTGGAGTTTAAATATCCAATAAATATTACTGCACTTAGAGGCGCTCTTCTTGTCTCTCCTTTTACCTCCATCTACAGTAGTCCCATGAACAGGCAGTCCTTCCCTTTACTGCTCCCTGTGCGGAAAGACCCATTTAATTACTTCCTGTCTGCGCTATAGTGGAAAGACGCTTACAACCCAGGCTTATATAAAAGAAAAAGAACAGGGCACAAACCCTGCGTGTGTTCATAGGATAGAAACACATAAATACTCAATAGTGCGATACACCATTAATATGAAGAAACAGTCAATAAAAATAAGTGTGACCATACAATCAAAGTAATATATAAAAAGGATACCCCTCAGAGTCCTCCCTTGCATCAGAGAATTCCCTCAGAGTCCTCCCTTGCATCAGGGAATTCCCTCAGAGTCCTTCCTTGCATCAGAGAATTCCCTCAGAGTCCTCCCTTGCATCAGGGAATTCCCTCAGAGTCCTTCCTTGCATCAGGGAATTCCCTCAGAGTCCTCCCTTGCATCAGGGAATTCCCTCAGAGTTCTCCCTTGCATCAGGAAATTCCCTCAGAGTCCTCTCTTACATCAGGGAACCCTCGCAGAGTCCTCTCTTACATCAGGGAACCCCCTCAAAGTCCTCCCTTACATCAGGGAACCCCCTCAGAGTCCTCCCTTACATCAGGGAACCCCCTCAGAGTCCTCCTTTACATCAAGGACCCCATCAGGTTCGCTTACATAAGGAATGAAGATCACAAACAGCCCCTGCTAACCCTAAAGTGATTGTAAACGTTCGTTTTTTTTTTTGTTTGTTTGTTTTTTTCTTCTTTCTTTCTTTCTTTCTTTCTTTTGTATGTATTACTACAGAATTTTTTTTTATTTTTTTTTTATTGGGAGGATGCATGTGATCAGCACAGGGCCAATCGGCACTGTCCAGACAGAGGGTCAGGGGTCATACAGCCTCATAGGATAGTCAGAGGAGAATGAAAACTCCTCCTACACGCTTTAACCAGACACTAATAAAAGTCAAAAGACTGATATATACTGCTAATGAGAAAAGGTATTTAGTAGTTTATATTTAATGAAAAAAATGCATTTCCATGTTCTGTGTACTGTGGGGGAGCGGATATAGTGACTGCAGGGTCCTGGGTTTAGTAACCCTTTAAGTTTACTGTTTATGTATCTTGATAGAACAATCTACAGATGGCGCTTTTTCTGCTGTTTTATCAGGTATCCTTCTTCTACACACCCGGTTCTGGCTCTCCCCGGAGCCCCTGCACAGTTTCCTGTCCTGGAAGAGCATCGAGGGTTGCAGAAATATATAGTATGGTCCAAAAAGATTGTTGAAGAGGGGGACAAGCACATCCAGAACTTACTCATTAGACCCTTTATGGGGGTTCATCTGAGGATTGGATCGGACTGGGTAGGTGATGACATTCAGTATAAAGGTTATTTATGCTTTGACAGTCTAACCAATCCTCCTCCATTGCAGCATATTATTAGATGTGAAAGGACGGGTAAACTTTAAAGCTCATTCAAAAGTGATATTGTTTCATTTCAGTTTCCAGTTAGTATAAGATGTTGTATTATCTTCCTGTAATTCCCTACACAGACTGAGAGAAGGTGGGAGACTTCTGTGAACCAATAAGACGAGTTGTTCGTTTTTTATACTTGGAGCTTGCAGGGGATGGCAATGTAATAATTAGTGTAGTGACCATCAGTCAAGGTCCAGTCAGATGGCTGGGGGCGTGTCTGTGACCAAGCTGTTTGTCTTCACTGCATTGGGGAAAAATAAGGTCATAGACTTTGCCCTGCTCTTTGCTGATGTGCCTGGATCACAAAACCCACCATACAGAATCACAGACCCTATGGCACTTAACCACTTTAAGACCAGGCCTTTTCCTGACATTTGTTTTTTACAAGTAAAAACCATTTTTTTTGCTAGAAAATTACTTAGTGTCCCCCAAACATTTTATATATATATATATATATATATATATATATATATACACACAGTGCATTGCGAAAGTATTCGGCCCCCTTGAACTTTTCGACCTTTTGCCACATTTCAGGCTTCAAACATAAAGATATAAAACTGTAATTTTTTGTGAAGAATCAACAAGTGGGACACAATCATGAAGTGGAACGAAATTTATTGGATATTTCAAACTTTGTTAACAAATAAAAAAAGCTGAAAAATTGGGCGTGCAAAATTATTCAGCCCCCTTAAGATAATACTTTGTAGCGCCACCTTTTGCTGCGATTACAGCTGTAAGTCGCTTGGGGTATGTCTCTATCAGTTTTGCACATCGAGAGACTGAAATTTTTGCCCATTCCTCCTTGCAAAACAGCTCGAGCTCAGTGAGGTTGGATGGAGAGCGTTTGTGAACAGCAGTTTTCAGTTCTTTCCACAGATTCTCGATTGGATTCAGGTCTGGACTTTGACTTGGCCATTCTAACACCTGGGCATGTTTATTTGTGAACCATTCCATTGTAGATTTTGCTTTATGTTTTGGATCATTGTCTTGTTGGAAGACAAATCTCCGTCCCAGTCTCAGGTCTTTTGCAGACTCCATCAGGTTTTCTTCCAGAATTGTCCTGATGGAGTTATATATATATATATATATATATATATATATATATACTTATTTATTTTTTTATTTAACAGAGGCCCTAGAGAATATAATTGTGGTTGCGGCAATATTTTATGTCCTATTGTATATGCGCAGCAGCCTTTCTTTTTTGGAAAAAATACACTTCAATAAAAAAAAAAAAAACAGAACAGTAATGTTAACCCATTTGGTATAATGTGAAAGATGATGTTACGACGAGTAAATAGATACCTAAAATGTCATGCTTTAAAATTTTGCACACTCGTGGAATGGCAACAAACTATGTTATTTTAAACTCTCAATAGGCGACGCTTTAAACAATTTTACAGGTTACCTGTTAGGAGTTACAGAGGAAGTCCAGTGCTAGAATTATTGCTCTCACTCGAACGATCATGGCAATACCTCACATGTGTGGTGCGAACACCGTTTACACATGTGAGCTCTACTTACATATGCGTTTGCTACTTTTTATTTATTTATTTTTTTTAAATGTTTTTCTTTATTTTATTTTTTTCGCACTTTTATTACGATAATAGAAATAAGTACGACAGATCCTCTTATTGAGAGATCTGGGATCAAATAGACCCCAGATCTCTCATTTGCCTTTTAAAAGGAAAAAATATATATTTTACCCCCCCCCCCCCCTTCTTGCCCAGGCCAATTTTCAGCTTTCAGCGCTCTCGTACTTTGAATGATAATTACATTTTTATCATTTTTTTTCCACACAAATAGAGCTTTCTTTTGGTGGTATTTAATCACTACTGTTTTTTTTTTCTTTTTTTTACACTACAAATTAAAGACAGAAATGTTTGAAAAAAAAATAAGTTTTACTTAGTTTCCTTTATAAAATTTTGCAAATAAGTAACTTTTCTTCATAAATTTTGAAGAAACTATACATTTCTTTGCTAAAAATAACCCAAATCCATATACAGGTATACCCCACTTTTAAGTACACAATAGGACCAGAGCATGTATGTAAAACAAAAATGTACTTTAAAGTGAAACAATACCTTTTTTCACAATGTATGTAAATACTTTAGCTGTATGGGAAATCTTGGTCAGCTTGACATGGCACTGCTCCTGGTTTTTACCATTTAATATTGGCGTCTATGGGAAATCTTGGTCAGCTTGGCATGACACTGCTTCCGAACCATAAGGGACAGGGACACCAAACTTGGGGAGCACCTAGAGGGTACCCAGGACATGGTATATTACCTAGGCTAGCTGGTCTACCCCAAATTGGATATGTTGTAGTTCTGGGTCCCCTTAAAGGAGTTGTAAAGTCAGTGAGGTTTTATTATCTTAATGCATTAAGATAGCCTTCTGTATGCAGCAGCCCCCCCCCTCCAGCACCCCCTAATACTTATGAGCTTCATCTCTATCCAGCGATATCCATGGCCGTCCTGGGACTCTCCCTCCTGATTGGCTGAGATACGGCCGCAGCGCCATTGGCTTCCGCGGTTGTCAATCAAAGTCAGTGAACCAATCAGGAGAGGGGGCGCGAACGGCAGCTCCATGTCTGAATGGACACACGGAGCTGCAGCTCGGCTCAGGTGCCCCCATAGCAAGCTGCTTGCTGTGGGGGCACTCGATAGAAGGGAGGGGCCAGGAGCAGGAATGAGGGACCGAGGAGGATCCAGGCTGCTCTATGCAAAACCAACTACACAGAGTAGGTAAGTATAACATGTTTGTTATTTATTTATTTTTTTAAACGACCCTGATGTAAGGCGGGGGGGGGGGGGGGGCGGGACTCTGATGAGCTGAGGAATGTGGAATTTCTGCAGTAGGTAAATCTTATCCTTTCATTTATAGAAGGGATTTTCCTGAGTATTAGGAAAGTGATTCATATTTGCCGGTCAGTAAAGATTTGTTGTTTCCTCTGCAGGTAAATGCTTGTAAGATGGTGAGCGACGGCACAGCCGGTCCCCATTTCATGGCCTCTCCGCAGTGCGTCGGCTATGACCGCCAAAAGGCCACGCCCCTCACTATGAACATGTGTCTCCCGGACCTCCGAGAGATCAGACGTGCCGTGACCCTCTGGGTGAAGAAGACCAAATCCAGATCCGTGTATGTGGCCACTGACTCCGCCTCCCACACCGCCGAGTTACAGAGAGCCTTGGGGAAGGAGGTATGAGGTTCCTGGTAGGCCCCTTCCAGTGCTGATCACATGTTGTCTTCCAGCTCCTGAGTGTGCACGACTTTCCCAAACCATGGCCCCCAAATACTGACTTTTTCTTTTTTCCTTGTTCCCCTCCAGGTGAAGGTGGTCAGCCTCCAGCCAGAAGTAGCCCAGATCGACCTCTACATCCTGGGCCAGAGCGACCATTTCATCGGCAACTGCGTCTCGTCCTTCACCGCCTTCGTGAAGCGGGAACGGGACCTACAGGGGAAGCCGTCCTCCTTCTTCGGGATGGACTCGCCTGGCCGGAGTCAGGATGAGTTGTAAACCGGACGGGGAGATGTGACACATTCCTTAATAAATGACTTTTTAAAGAGACTTTAAGGGGTGAAATAATCGAGGGGGGGGAATGTGACACATTCCTTAACAAATTTATTTTTAAAGAGACTTTAAGCAGTGAAATAATCGAGGGGGGGGAGGTGTACAAGGACGGGACAGAGTTACCCCGTAGTGATCATTAATAGCCCTCTGCCCAGGACTAAGGCCTGCGCCATTTAAAATTAAAGAGGAATTGTTGCTTAATCGCAAAACTAAAAGAAGGCGGAGTCCCTCACCCCAGCTTTGTGAACCCCCCCGCTTGTGAAATGTAAACTGCATTTTGTACATCTCATTTCTACTGAATCAAGTGTCCTTGTCTCAGAACCTGGTGTCTTCCTACAATTGGGGAGATTTCCCCTCACTTCCTGTCCTGGTGACCCAACAGGAAGTGAGGGAAAAATGAAGGAACAGCCCCACCTAGACAGGTTTCCCCTTTTGGAATGTGGGCACATGTGGGCGTTACCCAGGGCAGTCTGCCTAGCAAAACATGTAAACTGCATTTTGTACATCTCATTTCTACTGAACCAAGTGTCCTTGTCTCAGAACCTGGTGTCTTCCTCCCCCGTACTTTGTCTCCTTGGGGAGATTTCCCCTCACTTCCTGTCCTGGTGACTCAACAGGAAGTGAAGGAAAAAATGAAGGGACTGCCCCACCTAGACAGGTTTCCTTTTTTTTGCAAGGTTTGCTCCATTCCTCCCATTCACTCACCACTGTCCAGTAGTCGCCAGGACAAACTGAGAGGATTAATCACCCTAATGGGGGACGCAGATGGCCATAAAAATCTGACAGGGGGACTAACACTAATGCAGATCTTATCTCCTGCCTTCCCTCCAGTCTTGCACATTTGTACTGGCTCTTCTGCTGGACTGAAACGGTTTACTCAGATTTCACTGCACACTGCAAGCTTCTCACATTGTGCATCAGAAGCTGCAGTAAGTCAAAGCCAGCCTCATTTCCTGGCTGGAGGACTTCCAGCATCATCCAGTCATTTCCTTCACAGCCTTAACTGCCCTTGGTCCGCCTCTTTCATTCATTGGATTTCGGTTTTCAATCATTTGGGCGCTTGTGTTACATGTGGGCGTTATCTAGGGCAGTCTGCCTAGCAAAACATGTAAACTGCATTTTGTACTTCTCATTTCTACTGAATCAAGTGTCCTTGTCTCAGAACCTGGTGTCTTCCTCCTCTGTACTATGTCCCCTTGGGGAGATTTCCCCTCACATCCTGTCCTGGTGACCCAACAGGAAGTGATGAAAAAATGAAGGGGAGGTGCAGGTTGTGCCCCCCCCCCCCTGAGCTCGCACATCATGAACGGGAAGGGGGGTGGGGGCACAGTTTGGCGACTTAGTGACCTTGCCCCGACACTGTACAGCACCCTGCCAGCCCCTCCCACCAGCCATGACCTGCCTGCATTGTATAGAAAAGCACAGAGACCTAGTGATGACATCATTAAATTTAAAATAAGTAATGAAAACAGGTTCTGTTTTGGTTTTATTGGCTTGAATATTGATGGGGAGGTAAAATAATGGCGTAAGATGCACTTTGAAGCTCCACACTCCTGTAAGTCATTGTGATTAATGGCTAGACTATATGATCAGACTGTTTTTCTAATTACGGTGTCTTCAGTCGCTTTTCAGCATCTGTTTTGCCTTCCGATGACATAATGCTGCTGCCTATAGGCTCATTCACTGATCAATATGTGATCTGTGCAGCCGCCAACCTCCCGTTGGCTGCACACAACCTCCCATTGGGCGGACACAACCTCCCTTTGGGCGGTCACAACCTCCCTTTGGCCGCACACAACCTCCCTTTGCCCAGACACAACCACCCTTTGCCCGGACACAACCACCCTTTGCCCGGACACAACCTCCCTTTGGCCGCACACAACCTCCCTTTGGCCGCACACAACCTCCCGTTGTCCGCACACAACCTCCCGTTGGCCCGGACACAACCTCCCGTTGGCCCGGACACAACCTCCCGTTGGCCGGACACAACCTCCCGTTGGCCGGACACAACCTCCCGTTGGCCGGACACAACCTCCCGTTGGCCGGACTCAACCTCCCGTTGGCCGGACTCAACCTGCCCGTTGGCCGGACTCAACCTGCCCGTTGGCCGGACTCAACCTGCCCGTTGGCCGGACTCAACCTGCCCGTTGGCCGGACACAACCTCCAATTGGGCGGACACAACCTCCCGTTGGCCGCACACAACCTCCCGTTGGCCGCACACAACCTCCCGTTGGCCGCACACAACCTCCCGTTGGCCAAACTCAACCTCCCGTTGGCCAAACTCAACCTCCCGTTGGCCAAACTCAGCCTCCCGTTGGCCAAACTCAACCTCCCGTTGGCCAAACTCAACCTCCCGTTGGCCAAACTCAACCTCCCGTTTGCCGGACTCAAGCTGCCCGTTGGGCTGACACAACCTCCCGTTGGGCTGACACAACCTGGGCTGAAACAACCTCCAATTGGGCGGACACAACCTCCCATTGGCCTGACACAACCTCCCATTGGCCGCACACAACCTCCCTTTGGCCGCACACAACCTCCCATTGGCCAGACACATCTGTGTTATTGTGGTGTCCATGGGTTTGTATACCTGGCTAATATTTTTAGGAACACCTTTATATGGAGGAAAAAACCCTCCACCAAGGCCTGAGCGCTACATCCTTGGAGAAAGAGAATAAGGTCACATGATCCCCCATGCAAAAAGCTAATTAGTGATGTATCAAGAGAATCTGTCCTTTCATCTTGAATCAGCAAAATGACAGTTTTTCTTTAAAAACTGAGTTTTCAGGGCCCCTATTTGCTCTGTGTGGCATTTATTAAGCAGGAGACATCCAAGTATAATTTCAGATGACAACTGTAACACATGGGAATAATGCCTGGCTGGGGTTTGGTGTGCTTTTAGGCTTTTGAAGTGTCCATCTACCAGGGAGATGGTCTGCATGGGATCCAATGTCTGCAGCTCACACCCAGCACTGAGCGCTAGTCACTCCTCTTCCTCTGGGATTGGGGGATACTTCCAGAGTCTGTACAAGAATACAGAACATTGCAGATAATAGATCTACTGATTTCCCAGCCATAGGATATTGGAAAATCATATCTAGTAATTACCGTCCTTTTCCTTTCCTGGTGCCAATCCGCGGCATCGTACTGTAACGTGTGTGGAGCCAGGATGGCACATTTGTCGGGTGGAGTTACAATTCCTTCAGTCTAAGGCACATAATGAATCCTAACGTTTACCATGAAGATTTTCTACCAGTTATTTTGTATCGATTTGTATAATAAAATATCTCAAAGTTTACACTGCGTGTTTTTTTTTTTTTTCTATTTATAGAAATTCTGAGGTACCTTGGGAAGTAGACTTCGTGGGGTGTTGGGGTAGGTAGATGTAACCCAATTGGTAATCTCCGATAAGCTCCAAAGCCTACCTTGGGGACTTATCAAAAAAACACCCTTGAAGTGGGCTGTTGAGGGCTTTCAGGGGGTCGGGGGGCATTATGGAAAGGGGGGGTGCTGGGGTCTCTTGGGGAGCTCTGGGGGGTGCTCAAGGGGTTTGGGGGCTCTGTGGGTGGTTGGGGTGACTGAGGGCTTTTGGGGCACTGTGGGAGGTTGAGGGGTGTTGAAGGCTCTCAGTAAGAACTGTGGGAGTTTGGGGGGGTGCTGAGAACTCTCAGGGGGTCTAGGGGAACTGTGGGTGGTTGGGGGGTGCTAAGGGCTCTTGGGACATTGTGGGAGGTTTAGGGGTGCTGAGGGCTTTCAGAGGGTCTGGGGGCTCTGTGGGAGGATTTGGGGGTGCTGAGGGTCCTAAAGGGGTCTCTGGTCACTGTGGGTTGTTGGGAGGTGTAACTGAACAGTGACCCACACTGTGTTTGTGGGCTTCCGTCAGAATGCCACTTACTCCAGTCTGAACATAGATATCAGATATTCTAGCCACCCCCATACAAAACTAGACGGAACATAGCTTGTATATAACTGGAACCTTTATTTGAACAAACTCACACCAAATACATACCTCACAGGAGGACATCCCCCTCCTGATCAAACTACCACACCAGGTCAGGTGCCGGATTACATTATCATATGCAGATGAAATTGTGTACAGAAATATAATTAACCTGAACTAATTATCTAAGGAACCACCAACACAAACAGTATTCTACTTTTCTACCAGTAACTAATAGATGACAGTGATTCAATCAACCCGAGCCAATTACCTAGCAGACTGTCGTCCTCGATCTCCTGAAGTACAATACACATTATCATAAGTGTAAACACAGCCCCACAGTAGACAACAGGTGAGTAAATCAACATATTTAACAATCTGCTATGAGTCTGACTGTGTGAAGCAGTCTCTTAATGGCAATAGGCAGCTAGGCCTTAACATGAATCCTAGGCCTAGAGTCCCAGAGTCTTCATATGTTCCATGAGATATATTGTTGATAAATATTACTGTCCCATTTGAGTAATCCAAACCATATTCTCAGTGTCTATTAAGTACCAGTCCATCATTTCCTTGGTCACCGTGTCCCTAATAGACACAGAGTGACTTACACATAACAGGGGCCTAGGGGGCTGAGAGAGGCATTTCCCAACCTCTCTTAGGTAAGCTGTGTTCCACGGGCCCTCCAACCAAAGTAACTCCCGTCACGGGGGGGTACTAAGGGCTCTTGGGGCATTGTGGGAGGTTGGGGGTTCTAGGGTCAATGTTAATGGTTGGGGGTGCTTTGGGTCCTTAAGGGGTCTGGAGGCTATCAGGGCACTCTGGGAGGTTTGGGGGTGCTGAGGCTCTCAAGGGGTCTGGGGTCTCTGTGGGTGGTTGGGGGGTGCTGAGGGCTCTTAGGGAGTCTGGGGGAACTGTGGGAGGTTGGAAATGCTGAGGGTCCTTAAGAGGTCTGGGGGCTCTGTGGGAGGTTGGGGGTTCTGAGGGCTCTCCATTGGTCTGAGGGCATGGTGGGAGGGGGGGTTCTGAGGGCTCTCTATGGGTCTGAGGGCATGGTGGGAGGGGGGGTTCTGAGGGCTCTCTATGGGTCTTTGGGCACGGTGGGAGGGGGGGGTTCTGAGGGCTCTCGAGGAACTGTGGGAGGTTGGGGGGTGCTGAGGGTCCTCAATGGGTCTGTGGATGGTGCTGAGGGCCTTTGGGGCACTGTGCGAGGTTGTGGAGGTGCGCTAAAGGCTCTGGGGGGGGGTCTGAGGGAACTGTGGGGGGGGGGGGTGCTGAGAACTCTCAGGGATTTAGGGCAACTGGGAGGTTACCTTGGGTGGTTGGGGGGTTCTGAAGGCTCTTAGAGAATTGTGGGAGGTTGGGGGTTCTGGGGTAGCTGTGAGTGCTTGGGAGGGGGGGTAATGAGCGTCCTCAAGGGGTCTGGGGACTATAAGGGCACTCTGGGAGGTTTTGGGGTGATGAGGTTCTCAAGGATTCTGGGGTCACTGTGGGTGGTTAGGGGATGCTGAGGGTCTTCAGGGGGTCTGGGGGCTATGTGGGTGGTTGGGGGTTGCTGAGGGCTCTTGGGTCACTGTGGGAGGTTGAGGGGTGCTGAAAGCTCTCAGGGAGTCTGGGGGCTTTGTGGGAGGTTTGGGGGTGCTGAGGGTCCTCAAGAGGTCACTGTGGGTGGTGCTTAGGACTTTTGTGGCACTGTGGGAGGTTGGGGGTTCTAGGGTCACTGTATGGTTGGGGTGCTGAGGGTCCTCAAGGGATCTGGGGGCTATCAGGGCACTCTGGGAAGTTTCGGGGTGCTGAGGGGTCTGGGGTCACTGTGGGTGGTTGGGGGTGTTGAGGGCTCTCAGGGGGTCTGGAGGCTCTGTGGGAGGTTTGAGGGGTGCTGATGATCGATCCTCAATAAGTCTGGGGGCTATCAGGGTCCTGTAGGAGGTTGGAGAGTGCTGAGTCTCTCCAGGGGTTTGGGTGCTCTGTGGGTGGTTGGGGGATGCTGAGGGCTCTTGGGGCACTGTGAGAGGTTTGGTGGTGGTGAGGACTCTGACGGGGACTGGGGGCTCTTTAGGAGGTGCTGGGGGCCTCAAGGGGTCTGGTGGGGGCTATCAAGGCACTATGGCAGGTTGCTGAAGGTTCTCTTGAGGTCTGGGGGCTTCGTGGGAGGTTTTGCTGAAGGCTCCCAGATGATAGGATAACTGTTGGAGTGCTGTTGGCTCTCAGGTGGTCTGTGGCCTCTGTGGATGGTTGAGGTCTGCTGAGAGCTCTCAGTGGGTCCGGGCCTCTGTGGATGGTTGGAGGGGTGCTGAGAGCTCTCAGTGGGTCTGGGGCCCCTGTGGATGGTTGGAGGGGTGCTGAGAGCTCTCAGTGGGTCCGGGCCTCTGTGGATGGTTGGAGGGGTGCTGAGAGCTCTCAGTGGGTCCGGGGTCCCTGTGGATGGTTGGATGGGTGCTGAGAGCTCTCAGTGGGTCCGGGGCCCCTGTGGATGGTTGGAGGGGTGCTGAGAGCTCTCAGTGGGTCTGGGGCCCCTGTGGATGGTTGGAGGGGCGCTGAGAGCTCTCAGTGGGTCCGGGCCTCTGTGGATGGTTGGAGGGGTGCTGAGAGCTCTCAGTGGGTCCGGGGTCCCTGTGGATGGTTGGAGGGGTGCTGAGAGCTCTCAGTGGGTCCGGGGTCCCTGTGGATGGTTGGATGGGTGCTGAGAGCTCTCAGTGGGTCCGGGGCCCCTGTGGATGGTTGGATGGGTGCTGAGAGCTCTCAGTGGGTCCGGGGCCCCTGTGGATGGTTGGATGGGTGCTGAGAGCTCTCAGTGGGTCCGGGGTCCCTGTGGATGGTTGGAGGGGTGCTGAGAGCTCTCAGTGGGTCCGGGGTCCCTGTGGATGGTTGGATGGGTGCTGAGAGCTCTCAGTGGGTCCGGGGCCCCTGTGGATGGTTGGATGGGTGCTGAGAGCTCTCAGTGGGTCCGGGGCCCCTGTGGATGGTTGGATGGGTGCTGAGAGCTCTCAGTGGGTCCGGGGTCCCTGTGGATGGTTGGAGGGGTGCTGAGAGCTCTCAGTGGGTCCGGGGTCCCTGTGGATGGTTGGATGGGTGCTGAGAGCTCTCAGTGGGTCCGGGGCCCCTGTGGATGGTTGGATGGGTGCTGAGAGCTCTCAGTGGGTCCGGGGCCCCTGTGGATGGTTGGAGGGGTGCTGAGAGCTCTCAGTGGGTCTGGGGCCCCTGTGGATGGTTGGAGGGTGCTGAGAGCTCTCATGGGTTCTGGGGCCACTGCAGGCTACTATGAAGAGTTGAGGGGCACTTTGGGAGCTGGGTGGCACGGTGGGGGTGGGGACATCTGCAGTTGGCTGGAGGCCATGGAAGAGGGGGGCTGTGGCCTGGTGGATGGGAGGGGACAGCAGGAAGGGGTTAATGAAATTTGAAAAGTAATGTTAATTTTGGTTAAATCTGCAGCTTTCATGAGATGACACCCAGGTGATCCTGCCTGATAGATTGGTGCCCTAGCCCTTCCTGGTATAGGGTGACAACACTATCCTGGTCTTCCAATTGTGTTGTCACCCTATCACACAGGCTTCCAATGGGCAGCCAGGAACTATTGGCATAACAGCCAGGCAACTGGCTTTTCCAATAGGAGATCTCAGTGATGGCTGTCTGTGTATTCCCTCGCACCTATGTCCAAACAATGGCCCTTAAGCTGTTCAGGAACTACAATTACCATCATGCCTAGTTATGTCTCTGAATGTCAGAGATTTACAATGCCTCATGGGAATTGTAGTTCCTTAACAGCTGGAGAGTGTCTGGATTGAGTTAAAAATTCTCTCTGTGACTCCATTAGGGAGGTTTTCCCTGAATTCCTGTCCCTGTGACACACCATAGAAGTAAAGGGGGAGAGGTTGTCACCCAGGCCGGAAGTGAGAATAATTCTCTCTAAGGGGACATTTTACAGAGTTTCTAATTCTCCTCTGCTGCATGCAAAGCATTATTACCGCTGGGCTGGTAGGTGAGTTCTCACTCTCAGCGAATTTTGAGGGAAGTGCGGGGCGGGGGTCTCCTTGCTAAGCATCACCTATTCCAGCAAACAGAGAAAAACCAGGCTCCGCCCCTCAGAGCCAAGCCGCCCTGCCTAGCCCCGCCCACCAACGCTACGTAACCCCGCCTCTCAGAACTGAGCCTTCCTATGTAGCCCCGCCCCTCCAAGCATAGCCGCCTACTGTAATCCCGCCCCTGTAAGCAGAGCCACCACCCTCTCTAGCCCCGCCCTGTGGCTCTGCAGTGCGGGGGGCGGTGCCTGTTGCTAGGGAAGTGGATTGTGCGGCCTGTTGACCGTTGCTAGGGAAGTGGCGGTCCGGCGGTCGGTCGGCATCCGGCGGTGCTGGGACAGAGGGACGAGGACATCGGTGGGGATGGCAGGTGAGGGGGAAGGGGGCGTAGAGGGGCCCCACCCGCTGTGTGTATGGGGAGCCACACCGGCATGGCCTCCGCTGATCTCATCCCATCCCCGGCCGGTGTACACACATCCGGGCCTCATACACACCGGTATGGGGGAGGGGAAACCCCGGACTGAGCACCGATTATAGATGACTGACAGAGAAGATCCATCCACACACTGACTACAATGTATCATAGGGGGGGGTCATCATAGAGATGTATACATTGTATAGGAGATCCATCCACACACTGACTACAATGTATCATATGATGAGGGAGGGGGGGAAGTCATCATAGAGATGTGTAGAAGATCCATGTCAGACACTGACTACAATGTATCATATGGGGGGGGGGGTCATCACAGAGATGTATACATTGTATAGAAGATCCATCCACACACTGACTACAATGTATCATATGAGGGGGTGGGGGGCATCATAGAGAAGTATACATTGCATAGAAGATCCATCCATACTCTGATTACAATGTATCATATGAGGGGGGGGGGGGGGTCATTATAGAGATGTATACGTTCTATAGAAGATTCATCCACACACAGACTACAATGTATCATATGGGGGGGGGGGGGTCATCATAGAGATGTGTATAAGATCCATGGCAGACACTGAGTACAATGTATCACCTGCAAGCGGTCAGGATGTATAGAAGGTGTTGCCCAGACACTGAATACAATGTATCATAGGAGAGGGGGGGGGTCATCATAGAGATGTACACATTGTATAGAAGATCCATCCACACACTGACTACAATGTATCATATGCTGAGGAGGGGGGGGGGAGGGGATAATCATAGAGATGTGTATAAGATCCATGTCAGACACTGAGTACAATGTATCACCTGCAGGCGGTCAGGCTGTGTATAGAAGGTGTAGCCCAGACACTGAATACAATGTATCTGTACAGTATGGTGACGGCTGATCGGGGCACCGTATACATAGAAGAATTGTGCTGATATTTACAGATCCATACAATGTATAGAAGATTTCTATCACACACAGAACAATGTGTCATATGGTGGGGGGTCAGCTCATGTCAGGACATCAGAGATGTGTAGAAGATCCATATCAGACACTGAGTACAATGTATCATATGAAGGGGGGGGGGTCATCATAGAGGTTTGTAGAAGATCCATATCAGACACTGAGTACAATGTATCATATGAGGGGGGGGGGGTCATCATAGAGGTGTGTAGAAGATCCATATCAGACACTGAGTACAATGTATCATATGAGGGGGGGGGGGTCATCATAGAGGTTTGTAGAAGATCCATATCAGACACTGAGTACAATGTATCATATGAGGGGGGGGGGGGTCATCATAGAGGTGTGTAGAAGATCCATATCAGACACTGAGTACAATGTATCATATGGGGGGGGGGGGTCATCATAGAGATGTGAGTACAATGTATCACCTGCACTGATGGCTGCTCAGGCTATTATACAGTTATCAGTTTGATGACATTGTTATACAGATGCTCTATGGATCACCTATCAGGATAGACCAGGCCAGGTACCTGGACATCATAGAGAAGTATAGAAGGGCTAACCCAGACACTGAGTACAATGTAACCGTCTTCTGATGTGGGTGTGTCAGGACAGCATAGTGATGTATATTGAACACCCATCCAGGATGGCTCATTATCTGTGCTGTGTTATGATGGGGGCTCGGGGTGTCATACAGATGTGTACAGTTCATATACAGTATCTCACAAAAGTGAGTACACCCCTCATATTTTAGTAAATATTTTATTCTATCTTTTCATGTGACAACACTGAAGAAATGACACTTTGCTACAATGTAAAGTAGTGAGTGTACAGCTTGTATAACAGTGTAAATTTGCTGTCCCCTCAAAATAACTCAACACACAGCCATTAATGTCTAAACCGCTGGAAACAAAAGTGAGTACACCCCTAAGTGAAAATGTTCAAATTGGGCCCAAAGTGTCAATATTTTGTGTGGCCACCATTATTTTCCAGCACTGCCTTAACCCTTTTGGGCATGGAGTTCACCAGAGCTTCACAGGTTGCCACTGGAGTTCTCTTCCACTCCTCCATGACGACATCACGGAGCTGGTGGATGTTAGAGACCTTGCGCTCCTCCACCTTCTGTTTGAGGATGCCCCACAGATGCTCAATGGGGTTTAGGTCTGGAGACATGCTTGGCCAGTCCATCACCTTTACCCTCAGCTTCTTTAGCAAGGCAGTGGTCATCTTGGAGGTGTGTTTGGGGTCATTACCATGTTGGAATACTGCCCTGCGGCCCAGTCTCTGAAGGGAGGGGACCATGCTCTACTTCAGTATGTCACAGTACATGTTGGCATTCATGGTTCTCTCAATGAACTATAGCTCCCCAGTGCCAGCAGCACTCATGCAGCCCCAGACCATGACACTCCCACCACCATGCTTGACTGTAGGAAGACACACTTGTCTTTGTACTCCTCACCTGGTTGCTGCCACACACGCTTCACACCATCTGAACCAAATAAGTTTATCTTGGTGTCATCAGACCACAGGAGATGGTTCCAGTAATCCATGTCCTTAGTCTGCTTGTCTTCAGCAAACTGTTTTCAGGTTTTCTTGTGCATCATCTTTAGAAGAGGCTTCCTTCTGGGATGACAGCCATGCAGACCAATTTGATGCAGTGTGAGGCGTATGGTCTGAGCACTGACAGGCTGACCCCCCACCCCTTCAACCTCTGCAGCAATGCTAGCAGCACTCATATGTCTATTTCCCAAAGACAACCTCTGGATATGACACTGAGCATGTGCACTCAACTTCTTTGGTTGACCATGGCGAGGCCTGTTCTGAGTGGAACCTGTCTTGTTAAACCGCTGTATGGTTTTGGCCACCATGCTGCAGCTCAGTTTCAGGGTCTTGGCAATCTTCTTATAGCCTAGGTCATCTTTATGTAGAGCAACAATTCTTTTTTTTTTTTTCCGATCCTCAGAGAGTTCTTTGCCATGAGGTGCCATGTTGAACTTCCAGTGACCAGTATGAGAGAGTGAGAGCGATAACACCAAATTTAACACACCTGCTCCCCATTCACACCTGAGACCTTGTAACACTAACGAGTCACATGACACCGGGGAGGGAAAATGGCTAATTGGGCCCAGTTTGGACATTGTCACTTAGGGGTGTACTCACTTTTGTTGCCAGCAGTTTAGACATTAATGGCTGTGTGTTGAGTTATTTTGAGGGGACAGCAAATTTACACTGTTATACAAGCTGTACACTCACTACTTTACATTGCAGCAAAGTCTCATTTCTTCAGTGTTGTCACATGAAAAGATAGAATAAAATATTTACAGAAATGTGAGGGGTGTACTCACTTTTGTGAGATACTGTAACACCCATCATGTGTGCTGTGTTGTGTATATAACACCCATCATGTGTGTTATGATGGGGGCTCAGGGTGTCATACAGATGTATACAGTGTATATAACACCCATCATGTGTGTTGTGTTATTATGGGGGCTCGGAGTGTCCTACAGATGTGTACAGTGTATATAACACCCATCATGTGTGCTGTGTTATGATGGGGGCTCAGGGTATCATACAGATGTATACAGTGTATATAACACCCATCATGTGTGTTGTGTTATTATGGGGGCTCGGAGTGTCCTACAGATGTGTACAGTGTATATAACACCCATCATGTGTGTTATGATGGGGACTCAGGGTATCATACAGATGTATACAGTGTATATAACACCCATGGAGTTGCAGCCCAGACACTGCATGCAATGTATTACCTGTATTATGTTGTGATGGATGGCCGAACCTCACACAGTTGTTAGCATTGCTGGGAGGATTAGGTGGACAGTTCTCTGCAGTAGATGACAACGGCCTGACATTTCAGGTGGCACCTGCCATGAGGATGTATGTGCTGCCCCCACCAGGTGGGACATGGGAGATGTGGGACAATTTACTAATTGTGGGCACTGGTCTGCAGAATGAGGCAGACCTGATTACTATATATGGACTGTATACCTGGATTGAAGACAAATGAATATGTAAAGCTGCCCATACATGGTTCAGTTTTTTGGGGATTTTTTTTCGTTCAGCTAGCGGGCTGAATGAAAACAACTGCACCGATTCGCCCAGACCTGAAAAAGAACCATGTTCTAGCCGGAGTTCTACTTTACAAACACGTTAGCGCCCCACCTTGCTGGAGCTTTATTTACTTTGATTGTTCTCCATCCCATAATGAAATCCTATACCGTTGTATTTGGTCGGTTACACCGATCGTACACCTTATCCTTCTCATTGTGCAGAAAATCAATACGAAATGTCACATCACAATATCTGGAATTATGGATTCGTGTATCAGATGGATTTTCTGGTTAGCCAGGCTGACACTTCAGATTTCTTTTCGGTCATCGAGAAGGAATCGTTTTTGGCTGCAGATTTTTATTTTTCCTTCGTAAATAAATGGATGTACATCTTGTGTAGTTGGGCCGGTAGATGAAAACTGAGAATGATGGGAGGTGGGATTGGTGGGTTCTCATATAGCCCTGATGGGTCACTCCATGCCAATCTGCACATCAAATAGCTGCGTATAGTCAATGTATACCTGCGTATAGTCAATGAATATCTGCGTATAGTCAATGTATACCTGCGTATAGTCAATGTATACCTGCGTATAGTCAATGTATACCTTGCGTATAGTCAATGTATACCTGCGTATAGTCAATGAATATCTGCGTATAGTCAATGTATACCTGCGTATAGTCAATGTATACCTTGCGTATAGTCAATGTATACCTTGCGTATAGTCAATGTATACCTTGCGTATAGTCAATGTATACCTGCGTATAATCAATGTATACCTGCGTATTGTCAATGTATACCTGCGTATAGTCAATGTATATCTGCGTATAGTCAATGTATATCTGCGTATAGTCAATGTATATCTGCGTATAGTCAATGTATATCTGCGTATAGTCAATGTATATCTGCGTATAGTCAATGTATACCTGCGTATAGTTAATGTATACCTGCGTATAGTCAATGTATACCTGCGTATAGTCAATGTATACCTGCGTATAGTCAATGTATATCTGCGTATAGTCAATGTATACCTGCGTATAGTTAATGTATACCTGCGTATAGTCAATGTATACCTGCGTATAGTCAATGTATACCTGCGTATAGTCAATGTATACCTTGCGTATAGTCAATGTATACCTGCGTATAATCAATGTATACCTGCGTATTGTCAATGTATACCTGCGTATAGTCAATGTATATCTGCGTATAGTCAATGTATATCTGCGTATAGTCAATGTATATCTGCGTATAGTCAATGTATATCTGCGTATAGTCAATGTATATCTGCGTATAGTCAATGTATACCTGCGTATAGTTAATGTATACCTGCGTATAGTCAATGTATACCTGCGTATAGTCAATGTATACCTGCGTATAGTCAATGTATATCTGCGTATAGTCAATGTATACCTGCGTATAGTTAATGTATACCTGCGTATAGTCAATGTATACCTGCGTATAGTCAATGTATACCTGCGTATAGTCAATGTATACCTGCGTATAGTCAATGTATACCTGCGTATTGTCAATGTATATCTGCGTATAGTCAATGTATACCTGCGTATAGTTAATGTATATCTGCGTATTGTCAATGTATACCTGCGTATAGTCAATGTATATCTGCGTATAGTCAATGTATATCTGCGTATAGTCAATGTATATCTGCGTATAGTCAATGTATATCTGCGTATAGTCAATGTATATCTGCGTATTGTCAATGTATACCTGCGTATAGTCAATGTATACCATAGTCTGTGCTATGCAGTGGTTGCATAGCTCAAACTATACACAACTATAATGCACAACTGTTAGGATAACAAAAACAAGCCACACCGGGATTGCATTGGTTTGAATGAGTTGTCTAACAGTTAATATAGAGACAGAGCAATTCCACTGAGCTATTGAGGGCTCCCTCTAATGGCTTATCTATAGATCTCTACATTTAATAAGCAGATAACTACATTGTACATGCAAAGCCATTTCTACAGATCCAAATCTTGTTCTTTTTCCTATAAAATTGGTTTCAACCAATAAGCGATATACCGCTCAGGTGAGTATATTCACAGAGTCTCAAGTGGGTGCTAGCCCCTTCTCGCCACCGCATATACAGGGTTAAGTACGGAGGCTGGTTAGCAAGTGGTTAAACAGTTTGCATCATCGTGTCCCTGTTAGAGAGATTTCTCCTCACTTCCTGTCCTGGTGACAACTAACTCGGGGACAGGAAGTGAGGGATAGTGTTAATGGTGCAAAACAAACTTGGCAGGATTCCTAATTTTTCTCTACCCCACCCACAATAACACTTTGCCTATAAATACACTTTAAAAAAATAAGAGACCACAGGAATGTATAATGTGCTGGTCAGGTTGAGAATACAGAAGTGGCTGCAGACATGGACCTGCTATAAATACACGAGGACCCTTCTACGTTCAGGCGTATGGGTGGGAAATGGTGGCAGTCACTATCACGGAACGTGTGAAGCTGTGAACGATTCCGCTCCTCTCCTGAGTGTGAAAAGTTCAGACAGCTGTGTTTGCCTTGGCAGGGTCGGGGTCGCCGATCAGAGTACAGAATCCAACAGGCCCTGTATGTATTTAGGTGATCGGTGACACGCCGCGTGGGAGCTGTAACATAGCAATGTAAGAGCAAACAAATATACAACAGAACTCCGGACAGATATAAAAGACACAAATTAAAGCAGAACTAAAAGACAGAGTTTAGAGTTCCGTGCACAAGTGCCACCAGCTTCTGATGGATGGGCAATATAGCGCCCAGTGGCATTTGTGCACATGCACAGCAGAGGCGCTGCTTAGTAACCCACCGCCTCCTGGGATAGCTGTGTAGTAACAATCCCATGAAGCAGTGGGGCACAGGGCCATGTGTTGTGTGTAAATCTTGGGTAACTGTAAAAGAAAAAAATCAGGTCTCCTCCCCTGGCCTACAGGGCTGTGCTTTTAGGGCAGAGTTGTGTAAATCTCAGGACTGGATGGATTGGGGAACACCTGTTTGGGTCGGTCATGGGTAAGGGAATGCCCATCTGGGTCGGTTGAACCGTCTGGGTTCGTTACGGGCGGGGGAACGCCCGTCTGGGTTCGTTACGTGCGGGGAACGCCCGTCTGAGTTCGTTACGGGCGGGGAATGCCCGTCTGGGTCGGTTACGGGCGGGGGAACGCCCGTCTGGGTCGGTTACGGGCGGGGGAACGCCCGTCTGGGTTAGTTACGGGCGGGGGAACGCCCGTCTGGGTTTGTTACGGGCGGGGGAACGCCCGTCTGGGTTCGTTACGGGCAGGGGAACGCCCGTCTGTGTTCGTTACGGGCGGGGGAACGCCCGTCTGGGTTCGTTACGGGCGGGGAATGCCCGTCTGGGTCGGTTACCGGCGGGTGAACGCCCGTCTGGGTCGGTTACGGGCGGGGGAACGCCTGTCTGGGTTAGTTACGGGCGGGGGAACGCCCGTCTGGGTTAGTTACGGGCGGGGGAACGCCCGTCTGGGTTCGTTACGGGCGGGGGAACGCCCGTCTGGGTTCGTTACGGGCGGGGGAACGCCCGTCTGGGTTTGTTACGGGCGGGGGAACGCCCGTCTGGGTTTGTTACGGGCAGGGGAACGCCCGTCTGTGTTCGTTACGGGCGGGGGAACGCCCGTCTGGGTTCGTTACGGGCGGAGGAACGCCCGTCTGGGTTCGTTACGGGCGGGGGAACGCCCGTCTGGGTTCGTTACGGGCTGGGGAACGCCCGTCTGGGTTCGTTACGGGCGGGGAACGCCCGTCTGAGTTAGTTACGGGCGGGGGAATGCCCGTCTGGGTCGGTCACCGGCGGGTGAACGCCCGTCTGGGTCGGTTACAGGCGGGGGAACACCTGTCTGCGTCCGTTACGGGTGGGGAAATGCCCGCCTGGGTCCGTTGCGGGTGGGGGGAAATTTTAAGAAAAAATGCCCAAGCAGAGGTGACTTTTAGTAATCTCTGAATACCAATACAAAAAGTCAAGTCAAGCATTGCCCTCCCCTTTTTAGCCTCTCAAGCCTCCCTAATGAAACTGTAATGCGATTGGTGGTCTCCTTGACCAGTAAGGAGGCTGTTTCTTTTCTGTAAAAGTTTTTTTATGGCCCTACTATCTCCCATCTCTTTAGGGGTTGTTGGATTGAACTTAACAATACAGGGAATGGGCAGGGCAACGCATGACTCCTGCCCAAAGAGTCAAATTGTCAAACTCCAGCTGCCTACATCCCTAGATCTACTGATCATTCGGACATGAAGGTACCTTGTTCTGGAATTTATTCATAATATAATCAGTTAGAATTAGTCAGATTTGCATTAAATTGATCTGCTGGATCTTCATTTGGACTAATAGGATCTTTAATTAAAAACAAAAATAATTAACCCAATGCAAGTATACATATGACAAACCTTGAAATGTAATGCATAACGTTACATGTTTTTGTATATTGGAGCTGATCAGTTTTATTCAGAGTATTATTATATGAATCAGGACAGTGCACAGAGGATTCCTCTATCCATGCCTCCCCCTCCTCTCCTGAATCATCTGCCCTGACCCACTTTGCCAACACACTGACCTTGACGCATGCAGCATGCCAGGAAGGGTGCTTGCTGCTCCAGTGACAGATGTGCTGCGGGATTCCAAACATCCCACAAATATCAGTTTTCGTAAATAAGCTACAGGCTTTCCAGAATGGAATACAAGGAGACCTCTCCATACTGAGAATTTTATTATTTGCAATGTGAAAATATGAGTGTTACTTAAAATAATGTGCTAACTACTGGTTTTCAGTTGAGAAGTAACAACCATTCCGTAATCAAAAGTACAAAGAGGTGATCCTTCGTTTTTAAGCATTGGAAAATGTTTAAAATTTAAATCCATGACTTGTTGGGAAAAAGAAAAATAATTTATGTCTAGAGCTGAATATGCAGTAGCTAGAGGTATTTGGAGAATGTTGGTAGAACAGATGCTCTTGAGATTTTCAACCTAAAATACCAGCTGAATCCTTTATTTTTCCTTGTTTTTCATTTAGGGTGGTAAATGGATAACCAGAGAAGAGTCCTAGAGGGTGCCAGATCGACCGCACCAAAGATGTCGAAACCCAAGAGCTCAGAGACTGTGAGGGTGGTGGTGCGGTGCCGGCCTATGAACAGCAAGGAAATTGCCTCCGGTTTTGAAAAAGTGGTTGCAGTGGACGTGAAGCTCGGGCAAGTGTCAGTGAAGATTCAGAAAGGGTCCGGTAATGAGTTGCCAAAAACATTTACGTTTGACGCGGTTTACGACTCTAACTCTAAGCAAGTGGAGCTTTATGATGAAACCTTTAGGCCGTTGGTAGATTCTGTCTTGCTAGGCTTTAATGGAACCATCTTTGCCTACGGCCAGACAGGAACTGGGAAGACTTTCACGATGGAAGGGCTACGAGGTGATCCTGAAAAAAGAGGTGTAATACCAAATTCTTTTGAACACATCTTCACCCACATATCCCGTTCCCAGAATCAACAGTATTTGGTCAGGGCTTCTTATTTAGAAATCTACCAGGAAGAGATCAGAGACCTTCTTTCCAAAGATCAGTCGAAACGTCTAGAACTTAAAGAAAGACCGGACACTGGTGTCTACGTCAAGGACCTGTCCTCTTTTGTCACCAAAAGTGTGAAGGAAATAGAACATGTCATGAATGTTGGCAACCAAAACCGCTCCGTAGGTGCCACTAACATGAATGAACACAGCTCCCGCTCCCATGCCATCTTTATGATCACCATTGAGTGCAGCGAGATCGGTTTGGATGGCGAGAACCACATCCGAGTAGGAAAACTCAATTTGGTGGACTTGGCTGGCAGTGAACGTCAAGCAAAAACTGGAGCCCAAGGGGAACGGCTAAAAGAGGCTACAAAAATTAATTTGTCTCTCTCAGCACTAGGAAATGTCATATCTGCCCTTGTGGATGGCAGAAGCACACACATTCCCTACCGAGATTCCAAGCTTACTAGGTTACTGCAGGACTCATTGGGTGGCAATGCCAAGACGGTTATGGTGGCCAATATTGGACCTGCCTCCTATAACGTCGAGGAGTCCCTGACAACTCTACGCTATGCCAATCGTGCCAAAAATATCAAGAACAAGCCTAGAGTGAATGAAGACCCCAAGGACGCATTACTCCGGGAGTTCCAGGAGGAGATTGCAAGGCTGAAAGCGCAGTTGGAGAAGAAGGTGGTGGGGAAAAGACGAAGGAGAGGTAGGAGAAGGCCTGGGGTAGATGGAGCAGCAGATGATGAGGAAGACGGGGACTCTTATGAAGGAGATGAAGATGGTGATGACAAAGACTACTGGCGGGAACAGCAGGAGAAACTCGAGACTGAGAAAAAGGCCATTGTCGAAGATCACAGTTTGGTGGCGGAAGAGAAACAGAAGCTTTTGAAGGAGAAAGAGAAAAAAATGGACGATTTACGAAGAGAAAAAGAGGCCATGGAAATGCTGACATCTAAAGTTAAGGTAAACCTAACCAGTAGCATCCAACTGTGATCAGATATGCAGGCATTCCATAGCTGCTAAAAGTTTATTCTGACAAAAGGTCTTTCTATAAACATACATTCTTAGACCAACTAAGTGTGCATGTTTATGGATTAGTAGGGAAAAGGTGGAAAAGACACCTCTGGGGTCAACTTAACTGTGCAATTAACTGTGAAGCTCCAACTGGTCAATGGATTCTTCCCTCGAGAAGGATTGACATTGAATACAACTGCTACGATACGGCTGGGTCAGAACATTATTTAATGCATATGGCCTCAGCTAAATTTACAATTTGCTGTCTAGTCTGTTTGGTTTTCAATAAACCATATATAATGGTTCTGGTTATGGTTGGTATCTATAATGATATAGATACCAACTTCTCGATGATTTTTTAGCTGTTTATCCCTATGATTTTTATTAAATATAGGGCATAGGTATTGGTTCATCTTCTAACCATAGGTTCCCAAATTCTCAGTTCATGTAGGATAAGGCCAGAGAATTAGAAATCTTATCTTTGAGTGTTCTTGAATAGGGAACAGAATGCTGATCGGATGGTTTAAACATCAATGCTTTGTTCTCCGCAGAAGGAATAAAGAACTTCCTATAGAAATAGTTGTATTAGCTTAGAACAGGGGTCTCCTAGCTTTCTAAACAAAGGGCCAGTTTACTGTCCTTCACACTTTAAGCAGGGCTGGACTGTGGACATCAGGAGAAGCAAAGGTCCCAACATCAGTAGGAATAAACAATGCCCCATCTTTGGTGTCAGGGGGATAGTGCCCTTGTTGGTGTAATTGGGAAGAATTGTGCCTCCTCTTTAGTGTCATTGGAAGGAATTGTGCCCCATCATTGGTATCAGTGGGAGGAGTAGTGCCCCATGATTGGTGTTAGTGGGAGGAATATTGCCCCATCATTGGTATCATTGGGGAGGGATAATGCCCCATCATTGGTATCAGTGGGAGGAATAATGCCCCATGATTGGTATCAGTGGGAGTAATAATGCCCCATGATTGGTATCAGTGGGAGGAATAATGCCCCATGATTGGTATCAGTGGTAGTGATAGTGCCCCATCATTGGTATCAATGGGAGGAATAGTGCCCCATCATTGGTATCAGTGGGAGTGATAATGCCTCATCATTGCTATCAGTGGGAGGAATGGTGCCCTATCATTGCTATCAGTGGGAGGAATAGTGCCCCATCATTGGCATCAGTGGGAAGAATGGTGCCTCATCATTGGCATCAGTGGGAGGAATGGTGCCCCATCATTGGTATCAGTGGGAGGAATGGTGCCCCATCATTGGCCTTAGTGGGAAGAATGGTGCCCCATCATTGGCATCAGTGGGTGGAATGGTGCCCCATCATTGGCATCAGTGGGGGGAATGGTGCCCTATTATTGGCATCAGTGGGAGGAATGGTGCCCCATCATTGGCATCAGTGGGAGGAATGGTGCCCCATCATTGGCATCAGTGGGAGGAATGGTGCCCCATCATTGGTATCAGTGTGAGGAATGGTGCCCCATCATTGGCATCAGTGGGAGGAATGGGACCCTATCATTGGTATCAGTGGGAGGAATGGTGCCCTATCATTGGTGTCAGCAGGAGGAATAGTGCCATATCAGTGGGAGGTATAGTGCCCCATCATTGATATCAATGTAAGGAATTGCCTTATCTTTGGTGTGAATTCTGCCCATTCATTGATGTCAGTGAGGGGGAATTATTGCCCCATTGTTGGTATTAGTGGATGCAAACCGTGCCCCAAAGACAAGATAGAATCAAGTAGAAGGCAGCATCTGGCTCCCTGGGCCGCAGTTTGGAGACCACTGGCTTAGAGTTTGGCCAGTAGTGTGTATTCTGGGACAGCTCTTCTATCTCATGCAGTGAATAAAATATTGGATGTCCGGCAGGAGAGCAGTGGAGAGGTAGTCTAGTAACCCTCACGGTTGTAGCAGGGAGGAGATGGATATCCTAGGGAGGGATATGGAAGGTTAGATGGCAAATAAATGAAGAGCGATGCTCAAATAGCCTGAACGTAGATGTAGGCCAAGTGTATCAATAAAGGAAGCTTAATAAAGCAGATCATATTTCTGGGACTGTCAACCTTATAAAGGCACAAATCCTCTGTACAGCTTCATTTTGATTAGGTTATTTTCAGCAATAAACACCCATGACTGGTATGTCCACCATTTTCTAAAAAAAAAGATCCAAAATTGATTATTAACTTTGACTATGATGTAAATGTTACACAGTATTTCTTTACTAACGAATCTACTTTTGCAGGCCATGGAAAGTAAGCTTCTTGTTGGGGGTAAAAACATTGTTGACCATACCAATGAACAACAGAAAATCCTCGAGCAGAAGAGGCAAGAAATTGCTGAACAGGCAAGTTGCCGGTGTTTTATAGAGACTTGGTCATATTTTTATTAATATTTGTTAAAGTTTCAGTATATTGGCAATGGATACAAGAGAATAAAGAAAGATATATGTGGGGGAACCACGTGTCCATTCAGCTCATTGCTGACAGTTTACTTACACATAATGATGGCACGCCAGAAATACTCACGGCTTCTTTATTAACTTAAAAAATTGGCAAAATGGCAAACCACAGGAGGGAGACCTCTTGCACATTTCACACACAAAGGTGCTTGTTAATAGACTTATATAGAGAAGTGGTGGTGAGCTTTCTTGATATGAGGGGCCTTAATTGTGACCCCCCAACATCACCGAAGGGCTGTACATAAAATTCAGTGTCAGAGACAGCAGACATACAACAGGATATATTCCAAAACTATGGGCATGATACAAGAGATGGGCGAAGACTGTGGACATAATACAGGAGATGGTGAGTGATTGTGTGCACGATACAAGAGATGGTCAGAGACTCCGGACATGATACAAGAGATAGTCGGAGGATGCGGACATGATACAAGAGATAGTCGGAGAATGCGGACATGATACAAGAGTCAGTGATTGTGATACAAGAGATAATCTGAGACTGTGGACTTGATGCAAGAGATGGTCAGAGACTGTGGACTTGATACAAGAGATGGTCAGAGACTGCGGACATGATACAAGCCATGGTCAGAGACTGCGGACATGATACAAGCCATGGTCAGAGACTGTGGACATGATACAAGAGATGGTCAGAGACTGCGGACATGATACAAGCCATGGTCAGAGACTGCGGACATGATACAAGCCATGGTCAGAGACTGCGGACATGATACAAGCCATGGTCAGAGACTGCGGACATGATACAAGCCATGGTCAGAGACTGCGGACATGATACAAGCCATGGTCAGAGACTGCGGACATGATACAAGCCATGGTCAGAGACTGCGGACATGATACAAGCCATGGTCAGAGACTGCGGACATGATACAAGCCATGGTCAGAGACTGGGGACATGATACAAGCCATGGTCAGAGACTGCGGACACGATACAAGCGATGCTGAGAGACTGCGGACACGATACAAGAGATGATCAGAGACTGCGGACATGATACAAGCCATGGTCAGAGACTGCGGACATGATACAAGCCATGGTCAGAGACTGCGGACATGATACAAGCGATGCTGAGAGACTGCGGACATGATACAAGCGATGCTCAGAGACTGCGGACATGATACAAGCCATTGTCAGAGACTGCGGACATGACACAAGTGATGGTCAGTGCTTGTGCGCATGATACAAGCGATGGTCAGAGACTGCTGACATGACACAAGCGATGGTCAGAGACTGCGGACATGACACAAGGGATGGTCAGACACTGCGGACATGATACAAGAGATGGTCAGACACTGCGGACATGACACAAGAGATGGTCAGACACTGCGGACATGACACAAGAGATGGTCAGAGACTGCGGACATGACACAAGCGATGGTCAGAGACTGCGGACATGACACAAGCGATGGTCAGAGACTGCGGACATGACACAAGCGATGGTCAGAGACTGCGGACATGACACAAGCGATGGTCATAGACTGCGGACATGACACAAGCGATGGTCATAGACTGCGGACATGACACAAGCGATGGTCATAGACTGCGGACATGACACAAGCGATGGTCAGAGACAGCTGACATGACACAAGCGATGGTCAGAGACAGCTGACATGACACAAGCGATGGTCAGAGACTGGGGACATGCTGCAGGAGACTGTCAGAGACTGTAAACACACTATAGGAGTTGTTGGAGACTGGGGACATGTTTCAGGAGACCGCCGCCTGGAGACATATTACATGAGACTGCTGGAAATCAATACTATAGCAGGGCAATGGGGAAACAGATTAGCAGAGGCCCTAAGGGCTGCACAAAAAGTGCCAAAGGGCCACATGCAGCCCCCTGGCCACAGGATGAACACCAGGGCTCTAGGGCCAAGGCATTGGTCACATGGTCTATGCCAATGTAGATTAGTAGACTGATGTTGAGGCAGAATGAACCTTTTAGAGAATCTACAAAAACACCAATCCTTTCCTTTGCAAGAAACTTTGTAGCAATCGCCATGAAACAGAACTGGAACAATGAATGGACAAGGGTCATTTTTTTTAATGACTTTTTGCTTTTCATAACCAGAAAAAAAATGTTAAGAGTATAGATCTGCTGTAAAATGTGTGTGCAGATATGGTTCTACTTTTGTGCCTTTCCTAAATTTAATATTGGTTTTGTATGGAATAGACATTATAGCTCCGGGTCTAATGTTTGTCGGTCATTTAGAAACGGCGAGAACGAGAAATGCAGCAACAGATGGAGAGCCGTGATGAAGAGACTTTGGAGCTGAAGGAGACATACAGTTCATTACAGCAAGAGGTCGATATAAAGACCAAGAAATTGAAAAAGGTAAATTCTGGAAGCGCATTTTCCTTTGTAATTACCATCGTATTACGAAGGAGAAGGGTTCATGTCTGCTCGTGACCTTTGCTTCTGTGTTGCTAATATTTGCCTATTACCATGGCAGAGTGGATCTTTCATTATTAAAGTAACACTAAAGGTTCGTTTTTTTTTTTTTTTAATTCAAATAACAAACGTGATATACTTACCTGCTCTGTGCAATGGTTTTGCACAGAGCAGCCCTGATCCTCCTTGTCTGTGGTCCCCTGCCGGCGTTCCAGGCCCCTCCTTTTCAGCGAGTACCCCCATGGAATGTTGCTTTCCATGCGGGCTGGCTCTCAAGCCGCCCTGTCTGTGTCTATTGACACAGCCCGGGCAACTCGGCCCCGCTCCCTCACAGCATTTGATTGACAGCATCAGGAGCCAATGGCAGCAGCTGCTATCAGTTTGCCCAATGAGGAGGGAGACAGCGGCGAGAGCCACTGTTCTCGTGCACATCGCTGGATCAAATGGACTCAGGTAAGAATTTTGGGGGGGGGGGGGGACTGGGGTGATCCTGCAACAGAGAAGGTTTCTTACCTTAATGCATAAAATGCATTAAGGTAAAAAAAAACTTGAGGCTTTAGAACGACTTTAAGGCATTCTTGAGATTAGTGTCTTTGCCTAGGGCCTGAGATGACATCACCAGTCTGCTGCAGGCAGGAGAAAACGTTTCCTCAGTCTCCTTTTCCCCAGTAAACACTTCAGGCACAGTTCCACGAAGGATAGGGCATCTTGATGCTGGGGACCCAACACAGGTAGGAAGGTAGCCCCATCCTTGTGGCTGCTGATTATGGCTTCTGGGGCTTGATTGCTATGCCGATTTTTTTTTTTTTTTTTTGAGATCAACTCTTTCTCAAGCCTTGAGAAAGGGCTGATCCTGAACTGTGCCACGCAATGACGCTGCTGAATTCCATCCTGTGGTGGGTCCCCGGCATCCAATTCTGCTGTCTTTAGAGGGGGCTGTGCCTGAAGATGAGCCAGACTACTGGCCACAACAGATTCTGAAACACCACCCAAAGGCTGTGAAAAACGCAATCCATTTACTTTCCATTCTGAAAGCTGTGTGTTTTGTGACCCTCACTGCTGGGCTCCTTTGGGGGAATGCACCACTCTTCCAAGCTGAAAAACTAGGGCAAATTCTGCCACAAGTAGAAAAAAAAAGGGGCAAGCTCTTTAGCTATCTCCTCTGTGTTTTATGCTGTATCTGTGACCGACACTGCACAGACCAATTCAGCTGGAGTTTCATTCTCTGATCCCTCGCCCCTGCTCAGCTTAGCATAGGTGGAAAGGGGGAGGGTTGTTAAGCTTGCAGACTTGGCTCGTGCAGTGTAATCGCCACATGAGCAGAGAGGGATGTGACCTGCTGACAGCTCATATCCTGTATCCCAGATTTGAACTAGTGGGGATCAGCGGCATTTTTCTTTGCTGTAGGCCTCGTTCACACCACGGTGCAGAGACGTCAGTTTTTCTGCACGCGTTC